>NC_048219.1:31067473-31163271 GCF_002007445.2 Ailuropoda melanoleuca | reverse complement strand
CAGTCAAAACTAGAGGCTCTGACGGCCAGGGTCACCGAGGCAGAGGAACGCGTTAGCGAATTGGAGGATGGGTTAGTAGAAGAAAAAACGAAAATAGAAGCTGGTCTTAAAAAAATCCACGCCCACGAATGTAGATTACGGGAGATTACTGACTCTATGAAACGATCCAATGTCAGAATCATCGGCATCCCTGAAGGGGTGGAGAAAAACAGAGGTCTAGAAGAGATATTTGAACAAATTGTAGCTGAAAACTTCCCTAATCTAGCAAGGGAAACAAGCATTCGTGTCCAAGAGGCAGAGAGGACCCCATCCAAGCTCAACCAGGACAAACCTACGCCACGGCATGTCATAGTGCAATTCGCAAATATTAGATCCAAGGATACAGTATTGAAAGCGGCCAGGGCAAAGAAATTTCTCACGTACCAAGGCAAAGGTATCAGGATTACGTCAGACCTGTCTACAGAGACCTGGAATGAGAGAAAGGCTTGGGGGGGCATTTTTAAAGCTCTTTCAGAGAAAAACATGCAGCCAAGGATCCTTTATCCAGCAAAGCTGTCATTCAGAATTGATGGAGAAATAAAGACGTTCCAAAATCGCCAATCATTAACCAATTTCGTAACCACGAAACCAGCCCTACAGGAGATATTAAGGGGGGCTCTATAAAGGTAAAAAGGCCCCAAGAGTGATACAGAGCAGCAAGTCACAACCGATACAAAGACTTTAAAGAGAAATGGCATCATTAAAATCATATCTGTCAATAATCTCTATCAATCTAAATGGCTTAAACTCTCCCATAAAACGCCACAGGGTTGCAGATTGGATAAAAAGACATGACCCATCCATTTGCTGTCTACAAGAGACTCATTTTGAACCCAAAGATGCATTCAGACTTAGAGTAAGGGGATGGAGTACCATCTTCCACGCAAATGGACCTCAAAAGAAAGCTGGAGTAGCAATTCTCATATCAGATAGACTGGATTTTAAACTAGAGGCCATAGAGAGAGATACAGAAGGGCACTATATTATTCTTAAAGGAAGTATTCAACAAGTGGATATGACAATTATTAATATATATGCCCCCAACAGGGGAGCAGCAAGATACACAAGCCAACTCTTAACCAAAATAAAGAGACATATAGATAAGAACACAGTAATAGTAGGGGACCTCAACACCCCACTATCAGAAATAGACAGAACACCCTGGCAAAAACTAAGCAAAGAATCAAAGGCTTTGAATGCCATACTCGACGAGTTGGACCTCATAGATATATATAGAACACTACACCCCAGAACCAAAGAATACTCATTCTATTCAAATGCCCATGGAACATTCTCAAGAATAGATCATGCTCTGGGACACAAAACAGGTCTCAGCCAATACCAAAAGATTGAAATTATCCCCTGCATATTCTCAGACCACAACGCTCTGAAATTGGAACTCAACCACAAGGAAAAACCTGGAAGAAACTCAAACACTTGGAGGCTAAGAACCATCCTGCTCAAGAATGACTCGATAAACCAGGAAATCAAAAAACAAATTAAACAATTTATGGAGACCAACGAGAATGAATACACAACGGTCCAAAACCTATGGGATACTGCAAAGGCAGTCCTAAGGGGGAAATACATAGCCATCCAAGCCTCACTCAAAAGAATAGAAAAATCTAAAATGCAGTTTCTATATTCTCACCTCAAGAAACTGGAACAGCAACAGAGGGACAGGCCTAACCCACTGACAAGGAAGGAGTTGACCAAGATTAGAGCAGAAATCAATGAATTAGAGACCAGAACCACAGTAGAGCAGATCAACAGGACTAGAAGCTGGTTCTTTGAGAGAATCCATAAAATTGATAGACCACTGGCAAAACTTGTCCAAAAACAAAGAGAAAGGACTGAGATTATTAAAATTATGACTGAAAAGGGAGAGGTCACGACCAGCACCATTGAAATTGCAAGGATTATTAGAAACTTTTATCAACAGCTATATGCCAAAAAACTAAACAATCTGGAAGAGATGGAGGCCTTCCTGGAAACCTATAAACTACCAAGACTGAAACAGGAAGAAATAGATTTCTTAAATAGGCCAATTAACTATGAAGAAATTGAGTCAGTGATAAACAACCTTCCAAATAATAAAACTCCAGGCCCAGACGGTTTTCCTGGGGAATTCTACCAAACATTCAAAGAAGAAATAATACCTATTCTCCTAAAGCTATTTCAAAAAATAGAAACAGAAGGAAAGCTACCAAACTCATTCTATGAGGCTAATATTACCTTGATCCCCAAACCAGGCAAAGACCCCCTCAAAAAGGAGAATTACAGACCGATTTCTCTAATGAATATGGATGCCAAAATCCTCAACAAGATCCTTGCTAATAGAATCCAACAGTACATTAAAAGGATTATCCATCATGACCAAGTGGGATTCATACCTGGGATGCAAGCATGGTTCAACACTCGCAAATCAATCAATGTGATACATCATATCAACAAGAAAAGACTCAAGAACCATATGATCCTCTCAATTGATGCAGAAAAAGCATTTGACAAAATACAGCATCCTTTCCTGATTAAAACCCTTCAGAGTGTAGGAATAGAGGGTACATTTCTCAATCTCATAAAAGCCATCTATGAAAAGCCTACTGCAAGCATTATTCTCAATGGGGAAAAGCTGGAAGCCTTTCCCTTAAGATCAGGAACACGACAAGGATGCCCACTCTCGCCACTATTATTCAACATAGTACTAGAAGTCCTTGCAACAGCAATCAGAAGACAAAAAGGGATCAAAGGTATCCAAATCGGCAAAGAAGAAGTCAAACTGTCTCTCTTTGCAGATGACATGATACTCTATATGGAAAACCCAAAGGAATCCACTCCCAAACTATTAGAAGTTATAGAACAATTCAGTAAGGTGGCAGGATACAAAATCAATGCCCAGAAATCAGTTGCATTTCTATACACGAATAACGAGACTGAAGAAAGAGAAATTAGGGAATCCATCCCATTTACAATAACACCAAAAACCATGCGTTACCTTGGAATTAACTTAACCAGAGACGTAAAGGACCTATATGCTAGAAACTATAGATCACTTTTGAAAGATATTGAGGAAGACATAAAAAGATGGAAAAATATTCCATGCTCATGGATTGGAAGAATTAACATAGTTAAAATGTCCATACTACCCAGAGCAATCTACACTTTCAATGCTATCCCGATCAAAATACCGAGGACATTTTTCAAAGAACTGGAACAAATAGTCCTTAAATTTGTATGGAACCAGAAAAGGCCCCGAATCTCCAAGGAACTGTTGAAAAGGAAAAACAAAGCTGGGGGCATCACAATGCCGGATTTCGAGCTGTACTACAAAGCTGTGATCACAAAGACAGCATGGTACTGGCACAAAAACAGACACATCGACCAATGGAACAGAATAGAGAACCCAGAAATGGACCCTCGGCTCTTTGGGCAACTAATCTTTGATAAAGCAGGAAAAAACATCCGGTGGAAAAAAGACAGTCTCTTCAATAAATGGTGCTGGGAAAATTGGACAGCTACATGCAAAAGAATGAAACTTGACCACTCTCTCACACCATACACAAAAATAAACTCCAAATGGATGAAAGACCTCAATGTGAGACAGGAATCCATCAAAATTCTAGAGGAGAACATAGGCAACAACTTCTATGACATCGGCCAGAGCAACCTTTTTCACGACACATCTCCAAAGGCAAGAGAAATAAAAGATAAAATGAACTTATGGGACTTTATCAGGATAAAGAGCTTCTGCACAGCCAAGGAAACAGTCAAAAAAACTAAGAGACAGCCCACGGAATGGGAGAATATATTTGCAAAGGACACCACAGATAAAGGACTGGTATCCAAGATCTACAAAGAACTTCTCAAACTCAATACACGAGAAACAAATAAACAAATCATAAAATGGGCAGAAGATATGAACAGACACTTTTCCAATGAAGACATACAAATGGCTAACAGACACATGAAAAAATGTTCAAAATCATTAGCCATCAGGGAAATTCAAATCAAAACCACACTGAGATACCACCTTACGCCAGTTAGAATGGCAAAGATAGACAAGGCAAGAAACAACAATTGTTGGAGAGGATGTGGAGAAAGGGGATCCCTCCTACATTGTTGGTGGGAATGCAAGTTGGTACAGCCACTCTGGAAAACAGTGTGGAGGTCCCTTAAAAAGTTAAAAATTGAACTACCCTATGACCCAGCCATTGCACTACTGGGTGTTTACCCCAAAGATACAGACGTAGTAAAGAGAAGGGCCATATGCACCCCAATGTTCATAGCTGCATTGTCCACAATAGCCAAATCATGGAAGGAGCCGAGATGCCCTTCAACAGATGACTGGATTAAGAAGCTGTGGTCCATATATACAATGGAATATTACTCAGCTATCAGAAAGAACGAATTCTCAACATTTGCTGCAACATGGACGGCACTGGAGGAGATAATGCTAAGTGAAATAAGTCAAGCAGAGAAAGACAATTATCATATGATTTCTCTCATCTATGGAACATAAGAACTAGGATGATCGGTAGGGGAAGAAAGGGATAAAGAAAGGGGGGGTAATCAGAAGGGGGAATGAAACACGAGAGACTATGGACTATGAGAAGCAAACTGAAGACTTCAGGGGGGAGGGGGTGGGGGAATGG
This sequence comes from Ailuropoda melanoleuca, assembly GCF_002007445.2. NCBI lineage: Eukaryota > Metazoa > Chordata > Mammalia > Carnivora > Ursidae > Ailuropoda > Ailuropoda melanoleuca. The sequence goes on along the minus strand of NC_048219.1, from coordinate 31,158,580 downwards.
GATAGGCTGGTGATGGGTAATAAGGAGGGCACGTATTGCATGGTGCACTGGGTGTTATACACAACTAATGAAGCATCGAACTTTGCATCGGAATCCGGGGAAGTACTGTATGGTGACTAACATAATATAGTAATAAAATTTTTAAAAAAAGAAAAAAGAGAAATACAAGCCAGTATTTCTGATGAACAGAGATGCAAAAATCCTCAACAAAATACTAGCAGACTGAATCCAACAATACATTTTAAAAATCATTCACCACGATCAATTGGGATTTATTTATTCCTAGGTTGCAAGGGTGATTCAGTATTCACAAATCAATCAACATGTAATACATCAAATCAACAAGAGAAAGGATAAGAACCATATGATCATTTCGGTAGATGCAGGAAAAGCATTTGACAAAGTACATCCATTCATGATAAAAACCTTCAACAAAGTAGGTTCAGATGAAACATACCTTAACATAATAAAGGCCATAAATGAAAAACCCACAGGTAAGATCATCCTTAATGGGGAAAAACTGAGAGCCTTTCCCCTAAGGTCAGGAACAAGGATGTCCACTCTCCCTACTTTTATTCAACATAGTACTAGAAGTCGTAGCCACAGCAATCAGACAACAGAAAGAAATAAAAGGCATCCAAATTCGTAAGGAAGACGTAAAACTTTCACTATTTGCAGATGGCATGATCTATATATAGAAAACCCAAAAGACTCCACCAAAAAAACTGCTAGAACTGATAAATTCAATAAAGTCACAGGATACAAATTCAATGTACAGAAATCTGTTGCATTTCTATACACCAATAATGAAGCAGCAGAAAGAGAAATTAAGAAAACAATCCCATTTACAACTGCACCAAAAATAATAAGATACCTAGGAAGAAATCTAACCAAAGAGGTGAAAGACCTGTACTCTGAAAACTATAAAACACTGATCAAAGAAATTGAACACAACATAATGAAATGGAAAGACATTCCATGATCACAGATTGGAAGAACAAATAATGTTGAAATGTCTGTACTACCCAAAGCTTTCTACAGATTCCATGCAATCCCTATCAAAATACCAACAGCATTTTGCACAGAGCTAAAACAATCCTAGAATATGTATGGAACCACAAAAGATCCCAACTGGCCAAAGCAACCTTGAAAAAGAAAAGCAAAGCTGGAGACATTACAATTCCATACTTCAAGTTATATTACAAAGCTGTACTAATCAAAACAGTATGGTACTGACACAAAAACTGATACATAAATAGAAAACCTAAAAGACTCCACCACAAAATTACTTGAACTGCTACAGGAATTCAGCAGAGTTACAGGATATAAAATCAATGCACGCAGGCCAGTTGCATTTCTATACACTAACAATGAGGCAGAAGAAAGAGAAATCAAGGAACCAATCCTATTTATTAACAATTGCATCAAAAACTGTAAGATATCTAGGAAGAAACCTAACCAAAGAGGTAAAGGATATGTACTCTAAAAACTATAGAACACTTATGAATGACTAGGAAGAAACCTAACCAAAGAGGTAAAGAATATATACTCTAAAAACTATAGAACACTTATGAATGAAATTGAGGAAGACACAAATAAATGGAAAAACATTCCATGCTCATGGATTAGAAGAATATTGTTAAAATGTCTATGCTACCTAAAGCAATCTACACATTCAATGCAATCCCTATCAATATACCATCAACTTTTTTCACAGAGCTGGAACAAACAATCCTAAAATTTGTATGGAACCAGAAAAGACCCTGAATAGCCAAAGGAATGTTGAAAAAGAAAACCAAAACTGGTGGCATCACAATTCCAGACTTCAAGCTCTAGTACAAGCTGTAATCATCAAAACAGTATGGTACTGGCCCAAAAACAGACACACAGATTAATGGAACAGAAGAGAGAACCCAGAAATGGACCCTCAACTCTCTGGTCAACTAATCTTTGACAAAGCAGGAAAGAATATCCAACGGAAAAAAGGCAGTCTCTTCAACAAATGGTGTTGGGAAAATTGGGCAGTCACATGCAGAAGAATGAAACTGGACCACTTTCTTATACCATACACAAAAATAAACTCAAAATGGTGGAAAGACCTAAATGTGAGACAGGAATCCATCAAAATCCTAGAGGAGAACACAGGCAACAACCTCTTTGACCTCAGCCACAGCAACATCCTGCTAGACTTGTTCCAAAGGCAAGAGAAACAAAAGCAAAAATGAACAATTGGGAACTTCATCAAGATAAAAAGCTTTTGCACAGCAAAGGAAACAGTCAACAAAACTAAAAGGCAACCTATGGAATGGGAGAAGATATTTACAAATGACATATCTGATAAAGAGTTGGGATCCAAAATACATAAAGAACTAATAAAACTCACCCCCCCAAAAAAAACCCAAATAATCCAATTTAAAAATGGGCAGAAGACATGAACAGACATTTCTCAAAAAAAGACATATATACAGATGGCCAACAAACACATGACAGCATGTTCATCATAACATTACCTATCATCAGGGAAATGCAAGTCAGACCTACGATGAGATATCACCTCACACCTGTCAGAATGGCTAACATCAACAACACAAGAAACAACAGGTGTTGGTGAGGATGTGGAGAAAAAGGAACCCTCACACACTGTTGGTGGGAATACAAACTGGTGCAGCTGCTGTGGAAAACCATATGAAGTTTCCTCAAAAAGTTCAAAATAGAAACACCATATTACCCAGCAATCACACTATTGGGTATTTACCCAAAGAATACAAAAACATTAATTCAAAGGAATACATGCACCCAATAGCCAAATTATGGAAGCAGCCCAAATGTACATCAACTGATGAATGGATAAAGATGATGTGGGGTGTGTGTGTGTGTGCGTGCACACACACACACACACACACACATATAATGGAATATTACTAATAACAGTAATGGAATATTAGCCATAAAAAAGAATGAAACCTTGCCATCTGCAATGACATGTATAATGCTAGGGAGTATAATGCCAAGTGAACTAAATCCAAGAAAGACAAATACCGTATGATTTCACTCACATGTGGAATTTAAGAAACAAAACAAATGAACGAAGGGGAAAAGAGACAAACCAAGAAACAGACTCTCAACCATAGAGAACAAACTCATGGCTACCAGAGGGGAGGTGGGTGGGGGGATGGGTGAAATAGGTGATGGGGATTAAGGAGTGCACTTGTCGTGATGAGCACAGGATGATTAAAAACTTTAAAAAAAAAGTATTAATAGAGTTCAGAGAGGAAAATAGGTAGAAAATTATAAATAATAAAAATGAACAAGATATGAAGGAAATGCCAAGAAGATTAAGAAATGTTTTACAGATAAAGCGACACTGAAATTTAATCTCTATATGCAAGTATGTTTGCTGGACAAAGCACACACACAGATGGAAAACCCATGCTGTGTCTGGTGGGAGATGGCAAGAGCTGCTATGGGGTAAACTGTGACTAGAATATGACAGAATTCACTTGGGCGTTTTCCTGTAGAGGAGCCATTCAAAGGTCTGAAGCAGGAAAGCAGTGCCAGATGTTTAGAGAGGAAGGAAGAAAAACTATCACAGCAATATGGGTGATACACTGAAAAGACTAGTTATTTTTCCAATATTCTAGGCAAAAGGCCTTAATTTAAGACAGCAGCAATAGAACTATCTAGTATAGGAACCCTTTCAGAAGTGGTAAAGAGACAGAATGTTGGGGCACCTGGGTGGCTCAGTAGGTTAAGCATCTGCCTTAGACTCAGATCATGATCCCAGAGTCCCAGGATCAAGTTCCACATCGGGCTCCCTGCTACGTGGGAAGTCTGCTTTTCCTTTTGCCCCTCCTCCTCTATTTCTGCTCGCCCTCTCTCTCTCACAAAAATAAATAAAATCTTTAAAAAAAAAAATGTCTTGGTGACCGATTAGAAGTACAGGCAGAAGAGAGAATTAGGGAATGACTCAGATTTTTTTTTTTGAGAGATGAGATTAAGGCTGGTACCAAAGATTGGGAATATATTTCTGCTTGGACCCCCCTGAATTAAACCTGCTACTCAGTGAGAGGCAAGTACAGCCCTCTCCCACACTCCAAGAAAAGACCTATTACAGTGTGCACTGTAGAAGATGAGGCTAAGTATGGCCTGTGGGCAAGGTGGTGAGTGAGAGACAGGCTAAACAGAGACTTTCCCTGCGATAATCCTGTCCAATAGAGTAAGAAACCATGAATCAGTCTTGCCACCTCATCACATGGTCTCCTGTTCTAATTTAGTAGCTCAGCTCTGAGCCTCAATTTCCTCAGTAAAACAGGGCTAGTAATATTCAACTTGTCCACTTCACAATGTTATCAGGCTATAATATAATAATATAAATAAAAATGTCCTAAAATCCTTAATATGTAATACTGTATAAATATTATATTATTTTAATACCTGGTCTTTCTGTAGTTAGAAGATGTTAGAAACAAAAATATGGTTTTGACATTGAAATCTTAAAAGACTTGGAAGAATTGCTGGGAGGTTACAGGTAAACTGAATATTTTCTGTTTTTAAAATATGAATCATTTGGTCTAATAGAAATTAGTACCTAATTACTATTTATTGATAGGGCATTGGTTTTTAGGAAGAATAATTGCTTCTACCCATCATTCTATCCATAATCAATGTGGTTATATTTCTGTTTCACTAATGTCAGCCACATTTCTTCCATTCTTTAAATCATAGCATTCAAACTAAATTTCTTGTAGACGTACCAGGTTTTTTAATGCTAACACTGTAACGTCGCTGCTGTCCAAGCAGATGCCATCTGTCTCCTAGAAACCATAACCTAGCATAAAACTTATATATGGACTTTTTAATTTTGTATAAAAAGGTAATATATATATTTTTATATAAATTATAATTATATATAATTATATAATATATGCAAAGATAAATAGACAACAGCATTCAAAGGAACTTGATCCTAACGGAGGCTAACACTGGCACACCCCAATTCATTGTAGGGCCAGGCCTCCAGCAACCTGCAAACGCGTACCAACAAAACCTTCCCTTCCTCCTTTTGAGTACCTCTGTGAAACACTTGGCTCTTCCAAGATGACACAGCATTCTCTTGACCAGACCCTCTTCTGCACATCTTCAGAACTTTTAAAACATAGATTCTGGGGCACCAGCATGGCGCAGTTAGGTGTCTGCCTTCAACTCAGGTCATGATCCCAGGACCCTGGGACAGAGTCCCTCATCAGGCTCCCTGCTCGGCGGGAAGCCTGCTCCTCCCTCTGCTGCTCCCCCTGCTTGTGAGTGCACGTGCTCTATCAAATAAATCTTTTAAAAAAAATAATTAAACAGATTCTAAAGGAAAGAATAGGAAGAGAAAACAATGAATATATAATGGCATGCCTAAGAAGTGCTTGTTTTGGGGTAAAAGGGTAGGGATGATATTTTCTTCAGTTTTTTCCAACATCCTTTTTCTTTTCAAATTTCCTATAATAAGCATCCATACCCATGCAATTAAGGAAATAATAACATTTTAACTAATAAAAACAAATCTCTTTAAAGTTTGCATAAAGCGAACTGAAATCTTTACTTACATATGTTTTTAATGAGGGTTCGAGTACAGTGTTTTTTAGATAGTTTCATTTAGGTAAGTATGAATGGTGAACCATTATAGGCTCACATCACATTGTAGGCTCGCATCTACATTGTTCATTCTCTAGCCCAGGCAGCCTTTAGTGTGAAGTTCTGTAGTCTGAGGTCCTTTTCCTTCCTATTCTATGGCTGTGGTAAACAGTTTTTTTCCTCTGTGACCTTTATGCCCTGGTGTTATTCCTGTAAACATGTGACTTGGCAAATGGGACTTTACAGATGAAATTAAGGTTGCTAGCCAGTTGACCTTAAAACCGAGAGATTATCCAGGTGAGCCCTATTTAATCAAAGGGACCCTTAAAATCAGAAGAGGAAAGCAGAAGAGTCAGCCGCCCAGTCAGAGAAATGTGACAGAACAGGCAGGAGAGATTCAAAGCATGAGTACCCTGTTGCTGGCCCTGAGGATGAAGGGAGCCACAGGCTTGGGAATGATGGTGGTCTCTAGAAGCTGCAAATGATCCCTAGCCAACAGCCACAGAAGAAATGGGACTTCAATCCCACAGCAGCATGGAACTAAATTCTGCCAACAACCTGAAGGAGCCTTGAAGCAGACTACACCCCAGAGCCCAACCCTACCAGTGCTTTGCTTTTCAACCTTGTATAACCTGAAGAAGCAACACGAACTTCTGACCTACAGAACTATAAAATAAAAAATGTGTGCTAAGTCACTAAGTTTGTAGTAATTTGTTATAGCATCAATAGAAAATACAATGGCTAAAGTTAGAAACTACAGTGTATGACAAAAGTGGTATGAATTCTTCGAGGAATCATAGGCAATCTTTTTCTACAAAAGCTTTCTCTGGAACTATTAATTGATGTGCAGAATATTAGCTTAATGACTGAACAGAAACAAAAATAGCTTTCACATTAACCAGAGACTTTAATTTGATTTTGTGAAAAAAGCTTATAAGCAATCAAGCTGCTTTTCTCTTTTGTGTTTGTTACGTATGAGTATGCACAGTGCAAATATTAATCAGGGAGGACCTGTAACGATGAAATGCTGCGTAGTTCAAGATGACATCTTCACCATGTGGTTACTGGAAGACGGAGGCTTCCCGCTGATCATTTCACACCCACAAAAAATACATAACAAACAAAACTGAAATTTGAATCTATGGTTATCAAAACACAAAAACATTCAGAGTCGGGGGTTTTTTCCTTTTTCCTGAAATAAATTACGAAAGTGATCCCAATTTCAAAAGTTTTAAAAAGATTTTAATAAATAGGTATCAAGGGCTTCAACAGGTGAATGTATCAGCCTGTGGGATTTTTTTTTTCTTTTTCAAAAATAGGCTGAGAAAGAATGAACATAGGGTATTCTTGAAAAATGTTTGACTAATTAATATCCAATCTTACATTTTCTTATGATTGTCATGGTCATAACCTAATGGCTATCAACTTTCAGTTTTATTTGTTGCACTCAAAATCTACTGTATGATATTTAAGCATACATGACAAAGAACACAGGCATTCTTCTTAAAACAATATTAGATTACTCTGCTTAGAGTTCACAGTTCTCTAATAATTTTACATTAAACACGCAAAACATTGTACAACCGGAGATATTTGTGAACAGTCTTGAGAGAAAGCTGTATTTTGGTACATTAAGGCAGCTTCAACCAACATTTTAAGAAGTTCTGAATATTTGTTGCCACAAAAGACAAGTTTGAAATTTGAATACTTGATATTTTCAAGAAATTTTAAGTCACTTAAAATAAGAATACCGTAATTTGTGAAACTGTGGTCTTAAAACGTTTTTACCACTATACTCTTACCACATAAGACTTACCTAAAAATCAAGATATTCATCCTATCAGTATCAAAGATCTCTATTAAAAAAAAAAAAAAGGAAGGGATTTACCTTAAATATGATGATCAACCCTGTATTTAAGTGAGGGCCTTCAAACAGTTTCTCACACACATCTGTGAGGTAGGTCATCATCCACATTTTTTAGATGAGAAAATTCAACAAAACTGAGAATCACATTCCAAATTAGAGTTTTGTTCTTTGCTCTGCATTATTTCTTGCCTTTACAAACATTTTAAAGGGCTGAAATGTAAAGACTGTTAATTACTGCATTCATTTTAAAAACATGAGAAAGCAGCCAAAGTTTCACCAAAGTGACTTAAAAAGTGAAGCAACATAAAAGGAATAGAAGAATACATCCAGTGAATAGCTTCTGGCAGTGATAGGGTGAGGTATGGCCAAAGGAGCCTGAAAAGCAAACAGGCAAAAGTAAACAATGTAACCATTTGTGGAGGGCATAACTAAGGAAAAGTGACAGCAATTAGAGAAAAGAGTTCAGACAAATTTTTGACTAATTATTACTATTCCTATAATTTGAGAAGGCACAATTAAGGTGTTTTGTTTAGAGCAATGGATCTGTTGTGTTTTTTTTTTTTCCATTTAGGAAAATGTTATCTGTCTAGAAGAATGGCCTTTCTTTGTAACATAACTAATTTAAAAGGGATTTTTAGCTGTGAGAAATAAATGCTTATAAGCAGCAAAAAATTAACTGTAGTTCTCCTTGGCTAGAACTTCCTATTCCCCCTTGAAATTTTAAATCAACATAGAGTGGTTAACCTTGCAAAATCACACAGATGAACCTTGTCAAAATTCTATGTATGTTCAGAAAAGTTTTCATGCTAGGATATTCTACAAATGCTTAAGCTTTTTTTCTTGGAAAGAATACACTACTCTGGGGTTTCCTTAATTGCACTTTAAATGTAACTGAAATTTACCTACCTTGCTTGTCCAAATAATCATGAGCTACTTCCATAATCTAAACTGCTCTGGATACAAACAATGTTACCCAAAGTCCCATCACAGTCACTGGCTGCAAACTGGCACTGCTCTGCAAGGGTGACAGTAAACAGGAACACTGTCTTACTATGTTAATACAGGCCCACAGTCTGGTAACTTCTAGACCCAGTTTGATCCTTATCAGGTTATGGCTGAGAAAGTTTAATTAGAACTCAATCCAGTCTAGACTGTGAGTCCTGTTCTTTATGCTATTACTGTTCTGTGGGATCAAATCCATCAAGATTATATGTGGAAAGGCTAGTAAGGATGCCAGCAACTTGTTTAAGCAACGTATCATTTTTAAAGCTCATGGAAGAAATTACATTTCAAAGTTCTATAAGATTTGGGAGACTATCAAGCCAATAATAATTAGGTAGTTTGTGAACAGAAATATACTCTATGAAAATAGTGTTTATCATCTAAATACCCATACAAAATGAAAAATTATCTATCTGTATATGAAATTTAGATAAGCCTAATTCAGATAACATTCAAAAACTATGATAATTTAAGACAGGGGCTAGGGCTAGTTTTACTTTTTATAAAAGACTGTGCTACAAGGATCATGTAAATAAAATTAAAGGAAGAGTCATGCCTAAAAGTTTCTTCAGTATTTTATAAGCACCCTCAATAACTCAGAAGTACTTATAAATATCAATATGCTAATCATAAATACTTAAGATAATTTTACTTAGTTATTACAATCAACCAGTTCAAATAATTCAACTAAGGAATATTCAGGTAAGACTACTTTATGTCACACTAAGACTTGAAAGCAATACATCTGTGTTTATCTGTATTACTCAACTACTCAGATGTTTCAGTGATTCATACTGTTCTCCCCTGGAGGAAGGTGGCATAGAAAGAGCAGTGATCATCGCTGAATATTTGTATGGCATTAAAGCTTTATGAAGAGCTTTGTGGTCCTGCTTCCTCAACTGGAAAATGGTTATACCTCACAAGGTTACTGTAGGGTATTAACTAAGTTAATAGATATGGTCTCCAGATCTAAAAATCACTATAAAAATGTATGGAACACTTCTAATACTTCAAATTAGTAATATTTTGCTTATGCCAAGTGCACGGGATGTTTTAATGTGCTTGGTTTTCTGGATGATCTTTGCCATTTGTATTCCAGAGGTCAGCTGTAAATTTTTTTTCAAGTATATACCTTTAAAATGCCTCACCAAACACATATAGAACACTCACACTAGTATAAAATCTCTAAATATATAAAAAGTGAACACTAACACAATCACATGAAAAATGCGAAGACAGAACTTTAAAGCTCAAAGGTACCTCGGAGGGCTTTTAGCCTATTCCTCCCATTTTAGAGGTTACAAACTGAGGTCCAACATAGGTGTGACTTACTAACAGATTGCACATATCCCTCATCCAAAATTTCTAATAGAGCCTCTGAGAACTATTATTAAAATAAATTACCTTCCCTAATTAAAAAGTCACAGAGTGACAGAAGAACAGGTAAAGAAATGCCTGATTGAAAAGGTGGAGTTCTTTAAAAACAAAACCAGACAAAACTGTGAACATGGCTAGCATTTAGATATTGAGATTTCACAGCCATTAACAGGATTTAAATTATTAACCAGTGAATAGACAAAGATACTGTGTCTGTGGTAGGCACATTCTAAGCTTTTATATTTTATAAATGCAAGGTACAGTGGTTATATTAACTCAGTATACCGCACATTAAGAGAAGCTACAGATAAATTCAAATAGTCAAAAAACCTGTAACAGTTGTCTATGATTATTTTCTCAATTATATCTCTTCTAATATAAAAAAAACAATTTATGTTCCCTGAGTACAAACTGGCTAGAGAATAAGAAAAAGCAAGCCCACAATTATGTAACTGTCATGGGAACCCTATTTGCAGAAAATGGAGAATTGTCTGTAAAACAAATAGCCAATCCCCTGACAGAGAAATACTGGTACTTCTGATTAATTTAGACTCCTAGATTCTTGTTAAAGACGGCTAATATCAAGGAACACAAACACTTGAGGTTACAAAAGTGAGCCAAAAGTTTGTTGATCAAAACAAAAACCCAACTTAAAATAGTTTGCCTACCTCCCTATTCAATTTGTTATCTGTTGCTACTTTAAAAGATTACAGGAATTAGGTCGAAATGTGGTATCCTATATTTAGAAAACGTTCACTGACTATACATATTCAAAGTAAGAATCAATGTCATGGACTCATTGCCCAGAGAGCCATAGAGCCATAAGCATTAGTCACTAGTTTCTTAGGCCTTTTCTACAAGTAATCTGGTTTAAGGTTTTTCAGCTATCCATTCAACACAACAAAGATACCAAACACTACCACAACCCGATTAAGAAAATCAAGGTGCTATGAAATACACCACAGACATACAAAATTCTGTTTAGCCCAGCATTTGCTCAAAATGAGTATGTCCACAGGTTAAAATGAAATTTTTCTTATTCTGAACCATATTCTCTCCAACAACTGAAAAGGAGAAAAGATATCTTAATTCTATTCTTTCCTCACTTTTCTTCACTCTTCTTTCCTCACTTAATTCTATTCTTTCCTCACTTATATATGTGATTATATAATTATAATTAACTTATTATAGCAACCTGGGACAATAATTTCCCTAAAACAGTATTTTCAAATTTGCCTTTTCCCATGGGATATTAAGCTTAAAAGTAGTTTATTTCGGGCAAAGCAGGGTTAAAGTTTTCTTTTTTTTTCACTGAAGGACTTTTCAAAGTCCTTAATGCTCATATCCATTGTCATCCTCAAATAGGAGTGTGGCATATAACATTTTCCAAATTCGCTCAATGAACTCACTTTTTAGCAGAGCACCTCAGGGATACAGTGTGGGAAATGCTATTGTAGAACCATATGGAGTCCATTTCCATGATGTAGCTAAGTCTTTATAACCTAATAATAGAAGCTCTCCTCCAAAATCTTAACTTGAAGAAATTCTTCCCACCCCAGATCTAACAACCACATACCACATCCACAATTAACCAGCTTACAAGACTGAAATGTGGGAATTTAGCAGCTGATTCTTTCCCTCTTCCTGCCCATTAGCAACAAAAGCCTCCTATGACAAAGTTCCAGCCCCTATTATGCTGGACTGAGACTCCTGAAATCTTCTCTATATAAAGCAATTTACTATGCCTTCTAGATTCAGAGTATCTGTGCTTTAAAATGTAAGCATATGAGAACCAAAACTGCAACCCTGGTTCTCCTAAAATTCAACAGATAACCATCAAAATATAGATATTCACAAATACTGGCAAGAATAAGAAAATAGTATATAGTATTTTTAATTCTCAATAAACATGATAATCACCAATATAAAGTAATTTTGACATGAATAAGTTTTAGTATCTGATTTATTTGACTAATAAAGCTAAAATGCCACTGTATTCCTTGCTGTTTCTCCACCTTCAAAATTGTTAGGGATTTTGTAATTGGGGATAAGGAATTATCAGATTAATTCCTATTTCTAAGGTCAATCATAGTCAAGCAAATATTATGAGGTGGCCCTGTTTTTCCCAAAAGAGGTATTTACACATTTGGAGAGGTCAAAACTATGCCCTATCTATAAAGCATAGCAGGACTGCTTATCCCTACAAAAACAATCACAAAAAGTACCCTTTGGTGCCACTAGATGGCAATCTTTCAAAGGTTTAAACTTAAAAGTTTAATGCAAACCCACCCTTTTTCCCAAATTGGCGAGCAAAGATTCCTTTCAATATTAAGAAATCAGACTTAAAATGTTACTTAACACCATTTTTAAAAAGCTAAAAGTTCTATAAACCAATATGATGTGACACACGGCAAACTCCTGACTCAAAACTACTTGAAGACAGACACGCTTATCTTCCATAAACATAAGAGAAACTTGGCCAAAGATTTTCATTTGCTTCTTGGTAGAAAACATTATTTTTGGCAAAGAGAAACCTGTTTTCAAGAGCTTAATCTTTTCTAGGGTAAGTAAGGTGAATGACATTAGACGAAATTAATAAATACAAATTAGATAAATCACACATAATTTAAAAATTAAATACTTTCACTAAAACAGTATAAGCAATGAGCTATTATCTACTCTGCTGTATATAGGTTTCTTTTTAATCTTAAAAAAAAAAACTGCACAAAGCAAAACAAAGAAACTGTTTGGTTTTCCTTTAAAAGCACTGGTGTGTGAATACATATATATGTAAACAACACATATATTTATTCAAGAGAGTTGTTTGTTTTTTTTTTAATGTTTAAGGCTTCCCTCTCCTAACAGCCTCAACAGTGAAGGTCACAGCCTAACAAGCTTTGGAAGTAACAAAAGCCCTTAGGGCCAGAACAGTGTTTTCAAACTGGATGGCTAGCAGCCAAGATACAGAACAAAGAAAGGGAATCAGAAAAGATTTTAAAAGCTAACTCAGCCACTAAGGATCAAACAACAAAGAAAATGGTGGTGGGAAGGTGAGGGAGGGGGTGGCTGTGATGACAAACTTGAACTTTAGATGAAGAATTAGCATTGTGGGATGCAGGAGGACATAGGCACATACTCCCCACCACCACATACATTAAATCAAAGATAAGAGTTCTCTTTTAAGGGACTGTTGATATTTTGCTTTGTTTAACTATTTTATCACTTGGTGAAATACAAAAATAAACAGATCCAAAAAGAATTTGAGAAAGGTAGTTTTGAAGGCATGTTTGAAAATGAAGTTTAAAAAAAAATGTTAAGTTTATGAAAAACACAAAAGGTGCTGCAATTCCAGATGTTCCAATACTGAGTAGAACATTGAAGACTCTTCAGATAAATATGTTATTCAAGGAAATCTCGAAATAAAACCTCTAGCTGGTTATAAGCTGTTTTTAAGGAACCTGGAAACCAGTTACCTGTTTTAGGACCACAGCCCTTCTGTTAAACAGTAGGCAGTATTTGCAAAAGCTACAACTACTAGAAGAACCTGGCTTCTGAAGTTTTGGGGGCTAGCCTTTAAGATTTCAACATTTAAATACCATCTTACTAATGGCTGTGTTGTTGTTATATATATATTTTTTATCTTGTGCAAGAGAACTGGGTGCATAAACACAGCTTAAAGCCAAACTGGATTTACCTACATTAAATAGTAAAGCAAAGAGGTGATGCCAAACCACCCTTTGACTGAGATGATTCACCAGTGAAGGTGTATTAATCATCTGTAGTGAACTCACAATTTTAAAGTAACAATAATCTTCATCAATGTTCACCAATTAAAGATACTGCACCTCCATGAATTTATCATAGGCAAAATAGAATTACAGATGTCTACAGGTAAATAAAATGTCAGACTTTTTTGTTTTCAGTAATTTCAATGGCATTGAGTGTCCCCTGGAAATATTCATGACTCTCCATCAGTATTCCAGAGTATATTATATCCATAAGTAAAATAATAATTTTAAGAATCTATCTGATTTTCACAGTGCAATAACAGAAAGACAGAAACTAGAGAAACATCATCAACGGGCTAAGGTAGTGATCAGACTGGCACACATTTCAAAAAAATCCATGGTGTGACTGCCTAGGCGGGGTGGAACTGAAGACAATGTGCTTCCGGTCAAAGAGCCAGTGAGAGAGCCAGAAAGTGAATGGCTCTCTGCAGTTACAGAATCAAAACTTGATCTTGGTCTATGTAAGCCAGCAGCAGAACAGGAACGCTGAGGTGTTGAAGAACCAGACCTCTGCTCCACCACCTCATCTGAAATGGATGAAAGAAGAGCAATTTATATGAAAGGTATATTTGCCCACGCCCTTCCTATGAAGACGCTACATTCAGAAAACTGAGTAAACATATCTGAACAAGGGCAACTTCATGGATGTCATGTTTCAGAGTTTTAAGAGCAGAGGTGGCAATACCCCTTTCCTCCCACAATCCTAACAGACATCATTCATCAACCACAACACTAACAGTCAAAATGTCACCCCTAAATCCTTCTCAAAATAGTATTTGGCATCAGCCTTGAAATCAAACTGATATCCCATTTGAAGAAAGCACATCCCTGAAGGATTATTTTCTTGCAGCATATTAACAAAAAATATCATTAAAATAAAAATAAAAGTTACCATTATACAGTGGCTCTGAACCTTCAGTACATACTGTCTGGGGATGGGGCGAGGAAAATCTTGTTAAAAATAAAGATTTCCAGTTTTCCAGGACTCACCTCTAGAAATTCTGATTTGGTAGATCTGGGGGTAGTTCCCAACCATCTGCATTTTAATAAGAATTCTGGGTAATTCTGATTATGGTAATTCTGATGACAGCCAGTGGTAGCTCAAGAATAAAATTTAACTGTTCTACTGAAAACAACTTCCTTAACTCTGAATTCAGTTCTCCTCTGGTTCTATCCAGCACCTGACCCCTGGTTTACTGTTTTATTCCACTTGGCCCTCTGAACTGAACAAGCACATTTGATTCATAAAGGTTTGATTTCTGGCTCCCACTAAATACTTAGACACAACCCACAAACCACTTCCCTGACTCCTTTGTCTCCTGAATGGCCAGGACATCAAAATCCAACCTGAATATAAGGAAAGGCTCATTTGGCCAATCAGGATGAGGAAAGCTGATCAACGGAGAAGTTTAGATATTACAATCCTAACAATAATAAAATATGAATGAAGAAATGTAACAAAGAACCTGACAACATCAGGTAATTTTAGGTAAAAACTGCCTCCCTGTTATTCCTTACTTTTGTTCCACAGCCAACACTTCAAATGAGTTTTTTATGCCAAAGAGGCACATCTTTTGGAGAGATGCTGGGTTAGAGATATTCCACGTCTTCAATCCTTTTCATTTCACTTGCATTTTTAGTTAACTCTAGATTACTTAAAAACCAGTATAGAAGACCTACCCACCATGTCTTTAAGATGATTTTAACATCTTGTCAACTAGTGCCAAGTTTTATCTTCTCAGAGCTCATGCCTGCATAGCTTCCTTACCATCAATGCTTTTAAAGTCCAAAAGATAGCTTCTGTTGTCAACCAGGTAAAGTTGTAAGCTCATTTTCACATAATTGCCAGTCACTGGATTTTTCCTTCTTACACGAAGATGGTATGCATTCACTACCTAAAAGGAAAATCTTTTTTAAGGAAAAATGTTAAAAATAACAAATGACAGAATATCTCCCTTATTCTTATATATCGAAACAACCGACAGAGGTGGGGTAGAGGAAGAATTCCTGAATGATCTTTTCATATCACAAGACAGTTTAATATTTATTTAATCTCCACTAACAGGACTGACTGTGCAGAGCAACAGAAATTTAAAGGGAACTCAGAGATTATACAGAGTCTAGCCTTCATTCTAGCTATGCCTCTGCTCTAAAATGTCAACAATAATTCTGGTCACCCAGCCTCAACTTGAATACCTTTACCTATTAATATGGAGTAGGAGGAATAAACGAGAACTAACATGTTAATGGTTTGCATTAGGCAGTATAAACAGGTACTGTCACAAAATTTATGTATCTCAATAATCCTGTGAAGAAGTATTATTTATTTGCCTTTTGAAGAGAAGAAAACTGCAGCTCAGATAAAGATGATTCTGGGTTTTCAAAACATCTATCAAATGAGTTCCAAATTTTTTTCAGTATGGAATTTTTTTTTTTTTTAAAGATTTTATTTATTTATTTGACAGAGATAGAGACAGCCAGTGAGAGAGGGAACACAAGCAGGGGGAGTGGGAGAGGAAGAAGCAGGCTCATAGCGGAGGAGCCTGATGTGGGGCTCGATCCCACAACGCCGGGATCACGCCCTGAGCTCAAGGCAGATGCTTAACCGCTGTGCCACCCAGGCGCCCCTTCAGTATGGAATTTTAAAGACATTAATGTCTTTCAAGTAAATTGCTTACGAAAAGGGGGATCTGTTTTTTAAATGGTTTTAAGGAACTATTTTCTTGTTTATTCATTTCATGAACAAATAAAATGAAAATGACAGATGTTTCAAACATGGCAAATAAATATATACAGGGCATATTTGAACATTTTTATTCTTCCTTTAAAAATACATTCATAGTCCTCAAGAAAGGAACAAGAGTGAAAGGATATCTGAAATAAAAAAAAAAGCTTTTCCTCCCACATATACTCAAATAGAATTGCAATGAATTTGAGCAGTAATTTTTTTTTTAAAGATTTTATTTATTTAATCCCATAACGCCGGGATCACGCCCTGAGCCGAAGGCAGATGCTTAACCGCTGTGCCACCCAGGCTCCCCTGAGCAGTAATTTAAAAAAAAAGAAAACTGGGGGTTAACAGTAAGAAAAATACACCATAACCAAGGATTAAAAGCACTAGCCAAATAAAAGAGATTTTTCTCAACCTAGAGAAAAGTATTTGTTGACTGAATAAACATGTCCTGATGTTATCATTTGTATTGACCACTGTTATAGCTAGTGGGAAAAAGAAAATAGAAAAGTAAAAACATAGCATCTTCAGAGACGCATGACTTTTTATTGCTATGATGCAGATGGAAATAGGTAGACTATTTTCTTAGGTGATTTCAGTTTGATTACTTTCTGTTTCTGGGCCAAGAATGCTAGTCTCTAATTTAAAAATATTGTAGGTCCCCAGCATCAAGAACTCTTCCTGCTTTCAGAACTTTGTTTAGTCTTGAATGCACTTGGTATATTAATGGAAAAAATGGGATTTATCATCCAGAAGCATCAAGACCACTAAATTTGTATCAAAAACAATGCTTTTGGGGCGCCTGGGTGGCACAGCGGTTAAGCGTGTGCCTTCGGCTCAGGGCGTGATCCCGGCGTTCTGGGATCAAGCCCCACGTCAGGCTCCTCCGCTGTGAGCCTGCTTCTTCCTCTCCCACTCCCCCTGCTTGTGTTCCCTCTCGCTGGCTGTCTCTATCTCTGTCAAATAAATAAATAAAATCTTAAAAAAAAAAAAAAAACTTTAAAAAAACGCTTTTATTGACCTAAGTACTCAACTCAGTAGATCAGAGCAGCTTACTATACCAAAAAAAACAAAAACAAAAACAAAAAAAAAAAAGCAAACTTTTACAAATGATCTTAATATATTACAATTTCCTACCTTCCATTCAAAATCCAGCTGCTTCATAGCTCGGTAGACCTCAGCCATAATGTCATACGGTTTGCTTTGACTTCTGATTCCAAGATGCCACTTGGCTTTTTTCACAGCTAAAGATTTGGGCTTAGTTGTGTTCAGTGCATCCAATGGACATCTCGCTTTAGGGCTGTCTGCTATAAGAGGTGGCATCCGTTCTGGATGAGGTTTCAGGCCTGGGGGAATATGCATGGTACTATCATCCATAAAAGAACCTGTTGGGGGACTAGAGGCGAGGTAGAACTCACTGGCTTGGTTCATTATTCTCCGATTGTCAATGATAAGATGATAAGCCACTGCAAGCTGGTCTTGAGGGTCACCACTATATAAACTGTTCATTACTTCTGATTCTGTACACTCAAATTTTTCACACACTTCTTTCACAGCCTCATCATCAATGACGTTAGCATCATAGGAGGGGTCTTCAGGAAATAAGTAACTGGGCAAATCTTGTTTAAACCATTCATGCTCTCTAGGAAAAATACCACAATACACTATTGTAAGAACATGCTTTGGCAAGTCCCAAATAATTTAGACATGGGGCAATAAAATACAACAGAATCAGATAGACCTGTTCTCTATGTGACCCTGGGTAAGTTAATTAACCCCCACCCTTGAATAACTATGATTATTCAGACTTGGGTATTTGGCTGACATTTTCTGAAAAATTAGTAAAATGAGCCTGTCACTTCAAAGGAAACAACTGGCAGTATTTTTTGCCAATGATAAAGTTCAACCTTTCAAGCAAAATTTTAGAATTTTATATAATTTGTATCTGCCTCCGTGAGTTTGACGGCTTCCTACTACTTAAAGACTCTTCTAATAACTTTATAATGATAACAATGAACATGATTTCTAATACCTTATCATGAACATGTCACCATTTGGAAAATCTTTTTAACTCAATAAACTGGTATTTTCCAAATGACCAATGAGTGATATTATAGAGTCACACACAGGTAAAATATCCATAAAACATAAAAGAGACCAGTGGATTGTAATGTAATAAAATACAAAAGTACACTGAAATGTTTTCTCATTTGATACTGTAACTAACAAGTTAAGCCTTAGCTTAACATCAAAGAAGAATATCCACAACTATCTGAAAGACTGTTAAAATGTTCCTCCTCTTCCGACCACTTATTTGAGTGGTAGCAGATTTTCCTCATAGACTGCAACTAATTCAACATATTGCAAAGCCTGAATGAAGAAGTAGACCTAAGAACCTAGCTGCTGTCTCGGAGTAAGCCCAACACTTAAGAGAATCTGAAAGTGTAAAATTATGCTGCTCTTGTCACCATTTTCTTTTTGGCTATTTTTCATAAAACATGTTATTTAGATTAACATGTAGTAGCTTTACTGTTATTTTTAAGTGAATTAAGTATTTTTTTAAGTTTCCCAGTTTTAATTTCTTATACAATAAATACCAATATAACTGGCATTAAAAAATACAACTCTTTGGAATCCTCAATTTTAAGACTGTAAAGCAGTACTAAAACTAAAAAGTCTGACAATCAGTCTCCTAAATCTTATTTTCTCACACTTCTGGGCTTTTGTACATGATGTTACTATGGCCGTCCAAGAACATCCCACCCCTTTTCATCTAACATGTACTATTCCTTCAAGACTGCACAAGCATTGCTACAAGGTAGAACTGGGCACCCGCTAAGCTAAATTCACATCAATATATATTTTCCTTGAATGCTTTCTACTGACTGTTTCACTTATGAATATTAACTAAGGGTATTCTATGGCAAAAAGACACTCCTCCTTACAGAAATTACATTCTAGCTGAATACAGATAAAACAAATATTCACAAAAATCAATACAATTTCAAATACACAAATATGAAAATCCTGTGATAAAGATTTTAAGAGGAAAACACAGGGGTAAAATAATATATAAATCAGAATGGGAGCCATGTAATTAGGAAAGTTACTGAGTAATATTTAAGCAGATACCAGAATGATTAGAAGTCAGCTGGGAGCAAAGAGCTGGGAAACAGGTATTCCCAGCACAAAAAAAAAAATGTATGTGAAGACTGAGACAAGAAAGAGTTGTGCCATGTTCCAGGAACAGGACTGAGGCCATTACCATGAAAGCAGGAGTTACGGGTTGGAGGAGGAAAAGCTATCAAATATTTCTGACAGCTATAGGCTAGAAGAAAGAGTCTGGGGCTAGAACCTATGCTTGATGAAAATCACTGAAAGACTTTACAGAGACAGGGGTGACATGATCTAATTTGCATTCCCTAAAGATCATCCTGCTTGTGATATAGAAACCGAAAAGACAAAAATAATGATGATGTTGATGATGCTGGTGCAATACTCCAAGTGAGAAATGATGGTGTGCCAGGCCCTGAGGAAGATACAAAGATGAATCTTCTATAGCTTCTAGCAGATCTTTCTATTGTAATACTCACACTTTCTTTTGGGGGTTGATTTTTTCTTAATCTTACCCACCAAACTCAGAGCTCCTTGAGACAGGGACCATACCTTATTTAGCTGTATTCCATTTCCCAACACAATGTAAATGTTCAATAAATGCAGAATAAATAAATGACGAATACATAAAGTATGAAAACCAAAATTAATTATTTTGTTTATTCCCTGTATTATACTAAGCACTGAAGGCTTAGTAATAAAAAATGTAATATATTAATTTTTTCAACAGAAACAGAAGATATTATACATCTAACATTTTAAAAATATTAACAACAAATAGGGAAGATGAGCACTTCTGAATGAACTCCAAAAACTCATTCTTCCATAAAAGAATTCAGATTACTAGCAAAATTCATCAAAATCAACTTTTCCAGAACCCTGGAAATTAACCAAAATCCTGAAACAATCTGAGAAGTATTTACTCAAGAAAATAACTAATCTCAGTAACAACAATGAGATTTGAGACATTTTAAGTTGCCCTATATTCATCTCCCTTTCCCCACTTCTACGGTAGCCTTGAAAACCAACAGTCTCACAATCTTGGTAGCCCGGAAAACCAGCGGCCTAGAAACCAGTAAGGGTGAGACAGGTTTAGAATTAGAACAGAATAGGTTTAGAATTCTCCAAAAGTCCTATCCTCAGAGAACTGTCATTATTTGACATGTCTGGAAGTTCCCTAGAAATAAATCTCCATTTTGCAAGTCTCGTCTTTTTCTGACCTGATTCAGAGTTCCCTCACTGCAAACAGCCTTCTCCCCATGACATTTGTCAAAAACAACCAATGGCAACTGTGACATCCCAGATCCCTAAAGAGGCAGTAATTGTAGGAGCAAACAAGAAGCTAACTGAAAACCTTAAAATGAAAAGTTCGGGAATAGGAGTTCCACTGTCTTTGAAATACTTGATATATTCCTGGGACTCAAGAAGGCCACGCACATATTCAGGGCTGTGTGAGAAAGACCCTCATTTCTAATGACTGGCTGACTTTGAGGCTCTCTGCTAATGCAGAGTGAAGACTAAATCAGAGTTACAAGCTTCGCTTTGGAGCAATGAAGACATACTCCAACATGCACATGGAGTCACTCAGCAAAGGCTGCGAGACTTATTAGATCAAGGAATTTAAGGAAAGCTCTAATAATAAGCTGACCATTAAGCTAACTAAGCAGAGATTTCAGTCATGACAAAAAGTACAAAATTTGTGGAATTAGTTTAGGAAAATCACTAACAAAAGGAATAGCAATAAAAATTACAAACTCAAGCCATACATCCAAAAGAAATGGAAACATGTGACCATAGAAAACCTGCACATTTATGTGCATAGCAACATTGTTCTTAAAGGCTCAAAAGTGGGAACAACTCAAGTATCCATTAACTGATGGACGGATAAACAAAATGTAGTATATCTGTACAATGGAGTATTTTTAAAGAATAAAGGAATGAAGTACTGATACATGCTACACCATGAATGAACCCTGAAAACATTATGCTGTGTGAAAGTAGCCAGACTCCAAAGGCTACATGCTTTAGGATTCCATTTTTATGAAATTTCCAGAAGAGGCAAATCCATAAAGGCAGAAAGCAGATTACTGGCTTCCAAGGGATAAAAGGAGGGAGAAGTGGGTAATGACTGCTAATGGGTATAGAGTTTCTTTAAGGTAATTAGAAAATGCTGGTGACTGTACAACTTTGTGAATATACTAAGAACCAACGAATTATACAATTTAAAGGGACAAACTTACAGTATGTGAATTATATCAATAATACAAATAAATGCTTAAAAAATGATAAATAGGGAAATAATCTAAGTTTTTATTTCTAATTCATTCATTTACACAAAGGACCATAATTCTTTACTATACGATAATTGCCACTTAAAAAGTTATACTTAGCTTCTAATTTGAGGAGTCAGTTTCTGAATTAACTCTATCAAGATAAGGAGTAACCAGAATGTTTGTGAGGGTTCACCTGAGACAAAAATCAGTTCATTTACCACAGATTACCACACAGCCATCAGAAATTAAGTCTTTCTATCACTATTACCTGATATTCCATTTGGCACTTAAGACTAAATGACTTAAATGAATTACAGAGACACATGAAAATCAATCCAACATCTTTGAGATGCAGCAAAAGTGGTTCTAAGAGGAAAATATACAGCAATACAGCCCTCCCTCAAGAAATAAAAACTCAAACAACCTAAACTTGAACCTAAAGGAACGAGAAAAAGAACAAAGTCCAAGATGAGTTGAAGAAGATAATAAAGATCAGAGCAGAAATAAATGACATAAAAGTTTAAAAGCAATAGAAAAAAACCAGTAAGGGGCACGTAGCTTGCCCAGTAAGAAGAGCAGGTGACTCGATCTCGGAGTTGTTGAGATCAAGCTTCACATGGGGTGTAAAGATTACTTAAATAAATTTAAAAAGATGTTTTAAGTAAAAAATAAAAAAATCAATAAAATCAAGAGATAGTTCTTTGAAAAGATAAACAAAATTGATAAACCCTTAGCCAGACCAATCAAGAAAAAAAGAGAAAGGACTCAAAATCAGAAACAAAATAGGAGTGGTATCAACACCACAGAAATACAAAGGACTATAAGAAAATATTATAAAAAGTTATATGCCACCGAAGTAGACAACCTAGAAGAAATGGATAAATTCCTAGAAAGATACAATCTTTCAAAACTAAATCAGGAAGAAATAGAAAATCGAAACAGAACCTGTAACCAAAAAATAAAAGTCTAGAACGAGATGGATTCACAATTGAATTCTACCAAACATTTCAAGAAGAGTTAATACCTATTCTCCTCAAACTATTCCAAAAAATAGAAGAGGAAGGAGAGCTTCCAAATGCATTCTATAAGGCTAGTATTACTCTGACACCAAAACCAGACAAATACACCACAAAAACAGAAAACTAGCAGCAATATCCCTGGATGAACAAAGATGCAAAAATCCTTACAAAATATTAGCAAACCACATTCAACAACACATTAAAAGGATCATTCGCCACAATCAAGTGGGATTTATTCTGGGAGATTCAAGGATGGTTCAATATTTGCAAATGAATCAATATACCAAAACAAAACAAAGAATAAAAATCATATGATCATCTCACAGATGCAGAAAAAGCATTTGACAAAATTCAACATCCATTCACGATAAAACTCTCAACAAAGTGGATTCAGAGGGAACATATCTCAACATAATAAAAGCCATATATGAAAAACCTGCAGTTAACATCATTCTCAATGATCAGGAATAAGACAAGGATGTCCACCCTCACCACTTCTATTCAACATGGTCCTGGAAGTCCTAGCCACAGCATCAGACAAGAAAAAGAAATAAAAGGCATCCATATTGGTAAAGAAGTTGTTAAACTGTCACTATTCACAGATGACATGACATTATACATAAAAAATCCTAAAGACTCCACCAAAAAACTACTAGAATAAATTCAGTGAAACTGCAGGACACGTAGAAATCAGTAGCATTTCTATAGACTAATAACAAAGTACTAGAAAGAGAAATTAAGAAAACAATTCCACTTACAACTGCACCAGAAATAATAAAATACCTAGGAATGAATTTAACCAAGGAGGTGAAAGACTGCTCAGGGACTGGAAGAATTAGTATTGTTAAAATGTCCATACTACCCAAAGCTATCTACAGATTCCATGCAATCCCTATCAAAATACCAACAGCATTTTTCACAGAACTAGAACAAACAATCCTAAAATTTGCATGGAACTATAAAAGACTTCAAATAGCCAAAGCAATCTTGAGAAAGAAAAATAAAGCTGGAAGTATTACAATCCCAGATTTCAAGATATACTATTATAAAGTTATAATTAAAACAATGGTATTGACATAAAAATAGACATATAAACAGAACAGAGAGCCCAGAAATAAACCTAAGCTTATATGGTCAATTAATCTATGACAAAGGAGGCAAGAATTATGCCATGAAGAAAAGACAGTCTCTTCAATAAATGATGCTGGGAAAACTGGACAGCTACATGTAAAAGAATGAAACTGGATCACTTTCTAACATCATACACAAAAATAAACTCAAAATGATTAAAGACCCAAATGTGAGATCTGAAACCATAAAATTACCAGGAAAAACACAGGCAGTAATGTCTCTGACACCAGCCATACCAGCATTTCTCTAAATGTCGCCTAAGGCAAGGGGAACAAAAGCAAAAATTAACCATCAGGACTACATCAAATAAAAAGCTTTTGCACAGCAAAGGAAACCATCAACAAAACAAAAAGACACCCTACTGAATGGAAGAAGATCCTTGCAAATTATATATCCAATAAGGGGTTAATGTTCAAAATATATAAAGAAGTTATGCAACTCAACCACCAAAAAACAAAACAAAACAAAACAACAATTAAAAAAACAGGCAGAGGACCTGAATAGACATTTTTCCAAAGAAGACACACAGATAGCCAACAGACAGGAGAAAAGATGCTCAACCTCTGTAATAAGGGAAATGCAAATCAAAACCACAATGAGATATCACGTTACACCAGAGTGACTAAAATAAAAAAGACAAGAAATAATAAGTGTTGACAAGGATGCAGAGAAAAAGGAATCCCACGCCGGTATTGGGAATGTAAATTGGTATTGTTACCGTGAAAAACAGTACGGAAGTTCCTCAAAAAATTTAAAATACAAATACCATATGATCCAGTAATTCCACTACAGGGTATTTACCCAGAGAAAACAAAAACACTAATTCAAAAAAATATAAGCACTCCTATGTTTATTGCAGCATTATTTACAATAGCTAAGATATGGAAACAACGTAAGTGTCTATCAACAGACAACTGGTAAGGAACATGTGTTATACATATACAATGGAGTACTGTGCAGCCTTAAAAGATAGAGATTGCGCCATTTGCAACAAAATGAATGGACTTATAGGGTACTATGCTAAGTAAAATAAATCTGAGAGAATAAATATCATATGATTTCACTCATAGGTGGAATCTTAAAAAAGGTATGAATAAACAAATAAGCAAAAAGAAGCATCAGACCTATAAAGAGAGAACCAATGGCTGCCAGAGGGGGGGTTTTGGGGGATGGGCAAAATGGGTGAAGGGGAGAGGGAGATGCAGGCTTACAGTTATAGAATGAATAACTCACAGGAGGCATATCTAATTTTCTTTCTAAGGAAAAGCCAATTAAGTGACTGAGGAGCCTAGCTGGCTAGGTCAGTAGAACATGTGACTCTTGACCTCAGGGTTGTGAGTTCAAGCCCCATCAAGCCCCACGCTGGGTGTAGAACTTACTTCTAAAAAAAAGAAGAGAAAAAAAAGAACTATGAATACAAAAGGTTTTTTTCCTGCTAAGTTCATTTCCATAACTAAACTTGGTGCTAATTTACAATTACACATTTTATGTTTGAGGCCTCAAGTGCTTAAGAAAGGGGGGGAGAAGAAAACTGTTCAAATGCAAAAAGAATCAGGTCCTTCTTGCAGTCTAAGAAATCCGCAGCAATCGCATAAAAAAAGTCATCATTTAAACATTCTAGGAGTCATAGGTCTCTAAACAGCCATTCTGGCTTATGAAGAGCGGAGATTCTGGAAAGATGGCAAAAGAATGTGTTTGTAAATGAGTAACTGACGAAATGTTCGCTAAGAACAAAAAAACCTCTAAGAAACATAACCTGCTAAGTAAAGAGTAGAAGGTACTGAATTATCGTGGCTTGTGTGTGCTATATAGAGGTCATATTCACGGTAACAGCAGCACTGCAAGTTCCAAAGTTTCTCACATAACAAGAAATCCTTCACAGTGCTAGCAGCTATTTTTGGACTCAAAATCTTAAAACTTTTAATGCTTTATTTCATCAACCATACGTAAAATACATAAAACTCAGTCTGTATTCTGTTTAAAATTTATCCAAATAGTTTTGCAGCATATACTACATTCATGGGCCGTCTAGCATTGTGTATACTAAGATGAGTAAGACACTCTCTCTACCACCTTCATGGAGTTACAATTTAGGACTGGAGAAACATGTACTGAGTAATAACAGCTACATACGAAATGATAATGAAAAAATAAAACATAAAACATGGAAATCATGGAAGTGGAAGCAATGAACATGGCCTAGGGGAATCAGAATTGATTTCACAAAAGAGGTCATACGTAAGCAGAATTTTAAAGGATGAATGGAAATCTGTCAGGTCAAAAAAAGACAGAAATGGCATCAGAGGCAGTAATATCAATTAGAACACGGAGGCATAAAACATATGTTCTGTTTGAGGAACAAGGCAAAGCTCAGTGTAGCTGAAGCACCGGTACCGGTGGTGCGGTGGTGAGTGCAGGAGTGGGACCTCACGAGCAGCAAACGGAGCCTCGTTAGGAAGGGCCTTAGAGGATTTGCCACCTCAAGTAGAAAGTATGGGAAACAATCTGAAATATTTAAAAGATGAGTGACATGATCAGGTTTGTGTAAAAAGAAAATAAAAATTCCTATACAATAAGCATTACAGAGTCTAACATAAAGCAGGCACTCAATTAGTGCTACTATTATTAATACTATAAAATGTACATAACAGTAACAAAAAGAAGAATCACCTTATATCTTTGATGGTTGCTCGTTTCAGGGGGTCAACCTGCAGCATATGCATCAAGAGAGTGGCAACAGAACGATTGAGATATTCTGGGATATAAAAAACACCCCCTCGGATCTTCTTAAATAACGTAGGTACATGCTCATCATCAAATGGGAGGGTGCCACAAAGAAGGGCATACAAAATAACACCACAGCTCCAGATATCAACTTCAGGACCTGCATACAATCTAAGACAAAAGATGACAATGCAAACCTGAAATGCAAGTGCCACTTTTTCTCATCCACGTATACCCTGATTCTATACACACATGGCCTAGACTCGGTGTATATTGATTTGCAAGCCTTTAATGAAGTCCATGGCCACACCCCAACACTCAATGCTCGTTCGCCACAAAGCACTGGTCTCGGCAGTTACTATTCGTTTTCCAAGAGAAAGTGGAACTTTTCTTTATCTGTTGCAAACTCACTGAACTTACCTTTTGACTAATTAAAAAATATAAATCTTACCATGGTTGATTTTTTTTATGGAAACCTCAAAGTAAACGATGATAAACTTGAAAAAATAATACTATAGTGTTTAGGCTAAATCATTTTACCACAAAACTACAAGAAAGAAAATGCATATAAAATAGAATTTTTATCTCTGACATGCCTATTTTAAAGAGTATTTGAAACATTAAAGTGCCTAACTGATCCTGCAGCAACCTCTTTGACAGTATTTGTCCTTTATCCCATTATCCTGAATATGACTTTCATTCTAATCACTTGTTAGGTTAGCTCATGGGACTAAGATTAGCTTTGCTCCACATAACCTATGCCTGGAATATTATTCTTTTTTTCTCTCACCTTTCTGCAGTACTAAAATGCCTCTGATACCCCACTGACAAACTCAAACCTGGGTCTCAGGTAACAATCTCTACAATTCCAATTAAAAGAAAACAATCCATTTCAAAAAATTTCTGTCCATCATTTATATCATTTGCCGTACTTGTCCAAAACTCCTACACCTGCTCCTTGCAATAATACCTTTTCTCTATTTTCTCTCAGAGAATTCTGTTAACTTTTTAAAACAGACATTGGTCACCATAAAAAATCTTCAGCTTACCACTGCAATCTGTATAAACATTTTTTGAATATACGAATAAGTTTCAATCTCTACTTATAAGTTTAATTTCATGAAATGACAATACTGTCCCTGAAAAATCTCATTTTTCTAAAGACAAAACATAAAATGATACTCTATATAGTACCTTATAAAAGAATATGTAAATTATTATTCAAGGACTGTCTGATAAGTAAATAATGACAGTAGCTTGAATTTAACAAATGCTTTCTCTTATCTGTACTTTTCCAAAATGAAGAAAATCAAGATTTGTTTTCGTCATTTTTTCAATGGAAGAACTCCTTAAATATAACAAAATGTAAACCAAACTAATGAATCATCGAGCTTTACATAGGAAGCCAGGGATGTACTGTATGGTGACTAACATAATAAAAAATCATTAAAAAAAAATGTTTAAAAATATCATTTAATATGACTATTCTCTCTTCAACAATGGAAAAATTAAAGGGACAATTTGTTCCTATTATGTTAATAATCTCATCCTCTGAACAGAATGTATTTTAATTAAATGTTATTAGAATGAACAAAAGATTATAAAGAGCTTACTCTCCACTGATCTATTATTACCTGCCTGAGATGACTTCAGGTGCTGCATAATTTGGAGATCCACAACTGGTTCGCAGAAATTCACCATCTGACATCATATTAGACAATCCTGAAAATGAGAGTAATATTTATTTTGTGCTAGATATTTTTAAAAGTAGATATAGATAAATGCATGAAGAAAAATGTCAAGACTTCAACGTTCTATATATATTTTGTAATTATTTTAAAACAGTGGAAAGCACTTGAGAGACTAGAAGACCATTCAGAGTGCTTACACTCTGACAAAAAAAGATAAAGCACATGATGTATGATTGGAATTAAATTCCTTTTCTAAATAAAAATGTTGATTCACTTGGGGTGCCTGGTGGCTCAGTTGGTTGAGCATCCAACTCTTGATTTCAGCTCAGGTCATGATCTCGGGGTTGTGGGATCGAGCCCCGTGCTGGGCTCCACACTCAGCATGGAGTCTGCTTGAGATTCTCTCTCTCTCTCCCCCTCTCCCTCTGCCCTTCTCCTCTCTCATGCTATCTCTAAAATAAATACATAACTTTTTAAAAATGCTGATTCACTTCACGAATACAAGGTTATTCTAAATCATATGAACTTTTCAAAACATAAAAGCATCAAAATATTACTTACCCACTTCTATAGTTGAAAGAATGAAATAGAGACCATTACTTTTTATCCCGTGCTTTCAAAGCCTTTAAAAAAAAATCTCTAAGTAGAAATCAGACAGGCTCCAATTTATAAAGAGTATGTTCCAAAAGCTTTTAATTTGGAAAGCTTTAATTCAACATAGAAAAAATAATCTGTGGAACCAAAAATCTAGCTGAACTATCATACTAAGGAGTTTTGCAATTTAGAGATGGAAGAGAAATACAGAAACTAGTTTCTTAGTTTTTAGTTTAAAGACAAGCTACAGACAAAAATTTTAAATAAGCAACGCTGAACTCTGGCACATTTCTCTCTCTCTCTATAACCTCTCACTTCCTAATCCTTTTTCCAAACACCCTACTATGGTACTTTTTCCATGTATGTTTACCCCAGAAAATTGTTTGGTGCATTCAAGTTTACATTTTGTTTTTTATTTGTTTGTTTTACTCCTGACAAAAACTCCTGTTCTTTTTAGCAAGTGGTTAGATTTTACCCTGAAATCTACCCTTAATCAAATCAGAAAGACTTTAAGTCTTCAAAACTGCATGCATATTTTCATGTATTTCTCTTTAAGTGCATTCATCAAGGGAAGTACCCATATTTTCATTAGATTTTCAAAGGAGTTTATGACCCCCCCCCAAAAAAGATGGTTAACTTTTCCTTTAGAAGGAAATGCAGATTAAATGGATTTACCTTGAAACTGGCCCTCTAAACTTCTCTAGAAGCATGTGCATTTTTAAAATTGTGTTTACATGAATAGAACACGCTAACATGGAGACTGTGCCATTAATCCCTTTTTCATGGTATGGGATTTATGAAGTTGAAACTGCAAGTTCGTAGTTGTTTAACAGTTGCTACTGACACACTTTAAAAGGCAACTAGTACATTTCTGAACAACCATGGAGTTACATACCAAAATCAGCTATCTTGGCATTCATGTGAGCATCCAACAGCACATTCTCTGGTTTCAGGTCTCGATGAACCACCATATGCCTATGACAGTAATCCACAGCTGACAGAATCTGCTGAAAGAGCCGCCTTGCTTCCACCTCTTCAACCTAGCAAGTATAAAAGAAGCTGCACTAAGAATATTTGGGACATGTACATAGCAAGAGTTTTAGTTTCATAATCAGCCCAAATGTAACTGAGCAAGCTAATCAGAATTAGGCTAGAATTCTCAACAAATCAGACAAACAAACCAAAAACTTGCATTAGAGCTCAACATGTCAATCAACAAGACTCTTCTTTGCTGCTAGGCAGTAAGATTTAATATTCAATTAGGGGCGCCTGGGTGGCACGGCGGTTAAGCGTCTGCCTTCGGCTCAGGGCGTGATCCCGGCGTTATAGGATCGAGCCCCACATCAGGCTCCTCTGCTATGAGCCTGCTTCTTCCTCTCCCACTCCCCCTGCTTGTGTTCCCTCTCTCACTGGCTGTCTCTATCTCTGTCAAATAAATAAATAAAATCTTTTTAAAAAATTTAATATTCAATTAATATTACTAAATGTGCACAATGTTTTAGGCAATCAACAAGTAAAACATAATGTAAAACAGAACTTATGTGAAAGTGCTAAGAAAAGGAAATCCTTGAAGCTTCAACATAATGTTATGGAACGGATTGTTCACTCTGAAAAGCACTGACATCATGTTGGCAATTAAGTGGAACATGTTCCCTAAAATCAGTATTTTGAAACGCGTATTTTTTTTTTAAGATTTTATTTATTTATTTAAGAGAGAGCAAAAGAGCAGGGGCACGGGGAGGGGCAGAGGGAGAGGGAGACGCACACTCCCCGCTGAGCAGGAAGCCCAACACAGGGCTCCATCCCAGGTCCCCGGAATTGTGACCTAAGCCGAAGGCAGACACTTAACCAACTGAGCTACTCAGGTGCCCAAAAAGGTGTATTTTTTTAAGATTTTATTTTTAAGCAATCTCTACACCCAATGTGGGGCTCGAACTTAAACCCCAAGATCGAGAGTCACATGCTCCACTGACTGAGCCTGCCGGTCACCCCTTGAAAAGTGTATTTTTTAAGAAAGAAAATATGTCTAATATTCTGTATCTTTAGTTGGGCTTTATTACGGAAGCAACCCTGACTTTGAAGATACTTTGTGGTTTGCTATTTCCTACTGTCCTTTTTTTTTTTTTTTTTTGCTTAGGGGCTTATTGTACTAGATAATAAGTTACTCACCCGTCCATGTTTACAGATGTAGTCAAATAATTCACCACCAGACACATATTCCATCACCATAAAAAAATCTGTTGGAGTGCTGATCACCTGGTATCTTTTTTGTAAATGAGAAAAATAATAATAAATGTTTTTAAAAGATCAAGCTAGTATATTATTGCTACAGATATTTTAAGATGGCAACAAATGATGTTATCAAAACAATCACAGAGCTACAAAACAGCTTTACAAAATTCTCTGCTTTCTGAGGCTTATGGACTTTTCTTCAGATCCTCCCTTTCATGTTCACAAAATCTTTGGAATCCTTCATTCTTCAACAACTAAGCATTCATTTCTCCATTTAAACAAAAAAAATTTTACAGTCCATAGAGATCAGGTATCATATGTAAATGTAAGTTTAAAATATTCTTGTTAAACCTAAATGATACCACAAGAGATTTAATCAGAAAATGCAAAAAATGGTCAAATAACCCTTTCTTCAATAAAATGTGAGAAAAGGAAACGGGGAAGGGGAAGCTATAGATGAATAGTAAATCAAGATATACTGTAGAGACTTGTTTTGAATTTTTTTAAGATTTATTTAGAGAAAGAGAGCACGCATGTGCACCCACACACATGCACTGGGGGGAGGGACAAAGGGAGGGGAGCGAGAGAATCTCAAGCAGACTCCACCCTGAGTGAAAGCCCAAGGCTGAGTTGGAGCCCAGGACCCTGAGATCATGACCTGAGCCGAAACCAAGGAACACTTAACCGACTGAGCTACCCAGGCACCCCAAGGCTTATTTTGATTCTGACTCCAACAAACCAACTTTAAAAACCACTTATGAAACAAAGTGTGAATACTGACTGGATGGTTGATAATATTATTATTTTAATTTTTAGATGTGATAATGAACTACATTTGTATTACTAAAATAAAAAAAAAACGGTCTATGTTTCAGAGTAGATACTGATGAGTTTACAGATTAAAATCATATTTGAGATTAGCTTCAAAATAATTTGTGATGGGAGAAGTGGGAAGAAGCAGATAAAACAATACACTGGCAATTGCTGAAGCCAAATGACAGATACATGAGGCTTCATCACTTTGCTTTCCTATACATTAAAAACATTCCATAGTGGGGCATCTGGGTGATACAGTCAGTTAAGCAACCAACTCTTCGTTTCGGCTCTGGTCATGATCTCAGGGTCCTGAGATCAAGCCCTGTGTCAGGCTCCACGCTTAGCATGGAGTATGCTTAAGACTCTCTCTCTCCCTTTCCCTTTGCCCCTCCCCCCTTGCTCTCTTTCATTCTCTCTCAAATTAATAAATCAATCTTAAAAAAAAAGTTCCATAGTAAAAAATTAAGTAGACAGATATTTTTTTTTTAATTTACTTCTAGGCAAAGCTAAGACCATTAAAATAGTAAGAATCTTAGCTCTATTTGAAAAAAATTTTCCTAAAAAACAACTTCCTCCCATATATCCAATTTTACCAAAGTTCTGAAAACAAGTTAAATACAATTATTAATGTTTTAACTGAAGGTTACATTTAACACACATAAATAAACAAGTGATTGACTTTTTAAATAGTTTGTTTATAAAGGATTATCTATAATCTGGTTGACTGTGAGCAATATCTAACTTATACTGAGTTACTATTGAGGGACACTAAGTAGAGCTGTATAGTTTTTGCATGGCTTAAAGGCACCCATAAAGGCATAAACAGAGGCTGAAAACGGCCCAGATGCCACCCTTTAGAAGGTATCAGAAGCAGGGGACCTTTCTGGTAAATTAGTCTACCCAGATGGGGTACCTTTTATTAATGTGCACAATTGCATCTATGTGCTACATGGTGGTACTGGTTACTATTAAAGAGGAAAGAAAAAATAGCCAGGTCATTGGTGATATAACTATATACTATATATATTAAGAAAAGACACATCATATATAAACACTTGAAAAAAGTAAAATGTTAAAGCTATAGTACGAAAATGATTATAGAGTTTCGGAAGAAATCTTTCTAATAGCAGTCTTTATTTGGGGTGAAAAATGACAAGGTAACTCACTTTATATAAAATAAACTAATAAAACTGAGTAATAAGGTTGAAATTACTTCAAATGAACTATGAAAAGGGAATTTTACCTGAGAACTCCAGCAGAAATGGTTCTATAAAAGCAATCTTACCAGGCACCAAACTCTAATTGAAAAAAATGAATAGTACAAACCAGGAGCACTTATTCACCTCACTGTAAGCTAATCTGATTTATTAACAGAATTTTCCATCACCTTTCTGCTCTGTTACATCTTTGGGGCATAGGAGGAAAAAAGTGATGAAATTTTAATATATTTAGCTGCTGATTCTTCCAAGTCAATCAGTGGACACTGTTGGACTGAACTATTTCATGAAACCTCTAACTCCACAGTAGACACTGTCCATATCGAAGGTCAATCTAGAGCAATGTAAACCACACCCAACATTACTGAGCACTTACCATGTGCCAGACACTGAGCTATTAAACAGTGACATTTACTATTTGTTGAAAACCTACTTGTATTGCACTTGGTGAGATCAACAGCTCCTCTTTCTACTTGTGGAGCCTACAGTCTATTCAAGAAGACACGCATTAGACAAGTACCTGTTCTTCAGTAGTCTCCTTATTAAAAATCTTCAGGGGGTTCCCACTGCTCTTAGGTCCTGAGTGAACAAGCCACTCCCCTCTGCCACGAGTCTGTACTGTCTCCTCTTTGATTCCCACCACTGCAGTGCACCATTTCTTTCTTTCTTCCTTTAGTTGTACTGCACTCCCTCTGCCACAGCATCTTTGTATAAACAGTTTCTGCTAACCCGAATCCCGTACCTGACCGATACTCCACCCTTTAATAGTCTACCAGTTACCCTTTCTAGCTCCGCTTAAAGGTCACTCCTTTAAGTCCAGGTCAGCCCTTTTTGCTTTCACAGAAGCATTCCCTTAGCTTCAGAGCACATGCCTCAGTTTGTGATTACTGAGCGTACACCGAGCAAAGTATCTGTAACGAAGTAGGATTTACTTAAGTACACAACGTAGCACTTTTAAATAATATGAGTATCTTGGAGCCAAAACCAGAATAATCTGAAACAGAAATTATGGCAACATTACAACAAAAATTCAATGAATAAAATGTCAATTAACCAGAATGAGGGCGAGACAAAAGGAAACATGATTAAAAAAAAAAAAAAAAAAAAAAAAAAATCCTAAAAAA
This sequence comes from Ailuropoda melanoleuca, assembly GCF_002007445.2. Lineage (NCBI taxonomy): Eukaryota > Metazoa > Chordata > Mammalia > Carnivora > Ursidae > Ailuropoda > Ailuropoda melanoleuca. The sequence continues at coordinate 31,124,261 of NC_048219.1, read as the reverse complement.
ACAGCTTCATATTGGGACTTAGGGGAAAAGGCCAGTTCCAGGATTATGTTCTTAAACCTAGCCAAGTAAGCCAAATTTTTGTGCCCTCCAAAATAATAATCACAGTGAAGCATTATAAGAAATTCAATCATGAAATTCATATATTTAATACAACAGAAAAGTAAACTAACGTGCTTTAAAATTTTTTTCAGAAGAAAGTATTTCTAATTAAGTAAAAAAAAAAAAATTCAAGTATCCACAAAAACCTCAAGCATTCTCCAGCTGACCAAGTTATCTGCATTTTTAGGCACTATCCATTTAAATAGCATTTGGAACTTAGGAAAAATCTTTTCAAAGTTGGGCAAAAATCAATATTCATGAGTATGCCTTTTTGATGGTTATAGCCATAGAGATTTCAAAATATTATTTATATAGCTGCATATACAGAATAATATTTTTCTTTATTTAGAAATCAGTTATTAAAGAAATGTAGTAATCATTACCCTTGGTTCATGGCACCTATCTTTATTGGTCCTTGAATGGCCTACTTTTATTTAATTACTATTTTTCATACTATAATAAGCATCTACAAACCCATCACCCAAACAAAAAAACCCAGGACCTCAACAATACTTTCCATCTAACCCCTCCCACTGTTTCCCCTCAACCAAGTTATCCATCATCTTGAATACCATTCCTGCTTCCCTTGTTTTCTCTTTTATATTTATATATGTATATACTTGTGTATCCCACTGTCTTCATATATATGTAAAATTCATATTCTTATATATATTTTTATTTTAATAGCTCTTAGTTTTAAAAAACGGTTATCAGGTGGGGCCCCTGGCTGGCTCAGTCAGTTAAGCATCCGACTTTTGATTTCAGGTCAGGTCATGATCTCACATGGAATCCTGTGTTGAGCGCCCCCCCCGCCCCCACCCCCGCCGAGGGAGTCCTTGAGGATTCTCTCTCTTCTCTGCCCCTCCCCCCACTTGCACACCCTCTCTCTCTCTCAAATAAATCTTTAAAAAAATAAAAATAAAAAAGAGTATCAAGACTATATGTGATATTTTGGGATCTGTTTTATTGAGATTCACTCACACTATTCTGTTTGCTAGTTATCTGATGTGACCATTGTATATTTCATTGTATTTATTGATCTACTCTCCTGTTAACCAAGAGGCTATTCATTCATCCAATCTATCACTAGAGGGTAAACTGTTTCCACGTTTTGCTATTATAATACTGCTGCTGTAAACATTCTTGTACATAACAAGATTTTCTCTTTGATGTATACCTATGAGTGGAATTGCTGAGTCATAGTTGATGTGAATATCCAATTATAAGAGCTAATCCCAACTGTTTTCCAAAAAGATTTTGGCAATGCTAAAATCTTTACAAAGTTTGTGGATTTATATATTCTCCAACTCCTGCAAAACACCACACACATTTCTTATTAAATGCTCACTCCTACATTTTGCCCATTTTTATTAAGTTGATCATGCTTTATTTATGCATGGATATACAGAAAAAATCAGTATCTTTTCTAACATTCTAGAGTATAAGGTTATTAATATGCCTTGATTATTAACTTCATAGAAGTATATGTTTTCAATCAATTCACACTGAATGTGGCTTTCATTTTCTCTAAAGAGATCTGTACCTCTAAAAAATAACAGCTTTAAAAAATCCAATACTATTAACATGCATAAATTTAACAAATAGGAATATCACAAAATAACCCATCAGGTTTCCTGATTAGTTTATAATGCTTTTTTGGTTTTTGTTTTAATATTTTGATTAAATTAGGATCCAATTATAATCCATACATTGCAATTGATTGATATATCTCTTATGTTTCTTTTAATTTATAGGCTGCTCCTCCATCTCTGTTTTTTCTTTTTTTCTTGCATACTTTTATTGAAGAAGCTGGTTGGCTTGTCCTGCAGAGGATTCCACGGTCTCATTTGGCTGATCCATCCTTTATGGCAACATAATGCAAAACGTATAGCACCCTCTTAGATCTGGAGACTAGATCAGATTTCATTTTGATTTTTATTTTCCTTTGAAAGACTAGATGGTGCTGTGCACCACCAAGCAAAGCATATAATATCGGTCTCTTTTTTTGAGAAATTAGCAGCCATTGCTGATCAGATCCTTGATTTATTAATTCACAAGGAAATTTTAAATACTGGCCAATTTGCGTAGTCTAATAATGTATTATGATCTAAAGGAAATCCTCACTCAAAACCTCCTTCCTCAAAAACTCCACTGTCTCTGAAGTGCCGGTCATCAGATTACAACACCTATTTTTGTTATAGTCATCAACCTAACTCCGTGCACTCCCTTTCATTCTGACTTAATGTCTTTTCCCCCATTGTTACGTTGCACATGATGTACACATGGATGATCTGTCCAATACATGGCCTCCAATTTCCTTGACCTCCTTCCTCATCCTCCACCACACCCAGACACTCACTCCATGGTCATACACTGTCAAACACTAACACTTCCAATTATGCACTGGATTCCTTCCTCCCCACCTACTAAAGGACTTGGTTTCTATAATTAGCTCTTCTTTCTCCTGTATCAGTCTCTCCATCTTGACCAAATCACCCCTTTGGTGTATAAGCATTCTATATTATCTTTCATCTTAAAGGAACAAACCCCATTTAGACCCCACATTTCCTCTCATTACCACTATTTCTCTCCTGGCCTTTTAATAAACTTCCTGAATTGTATACTATTAGTAACTCCCCTTCCTCAGCTCAAATTGTCTCCTAAGCCCCTCAAAACAGGATTTTGCCTTCATCATTACAATAAATTGGCCCTTTTCAAAGACACCAGCAACCTCCACCTTGCCAAATCTAATGGGCCAGTTCTCAGTCTCATCTTACTCAATATTCAGCAGTATAAGGAACAGGTAATAATCTCTCTTTCTTCAAGTATATTCTTCACTTGGCTTCAAGATACCATATTCTCCTGGTTTTCCTCCAACCTCTTAACTGTTCCTTTTCATTCTCCTTTGTTGGTTCCTCCTCATCTTGGACATCTTAATATCATTATGCCCTAAAGATCAATCCGTAGACTTCTTGCTTATCTATACTCACATCCTTGGTGATCTCATCCAGTCTTAGGACTTTAAATATTTTAACTACCATCTATATGCTGATGACTTCCAAATTTCTATCTTACACCTGTCCCCTTAAGTCTGTAATCATATATTCAATAACCTATTTATATCTCTACTTGGATGCCTAATAAGCATCTCAACATCACAAAACAAAAATCAAATTCTTGATACCACCCTCCAACAGTCGTCATGTTCCTCCTACAGTTGTCTCTATTTCACTTAATAGCAACTCCATTCTTTTGTTTGCCCAAGCCAGATAACCTTGGAGTCAATCACTGCCTTCTCTACTTTCACAACCCACATCTAATCTCTAAGCCAATGCTGTTACCCTACCTCAAAAGTATATAGAGAAGATGCTTACTTCTCAACACCCTCCAGACTATGCTCTATTCTAAGCCACCACCTCTTTTACCCATAGTACTGCAACTGACTCCTAATTGGTTTCCCTGCTTCAGTGTAAGTCAGGTCATATCCCACCTCTGACCAAAACTTTCTAATGGCTTCCCCATCTGGCTCAGAGTAAAAGCCAAAGTCTTTACAGTGATCTATAATACCCTACAAAACCTGGCTCCCCTTTATGTCTCTGTCTTCATCTCTTAGTTCAGTTCCCCCTAGATCACTCTGCTCCCTTGATCTCTGGCCCGTATTTCCATCTCAGAGCCTTTATGTTCACTGTTCCCTCCATTTGTTATTTTCCTCCTCCAGGTAATCTGCACGGCATATTCTCTCACCTTTTCACGGTCTACCTTACAATATATATTACTAGCATAGGTTTTACTGTCTATCTTCTCACCACTCCCCACTACACACATGCATGTGAACAGAAGCTCCATAATAGCAGAGATTTTGTTGTCATTTTTTTGTTTGCTGATGTATTCCAAGTGACTCACCGGTGTCATTTGCTAAATGAAGGGATGAACAAGTTAACTTTCTGGCCTTGTTTTCCTCCATTTCCCTACACATACTCTATGCACCAGCCAAACAAGGCAGTTGTTCCCAACATACCATGTTCTTTACACTTTCATTATTTCGCTCTTGTTGTCCTCAGAAAACCATCAGGACCTTGTTCAAATGTCACCTCTTTACTTCTACACGCTATAAGTACTTAGTAAACACATACTACTATACTAGGTGCTAGGGAGATAAAGATGATATCTAACATCTCCATTTAGATGTCTAATGGTATTCTCAACTTAACATGGCCAAAACAAGTATCCTTAATATCCACCTGTACCCCAACATGACTCTCTTCCATTGTTCCTATCTCAAAAAAATAGCCTCATTATCAGTTGCTCAGCCAAAATCCAAAATCCCAGTTGCTCAGGACAAAAAAGAAAAATTCCTCAATTACTTTATTATCCTCAGTAACTCATTAGCTTTACCTACAAAATATATATTGAATCCATAGATTTCTCTCCATCTAGACCAATGGTATCAAATAGAACTTTCTGCAATGATAGAAATGTTTTATATAGCCTCTTACAATAGCCATTAGCCACACATTGCTATTAAACATTTAAAATATGGCCTATGTGATTAGCGAATTATATATTTTTATTAATTTAAATTTATGCTACATGTAGCCAATGGCTACTACACTGGACAGCACAAATCTAGACTATCATTTTCGTTAAAGCCACCATAATCATAATCTCTCAGACTACACAGCAACAGCTCCCTAACTGGTCTGCTTCCACCTTTGCCCCCATACCCATTTTATGCTATAGTCATATCATCTCACTAGATAGCTAGATCTTAATAACCTTTCAGGTCTTAGCTCAAACTTTACCTCCTCAGTGAGGCCTTTCCACAACTTAATCTGAATTAGCACTTACTCCTCGCTAGTCACACCCTAGAATAGCACTACCTTTCATTCTCCTCAAAGCCATTTATCTCTGCCTAAAGTAATCCTGTTCATTTGCTTACTCACTATCTAGAACTGCTAGATAGCTCTAGAGCATAAGCTCCTTTAAGGGCAGAAACCTGTCTTTCACAATCATATTCCCAATGCCTAGAACAGTTCCTATTAGATAGTAGGTATTCAGTAAAAACGTGTTAAATAAAAGAAAAAAAACAAACATAATTCCTGCTTCTAAAGAACTTGGTCTTATGGGAGATACTAATAAAAACAAATGAGCAAGTGCAAAGTAATGTCAAGGGCTTTAGAAAGGCTGACTGCTGTGGTACAGAGAAGATGATGCCTAACACAGACTTACAGAGTAAAGCAGGTTTTCTAGAGGTAATCACCTATAAAGGCTAAGATATTTGAATGGCAAATTGGAATTGAAAGCCTAGGGGAAGGGAGGTGTGGGAAAAGCTTTCCAAGCAGAAACAACAGCTGAAGAACAACAAGCAAAAGAGATACTAACAATAAAAGCAGAAAGAAATAGACTAAGGAGATATTTAGGGAAAAGAGCTGCAGAACTCAATGATTAATATACGGAAAGATGAGGAAAATGTAATTAAAGATGATCCCCAAGTTTTAAGCTTAGAAAATTGCATTAATGGTATTTTCACTCAAAACCAAACCAAACCAAAAACAAAAACAAAGGAACAGAAAGAAGTCTGGGAAAGAAAGGAAAGTTCAAATTCATGTCAGATGATTCTATGACTTCAGAATGGAAACAACCAATAAAGAGTTTGGTAAGTGTGTTCAGGATTCAGGAGAAATATCTGGCCCAGAAGTACAGTTTTGGAACTCTTTAGCACAGAGATGACAAATGACAACTATCGTAACAGACGGGATCACACAAAGGTGGGTTCACTAACATTACGCTAGCTCACAATGCTGACATGTATCAATAGTTAATGGCTCTGAAGATATAGAGGCCCGTAAAAGAAAGTCTTAAGAGGAGGAAAGAATGAAAAAAGAAAATCAGAAGACTGTGATGTTATAGAAACCCAGAGAATGCAACATTTTAAGGTGGTGGTGGTGAACAATGTTAAAAGCTGTCAATAGGTTGAGTGAGATAAAAACTTTAAAAAGTAAACAGGCAAAACCAGCTCTACCAAATAAAGTACTGATCTTCTGATTCGTTTAAGTGAAGTTCCCTAAGAACTNGGGGGGGGGGGGGGGGGGGGGACAAAGACAAAAATCAAATCAACAAATTCTGGTTCGTGGGAAAGTTTGGAGTTCCCTTTGAATCCTGTTTACTCTCCAATTTTCTCCCAGTGGGATTTTACAATTGGAGTTAATAGAGAAATCATGCAATAAATATCCTACATTCTTGGTTTTTGGTTTTTAAGCTTTCTTGCTAGAGAAACTAGAGGCCCATTCTGTAACAAGGGAACTATTCTTAGCAGTTAGTCCAAGACTGCACAAAACAAACAAAACCACTAAAAGGATCAGGTCTCTCTCCCTGTTTAAATCACTAACACTGTTAGAGGCTATGTCAATAAGCTTGTACTATAGCAAGGATACATGAGTGCTTTTTCTTTTTTTCAATTCAGTCTGCAATTAAAGAGGCAATCTGGCTAAATGGATGAAGTCCAAGGCTGAAAGCCAGAAGCTTTAAACATTAAATTCACCTCCGCTAATTACTTTCTGATCAACCCTGAGAAGGCTCTACATCTCCCTCACAAAACAGCACGTAATGAAGTAATTCTAAATCAGAATGAGATAATTAGCTGAACCAAAATTTGAAATTATAGAAATGAAGGCAAGGTAGATATGACATCAAAAATAAGCTTTTAAAGCCTCATGACAGTTACAATTGCTTACTGACAAGATCTGATTTGTGTTGTAGGAACAGAATAGGAACTAGGACTCATACCCTAAGTGGGCAAAATTTCTCTGGGGTCTTTCAGGGTTGGCATTCTAAAAGGGATGAGGTCAAGGAACAAGGCAAATACAGAGATCTCTCCCTTCACTCTCATTTTGGCATGTGATACTCTTAGTCTGGCTTCCCAGCTCTCTGCTTTTACAGGAAGTGGCTGCTCAGTAAGGCAAAGAGATTTAGCTTAGGAACCACTCAGTAACTAGAATAAGTCATTATTAACATGGAGTCAAAGTCATATATGAACTGTTTCAAGTAGGGGAAAAACAGTTAAGAATCATGAAACTGAACTGAAATCAGCTTGTAGGTTATATATTCCTACTTTAGGCCAATGCTCATCAAATACCAGGCATTATACCAGTGCAAACACATCCCCATTTTAAAATTAAGGAAAACAAAGAATAGGAAACCAAGCTAGTAGGTGCCATTTTAATTCTTATGCTAATCTTAAAAAACCTGCATATACATATTCTGGATCATCTAGAATGTAGGTCCTTGACGATAAACTTGTAATCAATCATGCACCGCCATGTGATTTCAGAGACCTCATTTCTTATTTATGTCAATGAACAAGTGAACTTCATGTGAAGATGAAAGGACACTGAAGCTCACTGTTAGAATGCACTTCTCATGGTTAACAGTGTGAGAGCTGAGTCATCACAGCTACCCAACGGCAGACCAAGCCCCTCCAGAAAAAGACTTCTTTGAACAGTTAGGCACATACTCATATTATTGGTAAGATGGACTGAACATATCAATTTGCAACAGTTCACTAACAGTAAATGTAGTGAGTATGAGTAAAGATTAAATGCATGTTCCCAATCCCAGCAATAATTACTGAATAAGCCACGTATTTAAGGATTTCAAGAATGCTCCTATATTAGTTTCCTACTGCTGATACGTACTTCGTATTTGGGGGCTTAAAACAACAAAAATATTATCTTGCAGTTTTATAGAAGTCTGACATGTCTCACTTGGCTAAAATCAAGGTTGGCAGCAAGGCTCTAGAAGAAAATATATTTTCCAACTTTGAGAGTGCCTGCATTTCTTGGCTCATGGTCCTCTCCCTCCATCTTCAAACTCAGCAACAGCCAGCTGAGTTCTTCTCACATTTTATTACTCTGACCTTGCTTCACTCTCAGATCTCTGAGTCTTCTGAGCCCCTCTTTCACTTTTAAGGACCACTGTGATTACTATCAGCACACCCAGAAAATCAGGGAAAATCTCCCTATTCTAAGGTCAGCTGATTAGCAACTTTAAATCCATCTATAACTTTAATTCTCCTTTGCCATGTAATGTAACATATTCAAAGATTCTGGAGATTAGGATATCTTGGGGGAGGGGGGCATTATTCAGCCTACCACAGCTACTATGCTAGCCTTGTCGTAAGGCAAATAACGTACCTCTGCAGATTATCAAGCTGTTCCTCATTAACACTGACATCCAAGACTGCTAATGTCTGATTATAATGAACTACCAAAGCTTCAAAGACGTTAATAATGATTTTTTTACGATATAGTCAGATGAACAGGCTTTCTCTTCAATATTGTTTGAATCAAAATATAAATATGGATGCCCTTCTACTATTAAACAAACAATGATTTGTTTTCTGAAAAACACCATTATCCATCACATTATAGTATAGATACTACTTCGGATTTCATTGACTTCATTCATTGTCTTATATTTAAATTGTGAGTTTATCTTGGTTTCATAATTGTATCAAAGCTATAAGCATATGGAGTTTATTACACCTAATTCTTTGTTTCTGTATACTTAAGTAACAATATACTAAAAATAATTAAGTCAAAACTAAGGATCCACAAATTTATTTTTTCCATAGAAGGAATTCATATAACTTTGTTTTGAGAAAGACTGGAATACTGGAGTAAAGCATTAATAGCATGGCATTTGGAGTCAGATATGACTCAACTACCAGCTCTGCAACTTACTGGCTTTTTGACCATGGACATGTTGCTGATACTCTTTAGATATGCAATTTCTTTATTTATAAATTGAAAACGATAATGCCGACCCTATAGGCTTAACATGAGGATAAAGTGAAATTATATATGTAAAATGCTCAACACAGTTCCTAGCCACCTAGCAGGTACTCAACAAGATTAGTATTTATTTTACAAAACTCTATCCAAGCTTTAAGATAAAAAGGACAATTTTCAGTGTTTAGCATATTACATTTTCTCAGTAAATATTAAACTACAACTTTAAATGATTTCAAAGAATACTGTTACATACTCAATACCTACTTTTTCTAGGTCTAATCAGTTTTAAATTATTTCTTTCAATTAATTAATCAGCTTTTTCTCTTCATTTAATCTTTTAAGTTTGTAACTTAACCTATCAAAAAAAAAATCCACCTGCCTTCCTGAGAGCTTTGTTATCAGTAATCACAGTAATTATGGCAGTTTTTTAAGTAATACACGATGGTGGATAATCTTAAACAGTTACATTTTACCTTTTCCAAAAAGAAATCACTTAAAACGAATCTTGGAATATCAAAGTCCTAAATACCCTTCAAAGTGAATACGAGAGAAGAGTCAACTTCCAAGGCTGCATTCATCACTTGAAAACAGTACTGATTTCGAAAAATGACTTTTAATTATAAACTAAAAGTATGTAAGAAAGGATTGATGGAGATTAAATGAATTAATACTTGCTGGATAGAAATATTAAAAAAGATTTATACTTTCATAAAAAGTTAACTAAAGATAAACAGTTATTTGTAAATTCATAGGAAATATTTTAAGACAGTTTCTCTTTTGCATTATCAGGTACAAAAATACTTACAGTTTGATTATATGAGGATGACGAAAGAGTTTTAGGTTTTGAATTTCTCGTTTTATTTTTCCAACAACATCTAAACTGCGAATCTTCTGTCTATTTAAGATTTTAACTGCCACTTTATGGCCTGTCAATTGATGTTCTCCAACTAAAGAAAAGAAAAAGAAAAAACTTGCTGTCATAGCAACATAATCATTTATTCATTCTTCCTTCCACTGTAACCCCAAATCTCTCTACTTATATACATCACTTTTATATCATTTATTGCATAGAACTTAAGTTCTTTTTACTTCTGTGTCTTCTACTAGAGTATGCACTCCCTGAGGAAAGAAACTGCATCTTGGTCTTCTCTGTATCCTCAGTACCCAACAGGAGATGTTCATTAAGTATTTGCTGAAAGGATTACTGAATTCTATATTACTACAAAAAAATAGGGGCGCCTGGGTGGCTCAGTCGTTAAGCGTCTGCCTTTGGCTCAGGGCGTGATCCCGGCGTTCTGGGATCAAGCCCCACATCAGGCTCCTCTGCTGGGAGCCTGCTTCTTCCTCTCCCACTCCCCCTGCTTGTGCTCCCTCTCTCACTGGCTGTCTCTCTCTGTCAAATAAATAAATAAAATCTTTAAAATAAAAAAATAAATAACCAAGTTTGGAACATCTATTAGATAGAGCTGAATTCACTATGTTTTGTTAATCTCTTTATTTCTTCATTTCTGGTTAATGCGAGTCATTGTATTCAAGAAGAATAAATGATTGCTATAATAAATTAAAAACTTATGACCGTTTCATTACTATTTCATCAGAAAATACACACGTAGCCCTTATTTTATGTATTTCTTTTTGCCTTTTCCATAAAGCCTTCCTATTTCCCCCTATTTAATGGGATCTCTACTTCTTTCAAAACCTCATAGTATGTTTACAAAGCTTATGTATCATTTATCATTTTTAGGCTATTGTAAACATTTGTGGTTTTAACAAATCATACAATATGAGCTATGAGCTCATACCTACCTCCACGTTGAGTAAGGCAGTCAGTATTCATCTGACTCTCCCAGAAGTACAAAGCACAGTATTTTGTACATAATACGTGCTAAATATGTTTCATTAAATGAAATAACAGTCCTTCTCCTTTCATATAACACGTTCATAGTATCTACACTACTAGTAATATCCAAATACTGCTCAGATGAAAAATCCCTCCATCGGAAAACAAATTTGTCAGCCTCCTCTCCTATTTCCCTCAATTACTATTCTAAACATTGACCATTCTCCTCACAACACCTAGTCAACCACTGACTCCTTATGGCAAATTCCCTTCCATTTCTTTGGGGAAAATGAAGTCCATAGGAGTGATTTCCTCTATCTTCAAGGCTCGGTTATATCCACATTTCTCTTTGCTCCAGTCTCAGATGTTTTCATCTTTCTGTTTCCTGTTCGAGGCCAGTATCATCAACTTGTGGCCTTGAACTCACCTCTTCTACGCTCTCCTTATACTCAACCATTTTCTTTTCTAATAGCTCCTTTTCCTTAGCCCATCAATATCCTATCTTGCCCCCAAATCTTCCATTTACCCTGCATCTTCCTTTAGTTTTCAAAATTTGTCTCACCAACATGTCTCAAAACAGTAGTGTACATTTATTGTCTGTTCCTCCTCCCTTTTCACCCTTCTAACATCACTGCTATCTGGCTTCTGCCTCCACTCCTCTACTGAAACCAAAGGGTCACAAAAGACCTATTATCAAGCCTTATATACTTTCCAGTTCTCAGATTACTGCAATCTCTGTTGCAATAGACAACACTTACTCTCCCTTTTTGGTGGCACTTCTCACTCCTGGTTCTTTTACTAACTTTCAGATGGTATGTTTTACGGCTTCCACCTGTTCTTTAAAGTTTGGGTCCCCAGGTTTCTAATCTATAACCAAGTAGATCCTTAAGTTATCTAGCCCATCTCTCATAATTTTAATTACTACCCATGTGCCAAGGACTCTGCCCTCCTCTTCAAATTCATGTATCTCAGCACTAGTATTATTCCACAAACACATCAAATTCAGCATGTTCAGAAGTATACTCAGCATTCTCTTCCCCTTCCTTCACCAAACCTAAGTCCTCTATTTCACTTGATGACACACAGCCTATATGCTGGAAATCAAAGAGGTGACAATACCTCCAAAATATATCTTGGTGTCAAGTTTCAAATCATTAAAACAAATACATTAATAACAATGACAGAAGTGACAACGACACTTATTGCTTGTTCTGTACCAAGCATTATTCTAACTACTCTGCTCACTCAACCCCATAACTTTATGAAGCATTATTGTCCTTATTGTAGAATTAAGAAACCTGAGGCACGGAGAACTAACTCATTGGAGGTGATGATGTACGAGGTGGCACAACATGTGTTCTCAAGCTCCCTCACTTCAGTTCACAGGAAGCATGTTTAACTACACATAATAATGCCCCCAGTCAGAACAATCCAAACATGAAATGGGCTGACCTAGGAAGAACTGAGTTTCTTGTCACTGGAGATTATTTTTACCTTTATAACTTTCTCAAGTAGTAAATTATCATATCAAAAACTTTAGTGAAGCTTGAAAGTTATTTTACCTACATATAAACAAATTGGTAGCCATCATATCAAGTTCAAGCAATCTATATATTAACATTCCAAAATATGTTTCCAGAACTACAGAAAAATATTATCAATTTCAGGGACTTTCTTTTTTTAATTAATTTTTTAAATTCCAGTACAATTAACATATAGTGTTATATTAATTTCAGGTGTAAAATATAGTGATTCAACAATTCTATACATTAGTCAGTGCTCATCAAGATAAGTGTGCTCTTAATCCCCCTCACCTTTTTCACCCAACTCCCCCCCCCGTAACCACCAGTTTGTTCTTTGTATTTAACAATCTGTTTTGTTCTTTTTCTTTGTTCATTTGTTTCTTAAATTCCACATGAGTGAAATTATATGGCATCTGTCTTTCTCTGACTTCACTTAGCATTGTATGCTCTAAATCCATCCATGTTGTTGCAAATGGCAAGATTTCATTCTTTTTTATGGCTGAATCAATTTCAGGGAGTTTCTACTCAATTAAAATAACCTAAATGGGGGCGCCTGGGTGGCACAGCAGTTAAGCGTCTGCCTTCGGCTCAGGGCGTGATCCTGGCGTTATGGGATCGAGCCCCACATCAGGCTCTTCTGCTATGAGCCTGCTTCTTCCTCTCCCACTCCCCCTGCTTGTGTTCCCTCTCTCGCTGTCTCTATCTCTGTTGAATAAATAAATAAAATCTTTAAAAAAAAAATTTCCCACTTAATATAACACTGTATCTTGAGTATACCTTTTTTAAGTCATTTTATTGAAGTTTAAAATTTTCCCCTCATATAGTACCATGAATTTTTGCAAACATATAGGGTCATGTAGCTATCACTAAAATCAAATGTAGCTCACTTCCATCATCATGTAAAAATTTCATCATACCCTTTCGTAGTCAGTCCCTTTCCTCCACCCCAATCCCTGCCAACTATTGATCTGTTTTCTGTTACTATGGTATTTTTTTTGAATATTCTATAAATGAAACCATACAGTATGTAGCCTTTCAACTCTGGCTTCTTATGCATTAATGCTTTTGAGATTTGTCCACTTTTGTGGATTTTTTCTTTTTGCATATATCAGTTTATTCTATTTTATTGCTGAGTAATGTTCCCTTGTATGTGTATCATACAATTTGTTTATCCATTCACCAGTTGATGGACTTATAGTAGTTTCCAGTTTTTGGAGATTATGAATAAGTCTATTCGTGTTTGTTGTGAGGGTGGGTAGATGAGGCCAATGTGTCTTCATTTCTATTGGGTAGATTTCTAGGTATTGGATTGCTGGGTTGTATGGTAAGTTTATATTTAAACTACCAGACTGTTTCCCAGCATTGTATACCATGTCACCAGTGGTATATCAGAGTTCTAGTTCAGGGGTGCTTGGGTGGTTCAGTCAGTTAAGCATCTGCCTTCAGCTCAGGTCATGATCCCACAGTCCTGGGATCAAGTCCTGCATGGGCTCCTTGCCTCAGTGGGGAGCCTGCTTCTCTCTCTGCCTGTGGCTCCCCATGCTTGTCCTCTCTTGCTGTCTCTGACAAATAAATAAAATCTTAAAAAAAAAAAAAAAAGCGTTCTAGTTCATTCTTCCCAGCACTTGGTTTGTCGCATTTTTTATTTTAGCCATTTCACTAGGTGTGTAATGACATCTCCTAATTTGCATTTCCCTAATGATTCATGCTGTTGAGCATCTTTTCATGTGTTTATCAGACATCCACATCTCTTATTTAACAAAGTGTCTCTTCAAATCTTTTGCCAATTTTTTAAAGTTTTAAGTTCCAGTTAGTTAACATACAGTGTAATATTAGTTTCACATGTACAATGTAGTGATTCAACACTTCCCTACATCACCCAACGCTCATCAGGACAAGTGCACTCCATAATCCCCATCACCTAATTTAATCCATCCCCCCACCGACGTCTCCTATGGTAAATCATCAGTTTGTTCTCTATAGTTAAGAGTCTGTTTCTTGGTTTGCCTTTCTGTGTTTTTTTTTTCCTTTGTTTTGTTTCTTGAGTATACTTTTTTCACAGGCTGTGCAACACTAACATTTACTTGATTCTCAGTTCATCTCTCAATGGTAGATGGGAGGAGGCTGGAGGTCAGATCCCCTGTAATCTTCGTCTATTTCAAGGGAGCAAGCTACTGGCAATAACTAGCAAGCCTGGAAAATGGAGCACAGAAAGGTTAAGAATTTTCCCACAGTTGTTCAGCTATAAAGTGGTAAGGCCAGGATTTAAGCCCAGCAGCATGTACTGTCCAATACTCAAACAGAAGAAGCTCACCCATTTCCCAGGATTACCATTTGATAGATTCCTGCATTAAGTTACAGGTTGGATTAGATCAAGCCTAATTCCCCTTCCAACTCTAAGATTTTTCTCATTATATCCCTCAGGATCATTCCACCCTGAAGGATATAAGTCTTTTAAGCCACTCTAGTCCCCTGATGATTTTAGTTGCCATTTCCTGGATGTTTTCCAGCTCCACATTTTTCTGGATGCACAGCATGTAGGACTTCATATAACTGTGCTATGTAATTGTAAATACATGACTGTTTTGTACAAAGATAAAATTAATTTTTCAAATTTCTAGTATTATTCCCAATAAATTCTAGCATTTTTTACAAGCACAGACCCTACAATTTTATCAAGTATAATGGGAAACACTCTCTTCCCATACTTAATTCCATATTAATTCTTTGTAACTACTTCCTCATTCGATTTTAATATGTCATGTAAGATTATTACTATATCTAGTAAAACAAAGAAAAAGAACAATTACAAAATAAAGTATTATTTTAGGCCTGAATTATGATCTATTTCTCTGTGAGGCTCAAAGAAAAACAAAGGGTTGTCAAATGTCCCTCTGCTGTAAAGATCATGGACATATTATATAATAATTTGAACTATGTCAGCAAAGTTTCAGTCCATGAAAAATTGATTTAATTTTATATGCTTCACAGGCCCAATAGCTACATGTGATATTTCCTATGCCTATACAAAGTCCATGACCTATGTACAAAATTTGTAAGTTTCTTTCTTGGCACTTGAAAAGTATTACCTCACTAGAACATGACATGCATAATGCTACGCTCCCATGAAATTACTAGCCTAAACAAATAAAATCAAGTCTATCACTATATTACTGAGTACAGCTGAAGACGTTTCCTAAAATTTTCAGGGTGCAGTTGGGATGACCTGACTTAAAATTTAGGCTACAAAATGCACACTAAATCCCTAAAGAGGGTCTCCAAGTGAAAGCACAGGAGAGACTACAAAAGAGATGGACATCATTCTTCAACGTGACTACAGGATTTTTTTAAAAAGATTTTATTTATTTGACAGAGAGAGAGAGAGACACAGAGAGAGCACACAAGCAGGGGGAGCAGTAGAGGGAGAGAGAGAAGCAGGCTCTCCACTGAGCAGGGAGTCCAATGGAGACCTTAATCCCAGGACCCTGGGATCATGACCTGAGCCAAAGGCAGATGCTTAACTGCTGAGCCATCCAGGTGCCCCATGACTACAGCATTTAATTGCAATTCAGATCTTTCTTGGAAGCAAGCACAAACTTCAGATAGCAAGCTCCAGTGTGATTTCTAGTGGGGGTTATTTGAGGATAGTTAATGGTTCTTTCTCACTAATCTGAGAAGGACAACTAACAGCTGTATGTCTATATATATATGCACACATGCTAAACATTTTTACAAACATTACTTCATTTTAACCTTATAACAACCCCATGAGGAAATTTTATAGGAAACTGAGGCTTACAGACATTAAAAATGACTAGTAGTGGACAAAATCAGTATTTAAGGGGCACCTAGGAGGCTCAGTGGGTTATACAGCTGCCTTCAGCTCAGGTCATGATCTTGGGATCCTGGGATTGAGCCCCACGTCGGGCTCTCTGCTCAGCTAGGAGTCTGCTTCTCTGTCATCCTCTGCCCTTCCCCCCACCGCTTGTGCTCTCTGTCTCAAACAAATAAATCTTTTTTAAAAATCCGTATTTAAATCCAAGTCTGTCTGATTCTAAAAACTAGGTTCATAATGATTATGTATTAATTACAGAGTACACTGCATCCCATAATTACTCAACAGATTTCACTCATGTCTAAAATAATACTATTATGTTAAAAGTACAACAGAATCTAAACACTATATGTAATAATGATTTGGGGTTGGGTGCAGTGGGACTCAGGATTCCAAGTTAAGATGCTAGGGACACAGCTCTTTGAGGAGTTACAATGGGATTTTTTACTGCCCCAGCAAAAGATTCCTTCCATGGTTCTAACAGTCTTAGTGTGAGACCTTGAAACTGGCCCTAGGTGTAAGGAGCAAGGGAGAAAAGTTGGGGTTACATTATGAAATATTCAATGGCAAGAAAGATTAGTCTTCTGTATACCCGTCAGGTGCAGATAAGGTAAGATGACTGAAATAAAAAGTAAAGGGAAGATTCAAGAACTTTTTATAATGGTGTTGGACAGAAGTTCTGGGAGACAGGACAAATTATGATACCACACAAAATGAAGGTTCCACTGATACTAGGAAGCTAGAACCTATCCCAGTTTGTTCTGCGTACTTAGTTGGAAAATTGGAATGAGGAGGTAATCTGAATGACTAATAGTGGAGGCTTAATTTAGTTTCATAGATACACATATAGTATTTATGTAATACATAGTTAGGCATCTGTGTAGCTTTCCAGTACCGTCTTTCACCATTCCCTCACCTCAAATGGTATACTTTAGTCATTTAGAACCATCTTGAATTCCCCATTGGAGCTGCGCTTTCTCCCATTTCCAAGGCTAACAATATATCTAGCTCATGACAAGCATTCAGTAAATTTCAGTAGTACTGAATACAGTAAATGAATTCAGTTAAACATGTGAACCATTTGTGTCCCTGATCACCAATCTCCAATGTTTCACCTATCCAAGTTTCATTTGTCTTTCAAAGTTTACCTCAAGTACCATTCCACTAAGCATTTCCTAAACACCACTCCCATTCCTCCCATCATTCCAACAATTCAACTGTCTGGATTAAATGACCCTCCAATGTACAACCGCAGCTCCTCTCCATGATGGCACTTAATATCAAGTGCTGTAATTATCTGTTTGTTTGTTGTTATTGATCTCCCTCTTTAAACCAATCAGCTCCTTCAGAGCAGGGTCTGTGTCTCATTTATCTTTGTATCTGCAGCATCTGGCACAGTGCCTGACATATAACTGACATTCGTAACTATTTTCTTGTATGGATGGAATGCATGACTGACAATATTTGGTTGTTTGAACATATAATTTAGGTTTCATACACTACTCGTATTGCAGCTTTAGAATTTGAGAGGGGAATTCAAATTGGGTGTGCTAATCCCTCATATCTGAGAAAAACCAACAAACATCTGTCAGAGAAAAAGTATTATCTACACATTCTAAGTCGCAAGGAATCCCTTGTGGTACTACATTTCAGGAGCTCCTAAATGTGGAAAAGTATTGATAGAAGAAGAAATAACCATCAGCACCAAAACTGCAATTTACTTAAAGTCTAGGCGTTTCAGAAGAAATCAAATGTCTTCCAGGAAAATAAATTTGGAAAAAAGGAGATGTAGCTAGCCAATAAACACATGAAAAAATGCTCAATATTTTTAGTCACCAAAGAAATGTAAATTAAAAGCACAATATAATATCACAACATGCCCACCCAGCAACAATTTAAAAAACAGACAATATGAAGCTCTGGTGAAAATACAGAGTAACTGGAATTTTTCTATTGGGGGTGGGAAAGTGCAAAGACTTGGGAAAAGTGTAAATTGGTGCAGAACATGTAGTCACTACTAAAACTGAACATGTATACTCTGGCTCAGTATATAACCAGCAGAAATGTACCAAGAGTTCTCCAGTGCTTTGAGATCTTTATAAAAAGCTCTCTATTCTGCTGGTCCGTGGACTTATGCTTTCAGTAGCAAAGATCTAAGAAGTGGAAGCAAAAGTACAGGGTGCTGAAGAAAAGAAACAGAGTGGGTCTCCAAAAGCAGGGTGAAGGGAGCAGACAAGTTTGGGGCCCAGGAAGTAAAGCAACTTGGAGAAAGGTGGCTATGATATCAATAGGAAGAAAGGTATTTCTCAAAGGCATATTATAATGAGTGCTTACAGCATACTGGGCATTTTGTATGTACGTGTGTCCCTACATGTGTATTAAGTACTTTACACACATTTTCTTATTTAAATGCTACAAGGGCTTTTGTGGAGAAAACTGAGGATCACAGAACTTAAGAAACTTATCCAAATTCATATAAGAAAATAATGCTAGAACTGTGATTCAAATATCTCACTATCTCCAAAGCTAGTCTTAGGGGGCAGAATTTGCTCCTTTCTCATTTTTCAAGAGTCCTAAAGAGTTCTGTTGCCACTGGCAAAATGACTGGAAACAGCACTTGGACTAAAAAAACCACAATACAACAAAATCCTTTTCTCAAAGACATATCATATATTCCAAATAAAACTTGATTTTTTTAAACCAAAAGTTATACTCCAGAAAAAAAGAGATTCTTCTCAAATTCAAGGTCTCATAAACCTTTCATATTTAGAAAGGTTATTTCTAAATTATTTTGAACAAATGACTATATGTACAAAAGACAAAAAAGATTTGCCTAAACATGTGTCAATCATTAGCTGAGAAAAAACACTTGACCAAATCAGTAAACAACAAAAAAGATATTTATCAAGGATATGATAATATGACAATTATTCCTGAACAGTGATTTCATACTTACAAATGCAGAATATCATCCTAAATAAAATAAGCCTTATAAATATCAAAGATTTTTTAAAAAGCAGTATACTCTGTGTATACAACATTGTGAAGTTCATAAGTGTAACTCTACAAGACAAATGAAAAAACCCAAAGTTCTAATGTTCTGTTAGTGGGCACCTGTTACAGTATCATTCACAGATTCAAAATAACTTGAATAAAAATCAATAGGTACTCTAGAAAACTATGGTTGATGATTCAAAAAGTAGCCCTAGTAATGACAAAATCTGAAAAGTAGGAAAAAACAGTATTTCTAAAGTATTTATATGATATGATTTTGAATATGTATGCTTATCTATACAGTAATATATCATGAATAGAAAAAAGACATGTGTAAGAAGGTGTAAAGCAGCATTATTCATAATAACCAAAATGTAAAAACTACCCACAGGCCCATCAATATCAGAAAGGATAAATAGGGGCCCCTGGGTGGCTCAGTCGGTTAAGCATCTGACTCTTAATCTCAGCTCAGGTTGTGAATTCAGAGTCGTCAGTTCAAGCCCCACAGTAGGCTCCACACTGGGCGTGGAGCCTACTTTAAAAAAAAAAAAAAAGAATGAGTAAATAATGGTATAGTCTTCATGTAATACTATACAGCAATGAGAATTAACAAATTACAACTATATGCTGCAACATGCAACACACATAAGCTCAAGTGAAAGAAGCCAGGCACAAATAGAACTGCTTCTACAAAATTTAAAAATAGGTGGAACTAATCCGATAATAGTTACCTTTGGTGAGGGTGGAGGATGGAAACAGTAACTAAAACAGGGCCCAAACTGGGGTCTTGTGGGATGCTGGTTATTTTCTGTGTCTTTAAGTAGTAGTTGTATGTGTTTGTTTAGTTTGTGAATATTCATTGAGGATTTAGGTTAAAAAAAAATCACTTAGAGTGTATGCACCTCTTTGTACATGTGGTACAGCTTAATAAAAAAGTTAAGAAAGAATGTTTGGATGACACTCTATCCATACTCAGGCTACGACAGGTCCGAGAGGCCCCATGTGTGTCAGCAAGCAGGGCCCTGACAGGCAGCAGCCATCCTTACTCAATCGTATCAAGGGCTTTCACTCTGGAGTCAGGAGTCATCTGAGGCACATATGTTCTGACCTCTACCATCTCCAGACTTCTGCCAAAGTAACACAAGGCTCCTTTCTTCTTCACCCATGATGAAACAAAACACAGACTCATTGCTTTTCTCCAAATTTCCTTTCCCTGAAAGCCCTTTAAAGTTCTCTAAAAGATAATTCTGAACAGGAAGCAAAAGGCTTTATTCCTTTTATCTACCACTGATTAAACAAATACTATTAAGTGCTTTATATACATCTTATTTAATTCCCAGAGCTCTATAAAGTAAATATTACACCCAGTTTACAGATGAAGAAACTAGGAATTAGACAACAGTGAGTGGCAAGATGCTGTACCTGCCTGCAGTGCCCAAGCTCAAAATTCACACTATTGTACCTCCCAACAACCAGCCTCTCTTGATTGTAACATAACAAGAGTGCTTACTGCATGCTAATCCTTTTATCTGCAGCACTTGAGTTGAGAAATTAGGGCACTGAAGGGATGAAGCCTAGTAGTGATAGGCTAAGGAGGGAGGGACAAAGAATGAAAAGAAGTAAGAAAAATTGCCGTGTAGTCAAAATGCAGGCTGGGGTAGGGCTATAGTCTTTGCTGTGGATCAGACAGACTAAAGGTACTCATCCAGAGCTGCCAAATGTCAAGAAAATAAAACACGGATGGAAACAGTCCCATAATACAGTATGTAACATGCACTCTATTTTTATTGAGAGAACAAACTTATATCCTTGAAGATCTTTTTCTCCTAGCTGTTTTTATCCTCTGTTGGTCTGAGCATCCATTTGTTCATTCATTCACTTGACAAATATTTTCTGAGTACCTAATGTGTACTAAGGATTCCTCCAAATGCTGAAAAAACAGGTATGAATGGAACTTACATGCAGGTGGAGAATATAAACAATAAATACATAATGGTAATATCATGGAGAACAATGAAAATAAAGTACAGTATGAGTGACAGGGTGGAGGTGGGAAAATGTGTTATTTTAGATAGATCAGGAAAGCCTCAAAATGTGAATTTTTGGCAAAGACTTGTTCTTCAGCTAACTTCTTTGAGAACTGATTACATGATATGTTGTATTCAGCTTCATTTTTAAAACTTATGTTTATACAGGCTTTACGTTGTAAAAATGTTAAAGTATTTCTTAGTAGAGCTTACTTAAAAATCAAAGTAAAACTGTGGAATAACTTAACATTCCAAAACAAAATGAGAACAAAACTACTTTTTATCTCTAGGGCCTTTAGGTTTTCATTTCAGTGGTTACCCTAGAGATTACAACAAGCATCTCTGGCTTACCAGAAATCTAGTATAAATTAGTATCTTTATCATTTCCTAGATAACCAACGACTTCAGAACACTTTAGCTCTATGTTTCCTCTCCCACTTTTTCTATTGTTGTATTTTATTCCTATGTATATTTTATATCTCACAAGGTATTATTATTTTGTATAGTCAGTATCTATTTAGTTACCCACATATTTGCCCTTTGCAATGCTCTTCATTTCCTCCTACTTCTATCTGGGGAAGCATCATTTTCTTTCTCCCTGAAAGAATCCCCTTTGGTGCTCCCTCTACTGTGGGTCTGCGGGTGATAAATTCTCTCAAATTATGCTTATCTGAAATGTATTTTGCCTTTATTTTTCAAGGATATTTTTGTTGGGTACAAAATTACAGGCTGGTGGTTCACTTCTTTCACCTCTCTGAAGATATTATTCTACTGTTTCCTTGCTTTGTTGAGAAAATTGGCTTATTGTTCCTTTGAAGATGATATCTCCTGGCTACTTTTAAGATTTTCTCTTATCTTCTCTCATTTCTACATAGACAGATGGAGTCCACTCCAGCATAGGAAAGCCTCAAGCAAAGGGAACCAGTTTTGAGCAGTTTTCCAATGATGTACCTAGGAATTATTTTCCTGTATTTATTCTGCTTGGGTTTCATAGAACTCTGAATCTGTGGCTTGACATGCTTATCAGTTTTGGAAAACTTTCTGCCATTATCTCTTCAAATACTGCTTCTGCCCCATTCCCTCTCTTGTCCCTCTGGAACTGCATAGTGTCCGCTCTGTATGATCATCAGTAGTCTTGGGTTCAAAATAATATTCATGCTCATGGGACACAACAGGTAGTGATCTAACACCAGTTTTACTTAGTTTTTTAGAAAGATTCAGGACTAGAAACACGGCATATCAATATAGCAATAGAATCAAACACATCTTTGTCAATTCTTAAAACCTCTAATCCCTGCTTCCCAGACCCCACATCACACACACACAGTAGGTTGTGGGGGATGACACTCACATGAATGGATATAATCTATTCCAGCATTTATGTCTCAAACAGTAACCACATCAAATAACTGCCCATTCATGCAGCTTCTAAGCCTCCCACAAGGGGGTGCATTGAGTTAGAAGAAACATCATAAAGGGAAGCTGGAATATCTTTTTCTGTACAAGTTTTATGCTGATGGAACAATGAGGTAGTAATATAGTTCCTTGGAGTATTACATGTCCCTTCAGAGACCTCCCAGTCCAGATGTAATTCAATAATCACAGGTCGTTTTCAAAATAAATACTGGTAGTATGGTAACAAAACTGAGAAATCACATTTATCTTGGTATATGTTAAGAGAAACTATACCAAAAGAAGGTAAACCTGATGTCATCTTTCCACAGGGGGAAAAAAAAATCCTAAGCCTACAAAGAATTTTTTACCTACAGGTTCCAATAATACACATTAGACTTTTCACAGTTTCTCTACAGGTCTCTTACACTTTCTATCATTTTCTCTCCCTATGCTTCAGTCTGGCTATTTCTTCTGACTTCTATCTTCTAGTTCACCAATTCCCTCTTCCACAGAATCTAATCTGCTGTTAAAGCACCCACAGAGTCCTAACTCAATTATTATATGTTCCAGTCACAGAATTCCCTTTATTTTTTTTAAAGATTCCAGATCTCTGCTAAAACTCTCCATCTTCAACATACTAATCATAGTTAAAGTGCATGTCTGGTAACTTTAACATCTGAATCACCCATGAGTCTGTTTCTATTATCTTGGCCTTGTGTCCTGGAATGTTCAACAGTGCACATGAAAAAACTGCGGAAGTTCCAGTTGATTTGATTTTCCTCCAAAGAATAAAGATAGGAAGCAGATCATCTTAATAAGTGGAATTAAGCTGATTCTAAAGAGCATTTCAGTCCTCAGAGGGTTGCAACCAGAAACCCAACTGTTTACCAGCGGCTCTCATCCTTGATAAGTTGTGAACTCCAACAGCTTTCTCCCCAAGACTCAAATTCTGCTTATCTTTTCTGCCTTTCAGCCATTGCTATTTGGCTTCTTACATGTACCATAATTACAAATTAGCAAATGGCTCAAACAGCCAGACTCACTCCCATGCACTTTTCTTCTCACTGGGAAGATACTGACCACCCAAGTCCTGGCTGACTTCAAACAGATTTTTACATTTTCTCCAGGTTTTATAATTGTTCTTTTTTAAAAATTGTTCTTGACTACAATGTTGATTTGATACAAGTTTGAAGTCATAGCAGCTGTGGAAATTAATCACATTAGAGAAACTATTTTTGCAATAATAGAATATTAAAGTTAAAAAAGACTTTACAAATTATTTATGCCAACCTCCCATTCAAAACTGAAATTTTGTGGGGCACCAGGGTGGCTCAGTCAGTTAAGCATCTGCCTTCAGCTCAGGTCATGATCTCTAGGTCCTGGGACTGAGCCCGCGTTGGGCTCCATGCTCAGCAGAGAGTCTGCTTATCCTTCTCCCTCCCCACCCCCGCAATCGTGCCCGCACATGCATGCCCTCTCTCTCTCTCAAATAAATATTTTTTAAAAAACTGAAATTTTGTGATAAGAATCTTGATAACCACCAAGAATCTAGGTAAATATATCAATGACAGAAATCTAACCGATTTGGAGTACAAGTTGTGCCATTCCTTTTTTTTTTTTTTTAAGATTTTATTTATTTGAGAGATAGAAAGGGAGAGGGAGAGCAACAGAGGGAGAGGGAGAAGCAGACTCCCCACCAAGCAGAGAGCCCAATATGGGGCTCAATCTCAGGACCCTGGGATCGTGACCTGAGCTGAAGGCAGACACTAAACTAACTGAGCCACCCAGGTACCCCAGTTGTACCATTCTTAAACAAGCTCCTTGATAGGAAGATCCTCATTATTCTGCATTATAATTTGCCTCCCTAAAATATTCACCCAATAGTCACAGTTGTATCCTTCAAAACATCACTGAATATGGTGACTCCTTTTTCTAGATGATGGTACTTTAGCTATTTTATTATTTTTTTTTAGATTTTTTATTTATTTATTTGACAGAGAGACAGACAGCCAGCGAGAGAGGGAACACAAGCAGGAGGAGTGGGAGAGGAAGAAGCAGGCTCATAGCGGAGGAGCCTGATGCGGGGCTCGATCCCACAACGCTGGGATCATGCCCTGAGCCGAAGGCAGACGCTTAACCACTGTGCCACCCAGGCACCCCTGTACTTTAGCTATTTTAAAACAGCTATCACACTTAAAATACATGTTCTCTAATAGTATAAAAAATGTTTCCTTTGCACTATCTCATATGGCATTCTTTTGGGGCTCCCCTTATTGGTCATTCTCTGAATGAAACGTAATTGGCTATTCAAATTGTAGCACTGAGAAATGAACTTAATATTCAAAATTTAGCTCTTTTTTTTTTTAAGATTTTATTTATTTATTTGACAGAGATAGAGACAGACAGCGAGAGAGGGAACACAAGCAGGGGGAGTGGGAGAGGAAGAAGCAGGCTCACAACGGAGGAGCCTGATGTGGGGCTCGATCCCATAACGCCGGGATCACGCCCTGAGCTGAAGGCAGATGCTTAACCACTGCGCCACCCAGGTGCCCCCAAAATTTAGCTTAATCCAAAGTACAGCAGGAACTAGGTTACCTCTAAAAACTACCAATTAATATACACCTATTTTCATTCCAATAATAATTTTTACATTTAAAGCATTCAAAACATAAACTTTCTAAGCTTGCGGTCAGTTAAAACTCCAGCATCTCAGGAACTACCATCAACTGTTCTACTCTTATGTGCCTGTTTTTTTTTTGTTTGTTTTTAACTTAAGTGTTAGATTTGACACTTATCCCTATTAAATTTCACCTTCCCAGGTTTTGCCTCACAATCCAAGAGTCAATATAAATTTAAATTCTCCTTCTGTAATTTGTCTATTAATCACCTCGTCTAGCTTTGTACCTTCCCAAATAGGAAATATTACTATCTTTATTATTAGAGTCAATGTCCAAGATTTCCCTTTAGGATGACACCTAGTTCCTTGGGAATAGTTATTCAGCAGGAATAAGCCGTATAGAGCACATTTCTTCATCTTATCCACAAAGCTACTGTAAGACATAAAGTCAAATTCTTGCTGAAATCAAGTTTATAGCATACAGTATACCTGTTATATTATCTGTGAATTAGTAGAGCACTAAGTACAGACTGGTGTATATCTGAGTAAAAGGTAGATTTATCCTATTTTTGGCTTTGAATTCAAATGTGAGACAAGACTCATTTTAGTAAATTCTTGATGATTACTTCCCACTTTGTTTTAAATTAGTAAATCACCTATAGTAGTATCATTGCCACATTTTTAACTCTGGTAAAAATATCTTCCTTTAAATCCAACATGACTAAACACAGTAAATGTTAAATATATATTGGTTTTATTATTTCATTAACTAAGTCTGGGAGAAGTGAATTATGGAATACTATATAGTGCCAAGTCATACTCAAACACATTTAAAAAGAAAATGAAATTAACTAATATTTATGGTATTTATCAAGCAAAGTTAAGAATCTGGAAAAAATTTATGGTATATTTAAAATTTTTAATTCAATGATTTTCAATTATGACAGCTAGATAATTACCTTGTAACTAATTTATTATTTAGGAGTTGAGTGATGTTAAATGAGAACATATGACTCATGTTTTTAATACTACATAAAATTACATGAATAATATAAAGAAAAAGTTCTGAAAAAAGCATTTTAGTAAGTCAATACATTGGCATTCAGAATGAGACATGTTTATTGCAAGATTTGATAATTTCTTTAACCATATAAAAGGTTGTTTAAAAAAAAAAAACTAAGGGCAGAATTAAAAGGATTATTACCACTTTAAAAACAAAGCCACCATCTAAAGAAATATGGTACAATTTATCAGAGGCAAGGCAAACATGGTTAAACATAAGACAGCACTTAAGCAAGAATACTGTTCTTGAAGGGGTGAAAAAGTTTCTATTATTAGCAGAGATAAGAGCTGCCTGGAATTCTTTCCTTAATACACTATACTAAAAATAAAATGGTTCGCTACATTTCAAAATAAACACATTGCTTTATATATGCATTACAGTCAGTAATAAACAAAAATCCATAAAAATCAACCTGATTCAAAGTGCTCTTATATTTGTGTCTAATACATGTACCAGATAGATTTGCTCTATTTATAGTATATTCAATATTTTAGGAGTCTTGTGACACCCACTTACTCATTATCTCTTAGAGGATTTGAGATTAGATCTTCAGCTAGGTCAAATTAAATTAACAGCTTGATTTAAAAAAAATTAACTACTTTCTCTACAAAATATTTTCTCTCTCATTAAGGAAACTACAGGAATCTCAGAAGAATAAATGGGGCACTGTCACCATTACAAATACTACTAAAGGCTTTAAGGAAAACTAACAAGATAAGTGAATATTTTGGCATATTTTTACGAAAAACAAAACAAAACCCTAAATAAAGCAGTGCTGTGTCAGCATGGGAAATGGATCAAAGTCCAAAGAAGGAAGGTAAGTGAGGTATATGACCAAACTTCAAAAATCCTAATTTATGTAGACACATTAAGAGAGGTTTAGTAGAAAGACATTTTTAGCTCAAAGTGCATTTTCTCTAGTTTAAAAAAATGAACTGTATTGTTGTGGTTCTACTTTTAGTAGACAGGACCTTGAAAATGACCCATAAATAAAAACTGCCAGCTGCTGCTCACATTCTCCTCCTTCCCCTAACTTTTGCTCTTCCTTTCAGATCTGTGATCGCTACCAGAGGATCTGGAATATAAATAACATGTTCACACATATGCATTGGGAATAGTGTAGAGGAGAGGGTGAACAGTAAGCACTATCTAGAGACTGAGAGTTTTCTGAGCATATCAGAATGAAAGATAAAAGGAGACCTGAGAAAAACAAAAAACCAGAAGAGAGTAAACTCTTCCTCCCCCTCATTAAATAAATTTTGGTCTCAGAACCAGATCATAGGTTATTCCCAGAATTCAGCTAATTGTGAGGTTAAGTACATAATAGGACCTAATTACATAAAATTACCTAAGTGTTAAGTACTTATGAGTTACCTTTTCACCTACATTATTTCATGTTCTTCTCACAACAGTGTAAGAGAACATGTGTTATTATTTTCTTTTTTTTATAGATCAAGTCTTTGGTTTAAGGCCACACAGCTGGCTTACAACATAGCAAAAGTTCCACACCGGGTCTTCCAAATCCAATGTTGTTTGTACTATATACTATGTTGTCTCTGTGGACTTACCATGAACCTATCCCCCATTTAAAACATTGCTTCTTATGGGAAAATATCTTTTCAGGGTCAGTGAACTGATTATACAAAATGAACAAAATCCAGTCATAAATTAAGGACCAATTACCTATGGTGAAATCACATAAATGATATATAAGTCAGAAAAAAAAAAAAAGGCTGTATTAAGAGACTTTTGATTTGAGATTAGATCTTCTGTAAATCAAACTAAATTATCAGCTTGACTTTAAAAAATTAACTTCTTTCTCTACAAAATACTTTCCCTATCACCAAGGAAACTACAGGAATCTGGGAAGAATAAATGGAGCAGTGTCACCATTACAAATACTACCAAATGCTTAAAGGAAAACTAACATGGAGAACAAGATAAGTGAATATTTACCTAATTTTTGAGAGAATCACTGAATTGATTTTGACTCAACACTAACCTTCTAGTACTTGAGAAGAAATATAACTTTATTATTTGGAACTACTGTTTAACACTTGTTTAGAATTTGCATAATTTTAAAAGTAAAATCAATTCAGCTAGTAACTTAAAAGAACATTCACTATTATTTCCCTTTCATTTTTATTTTATTCATTTTTCACATGGGGGGGGCAGGAATTACATGACTTATCCAAAAAGGACTACTGGATTTTAATTAAAAACTAATAATTAAGTATCACATAAAAAAAATAAGTTAGTCATTTAGAACTTTCTTCAATGCACATATCCAAAACACAATGGCAGATTATTACAGCTCTGTCTCAATGTCTCTATCACGACTGAAGGCATTTCTAAACACAGCAAACAGTTGTTAACACTTCACACATGGTACAGAACTGACTCACAACAGCCACGCACCTAGTCATATCCACAAAACTGCCACTTATATGTATGGTAATTTATTGTTCTTAAAGCCATTTTATGTACCTTGACTAATTAAATCTTCATAAAAATTCTAGAAGGTAGGCAGACCAAGTGTTGTCATTGTCATTTTACAAAGGAGGAAACAGAGGCTCAGAGAAATTTAATAGTTCACCCAATCTATATAACTAGTAGTGGAATGGAATTAAAACCTAGGGCTAATGCTTCCTACACAAAATGTTCCTTCTTGGACATCAAATCATTTTTGTAAATTCTCTTTACTCTGGTTTCTAAAGGTTACTGGTAATCATTAGCCAGTGCTACTTTCATAGTAAGAAAAAAAAATTACCTGGTATTTCCAAGAAATCTGGGTTAAAATTGTCAGAATTCGACACATTCATCCATATAAGAAAATAGATTGAGGTATAAGAGTAAAAGTTAGGAATATGAAAAAATAAATTTTAATCACACATATAATGGATTTTCGGGGGGGCACTTTTATTCTATCTCAATGTAGGCTAAAAAAAAGACATTTAAATCTTCTTTTTTTAATTATTGATAAATACCCACAGACATGTAAAATTACATTCTTATAGATTTGACACTCAAGATAACACACTATGCATTTGACTTTACATTGCACATAGCAGATTCTGGAGTAAGAAAATCTGGCGATGATTACCAATTCTGACACTTATCAGCACTGTGACCTTGGGCGAGTCACTTAGGGTATAGGATTCTCAATTTCTTCATCTGTAAAATGCAGATAATACCAAACTCAGGGTTACTCTGGGGAATACATAAAATCAAGAGCATTACATAGTATTTAAAATACAAAAACTGAGTCAAGTTGTAACTTTTATCATTAAAGTGTTACAAAGGTGTTTCCCTTTTCTTTTGTTCTCCATTACATCTACATTTCAGCTCTGATCTTCAGCAACTCAAATTTCCATTAATCTAGAAAGAACAATTAAAAATATCCACTTGGGGGAATTAAATCTTTTTTAAAATCAGTTTAATGATAAAGTTGTGAAGGACGTGATACATTACATGTTCTAGAGCTCTCCTTCAGGAGAAAAAGAAAACAAGACCCAGAGAGGTTAAATGTCTTGTTCAGGGCGGTGACAATACATGGAAGTCAAAAAAACAATCCTAGCAAGGGCCCAATATGCCACAGGTACAACATTCAGGTCCATCAAATGACCAGGTAGTTGTCCAAAATTCAATTTATCATTTGGAACTTGATATTTACATTTCAAAGAAGGTAACACTGCTTGTTTAAAAAAAAAAAAAGTAATAAAAATTCCATCTATTTATCATTACTGTTATCTCAAAATTAAGTGAGGAATTAGTAAAATATATACTTAATTTCCTGAAAGCCAATTCTGTGGGTCATTCAAATGAACTATCTGAAAAACAGAGAAGGTAATAATTCCTTGATTAGACTTTGCTGGCTAGAAAGAGGCTAGTGTGATTGCAAAGTATCCCTTGGTGTACAATTCTGATGAAGAATAAATACTTCACAAAGCAAATCTATCAGTACTCACCTTGAAAAAGCAGGCTTCTTTTTAAAAAAGTAATTAGCATTATATTACATATATTTTTCTTGAACCAGTCTTTGTATAACACAAGCAACAAATCTATTCTTCTAGCATTTCTATCACCTTTACTATTTAGGTAAGAACTGAACAAGTCTAATTACAAGAGCTCTTAAACAGCAGTTCTATCCTACCCTGAAAAGAGTATGAACCAAATCAATGTGGAGAAAAAATTTAAGTAGAGAAAAAGCATTACTTTTAAATTCTGTCAGCCCCCATAATTTGTTTTGATAACACTCCTCTGTTAATCTAACAAAACAACAGAACAATGAAGAAAATCAGTTTAGAACATTTAAAATAAGCCTTTCATTATTTAAGAGCAAATAAAGCATTTTTACATACTTTTTAAAAATAAATGGAGGGGCACCTGGGTGGCTCAGCTGGTTAAGCATTTGCCTTTGGCTCAGGTCATGATCCCAGGGTCCTGGGGTTGAGCCCTGGCATCAGGCTCCTTGCTCAGTGGGGAGCCTGCTTCTCCCTCTCCCTCTGCTACTATCCCCAGCTTGTTCCCTCTCTCTCTCTCTCTCTGTCAAATAAATAAAACCTTTAAAAAGAATAAAAATAAAAATAATTTGAAATGAGTGCTATCAAATGAAAATTATGCCACTCTGAATTTTCACTTATTGTAACTAACGTCAGTCTATAAATTGGTACATCAACAAGGGAAGTTAAATTTTTCAAAATCTACAATTAGCCTAACAGTTAAGAGAAAAGGCAAAAATGCTATTCATTCCTCCATCTCCATGTTTTTATAGCCATATAAAACTAAATCAACTATGGGATGCCTGGNAAAAAAAAATATATATATATATATATATATATAAACAACTAAATCATCTATTAAGTTTTTTTAGTAAAAATTAATTTCCAAAGTCTAAATCTATATAACAATAAAATTGTATGTGTTTTCAACACATACATTTCAACTGTGCAGGGACAATTATTCATTCAAAAAGCTGATCTTAGAACCTCATCTTATACCATGCTCAAAAATTAACTCAAAATGGATCATATACTTAAATGTAAGGACTAAAACAATAAAATCTATAAGACATTTAAAAGACAACTTAAGAGAAAATCCTTGAAACCTAAAGCAAAGATTTCTGGGCTATAATACCAAAAGCAAGGCCCATAAAAAGAAAAAAAAAATGAATACACTGGACCTCATGAAAATTCAAAACTTTTATATTTCAAAAGACACCATTAAGAAAATGAAAAGTCAGATTGGGAGAAAATATTTACAAACTTCACCTAATAAGGCACTGGAATCCAGAATTTACAAAGCATTCTTATAATTCAGCTCATGAGATATGCAAAAGATATGAACAGACATCTCACCCAATAAGATATATGAATGGCTAGTAAGTACCTGAAGATGTTCAATAGCATTACTCATTAAAGAAATGCAAATTAAAGCCACAATGGGACATCATTTCACACCTATTAGAATGCCTTCAAAACAGACTACAGCAAATGTTGGTGAGGATGCAGAGAAAGGAGAACCCTCATCCACTGTTGGTAGGATTATAAAATGGTACAACCACTTCTGAAAATAGTTTGCAGTTTCTTGAAAAGCCAAACATGAAACTACGACATGACCCAGCAGTTTTTCTTCTAGGTGCCTAACCAAGATACATGAAAACACGTGCCCAAAGACTTGCATGCAAATATTTGTGGCAACATTATCTGTAACTGCCCAAAACTGAAAACAACTGGTGAATCCACAGACAAGACAGAAGGTGGCATATCCACACGATGGGATATTATTCAGCAATAAAAAGGAATAAACTACTGACACATGCTATCTCATCCATAAACCTAAAAACATTGTTAAAGAAAATATGAAAGACTCCATATTGAATGGTCCCATTTATCAGAAGTGACCAGAGAAAACAAGTTTATACACACAGAAAACAGATTAAGGGTTTCCTGAAGCTTGCGGTGAGAACAAAGATGAATTGCAAATGAGCATGAAGGATCGTACTGTGGTAATAAAAATGTTTTAAAATTGATATTGGTTGCATCTATGATGATGGTTGCATCATTCAGTAGTTACAAAAAAAAAATCACTGAATTGTACGCTTGGAATGGGTGAATGATATGTAAATTATACCTTGATAAATGTGTACTTTTATTTCTTATCCCCTGAAGAATTAAATAACTGCATTGTAGCAACTTCCATCATTTGTATTGAACAATGATACTAATTCTAATCCTGGATAGGAAATCACAGCATAACTTTAGAGAGGCTCTAACATAGTGTTAAAAAACACCCCTCTGGTTGGTTGCTCATTAGACTGGGTCCTCCAGGAAAAGGATTTCTCATAAGCCAATGTACCTTCCATTGGTTTATATTTTAAGAAGCCAGTGCCTGGAAGCAGCACAAGAATACATACAAAAGAGATTTACGTTGTCCCTTGACAATGAACCAATTGATCTGATGGGTGTTTTAGTCTGCATTCAGAGTACAGAAGAACTCAAAAAGACAAACATTTTAACACAGTTTGAAAGGATGTAGGGTAAGTTATAGAATTTTGAGAGCGTACATACCTACATGGCAAAGGCAGAGTTTGCTTGAGTGACCGTATAACGTCATAACACGGTAGTTCTCAGTAATATTTAATGACAGGTAACCTTCCAGCATTAACCTAATGCCTGGATCTTCCTATATTTGTTCTAAATACATTCTTTTTGCTATCCACTCTATTTATGAAGTTTTTCATAAATACCCCAGGACTTTATGGCCCACATAGGACTTCAAAGATTTTTATAAACTTTTCTGGTCTTTACACCAATACCACCTTGTTTGTGAGATCTTGCCTGACCACCTTATTGAAAATTGTTAACTTCACAAAACTCATTCTCCCTTCCCTGATTCATTTTTCTCAGTGGCACTAAACATACTACATATTTTACATATATTCTGATTATTTTTTGTGTTCCCCTACTGGAATATACGCGCCAAAGGAGAGATTTTAACGTGGTTTATTATGTTCCTTGCTATATCCCCATTGCCTAGAACAGTGTCTAGCACAGTGTAGGTGCTCAGTAAGGTTTTTCCGACTAGAAGAGCGTCAGATATGTGGAAGTAAATAGGAGCTGATCTTTGCCACAGGAATGAACGAGAATTCCTTCTACCCATTTAACATCCACGACTTGAGGTTAAAATACGAATTTTACAAGGAAATACAGGCCTAAGAGAATATCCAGACTGCCTACCCAACATTTTTACAGCAAAAAGAAGAAAAAAAAGAAAAAAGCTAACGTTTGACTTATAATTCTGGATTTACAACAATCAAAAGTAAAATATTAATAAGCTGCCTCTAGTTCAGGAGAGAGGACTAATTAAATCCCATGTGACTCTTACTATAGCAAAAGGGGAAAGTTCAATACTTAACTAGTAACAAGTTAAAAAAAAAAAAAAATCAAAAGCAGCCTGTTTCTCTACACCCAAAATGGGATCCCATCACCAAAAAAAGAGACCTCAGCAGAATATGTCCTAGCAGTTCTGGCCTCCTCAGCCCCGCACGCTCCAAGGTCCAACACCAAGAAAGCTCCCCCCCATCCCAGAAGCCTTCCTAGGTTTCTTTCCACAGGTCCAGCACCCTTCGCACCCCCAACTCTAAATAAACCCTGAGCCCATGCAGCGGCCTTCTGCGCTCACGCCCCCACCTCCACGCCCCCGGAACCTGCCCCCTAAGCGTCGGCCCCACCAACCCCGCCCCAGTCCTGGAGCAGTACGAGTCTGATGGCAGGGATCTTCCCGGCCTGGCCAGAACTGGAAGACATTTTACACTTCATCCTGGTTCTGCCAATTTCTGTGTGACCTTGGGCACGTTCCCAAACCTGGAAGGGTCGCGTTTTCTCACCTTCAAGGTGAGGACAACACCTGCACCGAGTCGCTCTAAGGATTAAATGAGATCACACGTAAAGCACCCAGCCTGGCACCTGGCGCGCTGGAAACAATCACCAGCACCGGGTATTACTCCCCGGTGCTGCCCACACCGTCTCAGCGGGAAGGCACCCTGCCCAGCAGTCCGACCTCCGGTTTCACAGACCCGCGCACTGAGGTCCTCGAGCGCCCGACAGACCCCGGGACTCCCGTGGCGGCGGCGTGGGGGCGTCCGGGCGCGAGCGGCTGCCCCGGGGCTGTGGGCCGGGCGGGGCGCCGGAGGGGGCGGAGGGCCGGGGGCCGCCAGCTGTGCGGGGGAGGGGCGAGGGAAGGGGTGGAGAGGAGACGGCCCCTTCACCTGCCGGGGGCGCTGAGCGCGGGGGTGGGCCTCGGGCCGGGGGTGACGGAAAGCGAGGGGGGGCGACCGTGGGAGCCGAGAGGGGCCTAATCTCGGCGTGCAGCGAGGTGGGAGTCCAATTTGAAGAGAAACGAGCGTGACGTGTGGGGAGAGAGGACGGAGAGACTAAAATGTGGTGTAAGGGAAGGCAGGGGGAGGCGGCGGCGGGGAAGGGCCTCGAACGAAGGTCAGTCTGCGGAGTGCTGCAAGGAAGTTTCTTGAGTCAAGGGCGGGTTATCTCTGATGCAGGTCGTGGCACAGGGAGGACATCAGTCTGTGCTCTCTTCGGGTGTTCTCCTCCACGTATTTTAGAATTCTCAGTTCCCTGGTCCTGTGGATGCAAGAGCTCTCTCCTCCAGAGCTCTCAATTCTCATTTGCACGAAGTTCTCCAGTACAGCACAGTCACGAAATTTGCTCCATTGTAATTTAGCACATGCTGTATAAAGTGTAGCTTGTCATAGAGCTGCGCAAGAGGGAAGTAGTGAAAGAAGTGAAGAGGGAAACAATGTAGTGAGCAAAGCAAATAAAATACATAGGGCACAAAGAGAATGGTGAAGAGCAAGGGCAATAGAAGGGCGCAAATTAAAGAAAAATACAAGTGGGGGAAGCACGGTAAGAGAAACTAGAGGCATGACACCCAGGCAGAGTATTCAAGACTGACAAGAATTTAGTGGTGAATTGATTATCACTCCCACTCTCCTTCCCTTTCTTCCTTCCATGTTGTTCTAGTCTTCAATGTTGCCATTCAGTGCTTAAAAAGTATTTGCTGATTGGAAATAAATGTTTAAGGATTAGTTGAACATTTTTAACATTGTGCATGACACTAGAGATTCAAGGTCATGTTCCTCAAACAAGAAGCCTCTTACACTGTTTATGTGAAGGGAGAAATGCATTGATCAGAAAGAATAAGATACAATAAAAGTTTGTTTTCCAAGGAGTGATAAATATACAAATGGCAAACCTACATCCATTCTTGTTTAGACACCAAGACAACCTGATGAGAGATGATCACAGTTTATAAATTATAAATATCACAGCTGTTGAGCAGAGGCTATTTTTGTTCATTCTTGGGATCATCTTTCTTGCTGACAAGAAGTATCATTTAAGAATCACTCTACCTAGCTGGCGATTTGGAGAAAATAGCCAGTTATTTTTGATGCTGAATCTTCATTTGGTTAAGGGTCACTCCTTCAGTATCCATTCAAGTGAGTAAGAAAACAAAATACCTAGTTTTGCTTTTGAGATACAAGATGTATGTTTCTTGTTCTAATATACCATTAAAAGACCTTGAAAAGTCTTAGATTATTTTCTTGAATCGACCTGAAGGCAGATTATAAATAGAGATTTTTAAAGCATTTTACATGCTGTCTTAACTTCGCTGAATATTACAACTTAAGTGATTATATACTTAATAACTGTGATCCTTACCTAGCAACTGTGAACAACCTTGTAGCTTTATTATTATGCCAACAAGAATATGATACTTTGTTGATTAAAAAGTTCATTTAGGGCACCTGGGTGGCTCAATCAGTTAAACATCTGCCTCTGAGTTAGGTAATGATCTCAGGGTGCTGGGAGAGAGTCCTACATCAGGTTCCTTGCTTCTCCCTCTTTCTCTGCCCTTTCCCCCCTGCTCGAGTGCTCACGTGCTCTCTCTCTCTCTCATAAATAAAATCTTTTTTAAAAAAGTTTATTTAAACACAATTATCTCATTTGATTGCCATAAAAGAAACTTATTGCCCCCATTTTATGGGTGATAAAATTTAGTTTTTCACTTTCTGGTTTGCCCAAGGCTAATCAGCTAAGTGGCAGACTCAGAACTCATTTCCAGTTCTGACTTGTCCTTTTTCTTTCTACTATACCACAGTTGCCAAAGAAAAACAAACTTGGCGCTCTAAGAACACTTAAAATTTTCACAATTATAGTCTCTCATTCTCATAGTTATTATTTCTAGGGCAGGCTAACAATGTATACTTTAAGCTTACATTTTTAGCTGTCTTCCTGACTTCTGTTTGGCATCAGGATTGAATGCTAAGGGGTGGGAAGGGTGGAAAAGCACCACTGTCACTGTTGGTGGCAGCAAGCAGTCTTCTGTCACCCACACATTTCAGATGTGATTCCCTATTGCTTCACCCTACTCAGCAGGATAAACCTGACAGTTCATCAGACCAGGTCTTCAGGGCCATGCCCCTTGGAGGTCTCACCCCCACTACCAGAGATGTTCTGGTAAATATCATATTCCCCTTTTTATTATTTTTCAGTGATGTTGCAGTGTCCCTATGTTCTTTAGTACCCATCTCTATGAGCACTGCCCCAGGTGGCCATTCAGTTCTTAACCCTGATCCAAACGTTACTGCTTTCCCCACCAGTACTGAGTCCTTGAGGTTGTTTTAAGTACTCTAAAGCAGGACCTGACTAAGAGAATAATGGAGTACCACTAATCAAATATGCAACACTAGATTCCACTGGTATTCTCAATAACCAGTTCCTTCAAGTCTTTGCTCAGAGTCACCTTCTTCATGAGACGTCCCTACTCTGCCCACCTTATTTCACATTGCAGTTTCAGCTCACGCACCCTCCCTGCCCTGCACTTTCCAACCTCCTAACCCTTTGCAACTGTTTTCCATGGCACTTACCTTCTAACGTGCTATTGAATTTCCTTATTTGTTATGTTTTTGTTTTGTCTGTCTCCCCCAACTAGAATGTAAGCTTCATATGAGAGAGGGGTTTTCTTCTCTGTTTTGTTCACTAATGGATCGTTAGCTCCCAGAACAATGCCTAGCAAATTATACACACCCAAGTGGATTCAGGTTGTGTGGCATCTAAAGTTTATATAATGAGGGGGACCTGTTTAAGGAAAAAAAATATAAAATTGGGTATGAAAGTGAATATTTATTTGAAATGAGAGAACATAACTACAAATTTTTTTTAAAGATTTTTTAATTTTATTTATTTGACAGAGATAGACAGCCAGCGAGAGAGGGAACACAAGCAGGCGGAATGGGAGAGGAAGAAGCAGGCTCATAGCAGAGGAGCCTGATGTGGGGCTCGATCCCATAACGCCGGGATCACGCCCTGAGCTGAAGGCAGACGCTTAACCGCTGTGCCACCCAGGCGCCCCATAACTACAAATTTTTGAAACTCACAAATAACACATCCTTAAATCCAGAAAAATAACATATTTTTATAAATTAATATCCCACATATCTTTCTAATACTTGTTTTCTACAGTTTTGGCTACATATTCTTTGATTGCCTCTTCATGTTTTGTAATAGTCTTTATAGAGCGTATAGAAAGATAATTCTGTCCTTCCTATGACATTATTGATCAAGTTTTTGACTACATGTTTCTCTTCAGGGTCCCCATAGGACTTTTCTCATATGGCTAATATAGCATCTGTCAATTCTATTACATATGTTAATATCTCATATATTTTTCACATATACTTATATATAAGTGAATATTTCCTAGATATATTTAAAAATCACATGTCCTGTCTGCTGTTCCTGGGCCTAACAGAAACTCATGCATCATTCCAGAAATATGTGTTGAATTGAAAATGGTTAAACAAAATGGTTACTAAACTAAAGAATCAAGGAATAAGACTACAGGGAAGAACATTTTAAAAAAGAAGTCAGGGTGCCTGGCTGACTAAGTCAGAAGAGCATGTGACTCTTGATCTCAGGGTTATGAGTTTGAGCCCCACAGTGGGTGTAGAGATTACTTAAATAAAAACTTTTAATTAAAAAAATAATATAAAATTAAAAGGTCAAAATTAATAGCAGTTCTATTTTATGCAAATGCATATTAAATACAAAGCATAATTTTCCATCTCAGTGCAATAGTCATTAGTGAGATTGGAAATAAGCATAAGCCAGAACATGAAGGACCTTATAGATTCATGCTAAAGTTTCTGTTATTGTTGTCCAGATTAAAATTAGAAAATTTGGACATTCAGCGATTAATGAACTGTGTTGATGATGTCTTTTATGTATTACGGGTTCAATAATCACTTTTTATTTTTTATTATGAAAAATGTCAAATATACACCAAAGTAAAGTAGTAGAAATAACCCCCACCCTTGATGATTATCAACACTATTAACATTTACCAGTCTGTCTTCGTACTTTTTAATTTGTTTGTTTTCTGGGGTGTTTTAAAGCAAATAACCAGTTAGAATATTTCACTGATAAATACTTTAGTGTATAGCTGTAACAGAACTTCTTTTTAGCATCACCACACTACCACTATCACATGTAACAAAATTAACAGTAATTTCTTAGTATCCTGGAATTCCCACTCTGTATTCAATTTCCCTTGATTGCCTTAAGAATGTAATTTTAGGGGCGCCTGGGTGGCACAGCGGTTAAGCATCTGCCTTCGGCTCAGGGCGTGATCCCGGCGTTATGGGATCGAGCCCCACATCAGGCTCCTCTGCTATGAGCCTGCTTCTTCCTCTCCCACTCCCCCTGCTTGTGTTCCCTCTCTCGCTGGCTGTCTCTGTCTCTATCAAATAAATAAATAAATAAAATCTTTAAAAAAAATGTAATTTTATGTTTGGTTTACTCTAATTGAGATTTTAAAAGTCTATAGTTAGCATTTTGTTGATATGGATCTTATGTTTCTTTTAATCCATAATGATTTTTCCTCCCTCTCTCTCTCTCTCTTTTTTTAATGTCATTTATTTGTTGAAAAATTGGGTCATTTTACCCGTTGAATATCCCAAACCCTGTTGAACTTAGGTCAATAATTATTCTTGATCGTAAGCTGTTGTAAACAAAGCACAGTATTTAGAAACAAAAATCCTGAGTTATGCCTCAGCTTAGCCACTTGAGCAGTGTGTCGTTAAACAGATCTTTTCATATCTCATTGGCAAAACTAGTGGTGTTGGGTGGGGCACCTGGGTGGCTTAGTCAGTTAAATGTCTGCCTTCAGCTCAGGTCATGATCCCAGGGTCCTGAGAGCTAAGCCCCACACTGGGCTCCCTGCT
The DNA here is from genome assembly GCF_002007445.2 of Ailuropoda melanoleuca. Lineage (NCBI taxonomy): Eukaryota > Metazoa > Chordata > Mammalia > Carnivora > Ursidae > Ailuropoda > Ailuropoda melanoleuca. The sequence goes on along the minus strand of NC_048219.1, from coordinate 31,084,776 downwards.
CAGAGAGACTGCTTCTCCCTCTCCCTTTGCTCCCCGATTGTACATTCTCCCTCTCTCTCTCTCTCTCTGCGTGTCAAATAAAAAAATAATCTTAAAAAAGAAAAAACTAGTAGTGTTGAAATAGATTATGTTGAAAGTTCTTTTCAGCTGTTAGGAAATTCAACTCCCAATCCCACTCCCCATTTTAGAATGAAACTAGCAAAGAAAAAAGATAAGATTACTATAAAGCACTATAGGCAATAGTCCAGGGTATCAAAAAACTGTTTGATCTTGGTATGTTATTTTCCCTACACACATTTTACCTCTTGACATTTATTATTACTGATTTGTAAAGTTGAGAGAATAATATTACTGGGCCCAACTTTCTCCAAATAGTTGTGTAGATGCAATTCCTATGACAATACTTGAAACCCTTCCAAGGAAATGTACTATATAACTCTGAAGTGTAATTTTTAGCAGGTACCCTAGTAACATATTAAACTTAATGTAATCCATTTCCATTTTGTGGCTGAGTACATTCCTAAATTGCTTCAATATGGGTCAACATTGTAATTTTCAATGTAGCTGAGAAAAATAAAACATTTTGGATGGAATTTCTTCCATGAGCAGATGAATTAATTGGAATAACAAAGGTTGTTTGCTTTGCTGTATAAACATTATGGATCTGACAGCATTTTTAGAAACTTGCTTTCATGTGTGTGTTGACAGCTTGTCTGAAAAAAGCTCAAACACACTTTTAGATCAGTTAAATCAATTATTTCCCTCTTGGCATGGGTTCAGCGACTATCTATACTGAATACTTTAAAATTGGTGAGGTTGAATAAGGAGATACCAATGTCACCTTGAATTGATTATCCACTTTGTTATGGCTGTGCTTTGGATTTAAAACAAGCCTTGACAAAACAATACAGTGTATATATTATTTGAAGTCTCTTGTAATCCACTTTTAATGACCTCAAGTGGGTGTTAATGCTCTGGTTTGTAGGCTCAATCCTGTTAACATTAACTACAAAGCTTTGACATGATTAATTAGTGTTAACTTAAGATCAATTAAGTAATTTCAAAATTTCCAAATGCCCTGTAAATGATAAAATAATTCAGACCTTTAAAAAATAAACAGGGAATTCTGTTTCTTTTTTAAATTAGAATGTGGGCTTGCACTAGGTGCCCTTGAAGAGCTCTTAACTTGGAGGTTCTGATTCTATGAAATTAAATGTGTTAATACTTTTTAAAGAATTTATTGATAAACTTTTCACCCTCTGTTTTTAAAATACTGACATGTCTTAGAAGTGTTATAAAACTAGCTTTACCTGTTAAAGATTCCCAAATTCTCCGTGTATATCATTCCTTATTATAAATATATTCATTTTTTTAAAGATTTTATTTCTTTATTTGACAGAAACACGGCGAGAGAGGGAACACCAGCAGGGGGAGTGGGAAAGGGAAAAGCAGGCTTCTCACTGAGCAGAGAGCCTGATGCAGGGCTCGACCCCAGGACCCTGGGATCATGACCTGAGCCGAATGCAGATGCTTAACGACTAAGCCACTCAGGCGCCCCTAAATATGTTCATTTATTGAACAAAGATGTTTTGAATGCCTACTGAGAGCTAGGCACTATTCTAGGCACTGAAGATACAGTTTTAAAGAAGGTAAGTCATGTTTTATTCAGGACTATTGCTATATCTATATCTATATCTGTATCTATATCTATCTATCTATATATATTCCTATAAGATAAGGACTACTGCAATGGAGGTTTATAGTAGGGGTGAGAGTTTTGGCTCAATTCTGAATACAATAATGAAAAGTAGGATTTCATAGCCAAGGAACAAGGTAGGAGGGTCAGTGGGTAGAAAATTACTAAAATGATAGTGTAATTCAGGGCGCCTGGCTAGCTTACTCGGTAGAGCATGTGACTCTTGATCTTGGGGTCTTCAGTTTGAGCCCATGTTGGGCATAAAGATTACTTTAAAAAAAAAAAAAAAAGGAAAGTAAAAGGGTAGAGTCATTCTTTGCTAAGCTGACCTAACAAGCCATGCAATCCCTATGCGTTTCCTAACAAGATATTTCATTGATATGGATCTTATGTTTCTTTAATTTATAATGATTTTCCTCCCCCTCTTTTTTTTAAAATATCATTTATTTGTTGAAAAAAATTGGGTCAATCTCAATTCTATACAATTCTTAACAAGCCCAGGTGACGATGAAGACAAGGAATTTTGTTGGTGTTGTTTTGTGAGGGTGATTACTCTGGCTGAACTAACTTAGTAGGATTCTTGCTTAAGCTGGGCTCTTGAGGACATGCCAAAGGATGCAGTCTAATTGGGCTCAGAGGAGTCTGACAAGAATCAGATTAAGGAGCGAGTCTTTGTCACATTCTAGTAGAAAAGCCAGACAATAAATGAACATCAAATATCTAATATAATGTAATATTAGAGACAAGTGCTATAAAGAAAAATGAGCAGAGGAAATGGATACATAGATGAAAGGGATGGGAGGGTTGAATAGGCATTTTATACAGGTTGTCAGAGAAAGTCTTTTTGAGAATGTAGCATTTGAGCAGAGACCCGAGAATTATGTGAAGGAAACCATTGAAATATCTGAGATTGGAGCATTCCACACTGAGAGAAGAGCAAGTGCAAAGACACAGTACAAATAGCATATAGGAGATCTAGCAAGAAGATCAACGTGTCCAGAGTGGAGAATACAAGAATGAGAATGAAGCGTTTGCAGTCAAAATGCCTAGAGCCAGACCATATAGGGTAGACTATGTTAAAAACTCTGGACTTCTTAAAAAGTGTGATCGTATTTTTGGAAGATTGTTGAACAGGAGAGTGGCATGATACAAATTATAAATTTACAGGATCTCTCTGGATGACTGTGTGGAAAAGTCTAAAGTGACAAAGGTGGAAGCAGAGAAACTAAGAGTCCATTGCAGTAGATCAGGTGAGGGCTAATGGTAGCCTACACCAGGCTGGTAGCAGTGAAGATGGGAGAGCCATTCAAATTTAGCATATACTTTGATGTTAACAAATCCAAGAGGACTTGCCAATGGTTGGATGTGAGGTGTGAGAAGAATCACAAAAAGGAATGACAGACTTAGATGTTTGGGGCCCATACAACTAGATGGACAAGGGTGTCATAGACTGAAATGCAGAAGTCTTCATGAGAAATAAGTTGGGAGAAGGGAAGGATGAGAGGGACAAAATTCTGTTTTGACCATGGTAAGTGTGAGATGTTTAATAGAAATTCAAAAGGACATGTCCAGGGGCGCCTGGGTGGCACAGCGGTTGGGCGTCTGCCTTCGGTTCAGGGCGTGATCCCAGCGTTATGGGATCGAGCCCCACATCGGGCTCCTCTTCTATGAGCCTGCTTCTTCCTCTCCTACTCCCCCTGCTTGTGTTCCCTCTCTTGCTGGCTGTCTCTATCTCTGTCGAATAAATAAAAATAAAAAATTAAAAAAATTAAAAAAATATATACAAAAGGACATGTCCAGCAGGTAGTCAACCACCAGAGTGTGAACTTAAGGGATAGGTCCAGACTGAAAGTGTAAGTTTCAAAATCATCAGTATATACGCCACAGAACTAGAGATCCCTTAGGAAATACATATAAACAGCAAGAGGAAGAGATTCTTACACTGAGATATCTCAGATTTAGAGAACTGTAAAAGGAAGAGGAGTTAGCAAAAGATACTAAGAAGGAATATCCACTAAGATAGGAGGAAATTTAAGAAAGTACCAACTTTTTCAAGACACTATTATCAGCCGTGTCTAATGTTACCAAGGCATCAAGTAAGATGAGGATGAAGAATTGACTATTGTATTTGATAACCTTGACAAATGACTTTATAATGGAATAACAGATAAAAGTCAGAATGGAGTGAGTTGACGAGAAAATAAAAGCAAAGAAATAGAAAAGATGATTCTATACAATTCTTTGCTATGAAAGGGAGAAGAGAAATTTAGGAGGTTTGCTATGAAGGTGGCAGTAGCAACTGTAGAATGTGGAGACAAGAGTAGATTTTTTAGGACGAGGAAAAATACAACATGCTAGTGTGCTAATGGGAATGATCGAATAGAGGTGGGGGGGGAATGATGGAGTAGGACAGAATGATGGTAACATTTAGCGGTGAATCCTGATTTGACAGTCCTTCAGGACTTCCTATACCAGCTTTCAAGGGACTTATACTCTAATGGAAATCATATACATTTTAATAAATTTCAAAAATGGTGCAATAGGTGGTATGGTTACCCAAAGTTATAGATAGAACTGACTGAAGAGTATGAAAGAGTAAGTTAGAAGGCTTTGGTATTTGACCAGGGGAAAAAAGGGTGAGACTTGAACCACTGGCAGTTCCAATAGAGAAGGAGGAGAAAAGGTAGATATTTGAGTGATATTTAAGAGGAAGAATGAATAGGATGTAGTGACTGCTTATTTATGAAATAGGATAAAAGGGAGCAATTTTGGATGACTTCCAGACTTCCAGCATGGTATTATAGATGGACAAATCTTCCTAAAACAGTTCTTAGCCTATCACTTCTTTCCTTAAAAATGTTCAAACACTTTACATTGCCTAAAGATTAATGTTTAAAACTCTAGAGTCTGGAATTCATGGACTCCTAAAATCTGCTTTTTTGGCATGCCCAGTACCTTCCTTAGATACTTCTTGGGGAACTCAAGAACTTAGTGGAATCCAGTTTGAAAAGTACTGGCCTACAGAGTAAAATTCAGTCTTTAAGTCTGCATTCAAGGCCTTCTATAATCTGGTCATTGCCAACCCCATTTCTTGCTTCATCTTCCTTACCTAAAGCTCTTTGCATTCTGCATACATACCATGTTGTAGCAGAACACTGTTCCTTTACTCCCATTGTTTTAATTGTCAAGAACTCCTTTAGCCCTTGGTATTCCCACTCACAATCTGCCTAACAAAGACCTCCATGTTTCCAAATTCACCACCTCTTTGCAGCCATTCTGCAACTTCCCAGATACATTTGACTACCCTGTCTTTAATAATGCCATGTGCTTTATAGCTAACTAAATCCATCATTGTACTTATCTATTTATATGTCTGGTTCACCATTTGACTATTATTCCCTTGAGGGCAAGCTGTGTACATAGTAAGTACATGTTAATTGTACTTACTATATGTTAATTCATGCACTAAATACATTTTAGTTGAATGAGTGAATAACTGATGAAATCTCATTTCAGACATAACATTATCTTAGTTCACCTATCCTCTCACATGCAACACCGAAGTGTTCTTCCTGTTTACTCCTGCAAGGTCCTATGTCACTTCCGTTCTGGCACCATGTTGTGCTATAACATTATATTTGCTCTATTGCATTGTTTTTTTTCTCTTTTTTGGTGCATGTGTCTCTCCCTGAAATATTCAAGGGCAGGGATTTTATCCTGTTTATCTTTGTATCCCAATCACCTAGGTTCTCAATAAATGTTTTAAGAATGCATCATTTAATAATTAAAGACCTATCTTTTAAAGTCTTATATCACATAATCATGCCCATCTTTTTCCACTGTCACAAAGGATTCCCTATGCACTCTTGGCTAGAATTCATCTTTTGCTCTGCATTCTATGAACCTGTAGCTTTATCTCTTTTGTGTAATTATCACTTTCTAGGACAGTAATTGGTATAGAGTGACTACAAAAGCCTAAGAACAAGAAAACTCTCCATTATATTCCCACACAGCTGTAATTCTCAGCTCTTCTTTTTTGTGCACTGCTATACTTTAGTAGTACATAGGCCCACGCCAAGGGTAGACATAATTCTACCCTTTCCCAAGGGAGGGAGCTATAAAAGCAATACTCCACAATCTGATGTGCTTTATTTTGTTAAAATTAACAATTATAAACTACTGCATTTATACCATTAGTAACTATTTATGACAATCTCTTGTCCCCTTGAGGCTTTACTTTGAAGGCATTCTTTGAAAGTTTGATGAATGAATAAAAGAAGGAAGGACTACTATTTCCTTTGCCAAATTCAGAGGCAATTCAGACTTTACCTTTTGTACAAAATTAGTCTGCTCATTTAATCTATTACTGCTTAGAGCCAGAAATCACCTATTTGTATGGGCTAGAGGAAGATAGTATTGTCCCTTCTAAACTAAATTTGAAAAAAATAATAGTTTTACTTTAAAAAATTATGCTTCTTTTCCCAGGCTATGCTAGCTTTGAAAACAAATAGAAATGTTACAGGAACTGAATTCTCCCTGAGGTTTTAGTACATTCTGACCTCTCTATTCTCTGTGGAACTCAAGTAACCTGTGCTCATTCCTTCTGTGGGAAACAAAGGCAGAAGAAAAATTATTAAATTTCCTTACTACTTGCAGCCCATTGACAAATCCTTCAAACAGGCAGAGTGACATTCCTGTAGGAACTCAGCGGCCTCGATGTTAATACTTTGCTAAGGGCAAAGGATAAAGTTAGCCCAAGCCCCAGGATCCTGTAAGTTTATTTTAACATACAAAAATTCCTTTGGAAACTTCTTTTATCTCGAAACCCTCCCAAGATATATGTTGGCAGCCATCCCCCAAGTATAGGACCCTCGGATATACATCTGAAGGGTCTCATGACTCAGGTTTTATTAAACGGTAATAAATGACCTTTTCCCAACAATAGCTAGCCCCCTCAAGGTCCTGGAAACCTTGTTTCCAAAATCCCTTAGAGAGTTAGCCAGCCCTAACCCCCTCCCAACTTGAAAGTATATAATGGGCCACTCCTCATGACCCCAGTGCAGCTCTTTCTGCCCACGGGTCCTGTGTCCGTGCTTTAATAAAACCACCTTTGTTTTTTTTTAAGATTTTATTTATTTATTTGAAGCGAGAGAGGGAAACACAAGCAGGGGGAGTGGGAGAGGAAGAAGCAGGCTCCCAGCGGAGGAGCCCAATGTGGGGCTCGATCCCATAACGCCGGGATCATGCCCTGAGCCGAAGGCAGATGCTTAACGACTGAGCCAGCCAGGAGCCCCTAATAAAATCACCTTTTTGCACCAAAGACGTCTCAAGAATTCGTTCTTGGCTGTGGGCTTCGAACGCTAATGTCTTTTCTACCTCAATTCCCGTTTCCCGTGGTCTCCAGCAGGCTTCTCCTGTTGCTGCCTTCGTGATCTTCAAAATTGAACAGAAGGGATTTTTAAAAAATGTTCTCTTCCTGGTGACTACAACTCTTTAATAATCGAAAAGGTGATTTTGTTCTTTTAGTTTACAGCCTCTTACAATGCAGAACTTGAAACCAATGTCTCAGGAGACGGACTGGGGGCCAGGGGGAGGGCATCATCCACACGCAGCCGGAAGCACTTCCGCCTGCAAACCGTAATGGAGTCAACCAGCTCCTGTGTGCCTCTCTGCTGCTCCTACTGCGTGGGTAATTCTCACCTTCTCAGGGAACATCTTCCATGTTTGCTGGAGGCAGCTTTTATTTCCCCCACTTCATTTTTCCTCTTTGTGTGATCATCCTTGTGCCCCAGAAAGCTCCTCCTATCACTGGGATAAAGGGAGAAGGCATGGACGGAGGGTGTCTCTGTGCAAATTCGACACTTCAGTTCCCTTTCCCATATTCAAAAAGTGAGCATGTGATTGGTATCCCCACTGTGACCCTGTTCTTACACTCTTTCATTAGGTGATCCGCTGGATATCTCACATAGATGATGTAATAAAGTGTACAGAACATCAGGCATGCTTGGCATAGCATAGGGAAATGCTTAAAAATCATAATGTATAATGGCATAATGAGAAGCTTATCATAGCATCTCTCATGAGCTTTTCCAGGAGAGAAAAAAAAAAAGAATTCAAAGCAATCTTCAGCTGTATTCTTGGAAATGGGGCTTTACAATTTTCTTCAGGAGGAAAAAAAGAAATCACCTTAAGTATCATCCTCTATTTTTTAAAATCCTCTATTACTTCCAGCCTTTTAAAATCTTTTTCAAGTATTATTTGGGGAACGACAAAAAAATAAATAAAAATAAATTTGAAGGCATTCTTTTTTTGGATTAGATCTGATTCTAATTCTCTATTTTCTCTTTTATAAAACTTAAAACCACTTTTAATATTTTTTTTCATGTAACTATTATTAGGTTTACTGTAAAGGTGAATCATTGGAGGAATTCTTTTGGTAAGTTAAATGCTAATTTTTCAGAATGTCATTCAAGCCTCAAGAATTTTCTAGTGCCAACCATGCTACATACAAAAGAAGTATCCCATGAACAATGCCTTAGGCTCTTACGTCCTCAAGAACATTTGTACTCACGAAACAATTTAAAAACAAGTCATTATTTTTTGACATTTTCTTTTTTAACTCGTGAAGTAAAATGGCACCTCATATTTTTCCCACCAAACTCTCTTCAGTTGCATAGGAAGGAAATTACTTGATTTTTGTTACCAATTTTCATTGCCTATGACATAAATACTCTCAGAAACATGGGCTTGTAAAAAGAGCCTGATTATGCACCCTTCCTGCCATTTTCTTTACTCCCTCATTCAAAAATCTAATGTATCTTTATGCTGCCTACAGGGAAAAAGCTAAATCAAGTGGCGACTCCTTCAGGTTGTTTAACCTGCAGGCAAGGAAGTTTGGTTTTGGGTTTTCGTTTTTTTGAGAGAGAGAGAGAGAGAGAGAGGATTCATCAAACTTGTCTTTAATAAATCCCATGTTTCTAAGTCCCAACATTGACCATATTTCTTGAATCCCAAAGTCAGCTTCAACCCTGAATTCCTGCTGCAAAGCCTAAAGACACCCGTTGGTAACTCTCACCAGTTGTTCCTTTTTTGTTCTTTAACCAGTTTGCTGGTTAAATCTGTTCTGCATTTTTATATTTACCTGTTTCCTAGGACTCCTCCGTCCAGAGTCTGAAAATCTCAACAGCACCCTGCCCCTCCCCACCACTGCGAAATTTACTCTACAAAATGTGGACGCACCATGGCAAACTCCAGGCTTTGGCCTGAAAAAGGTTGCCATGGTATCACATAAACCAGGCATATGCCCCTCTGACAAGTTTTGTGTCACACCGAGTAACCCCCAACTTTGTTACCCACTAGAATTTATCAACATCGGAAAGGGACTGTTTTTTCCTCTTCTTCACGAAAGAGGGCGCCATAAACACTCATTCTTGAGTTTCACTTAGAGTCAAGTCTCTTGAGGGGTACAGATGAGGAAATGTTTGGACTGGTAGTAGAAGGAATGAATAGCTTTTATAAATTGGAGAAATGAATTCTTAGTTTGGTTAAAAGGACGTTCTACACCTTATTTCCTGTTCAATAAATGGAACATTTTTGTGGAAATAAGCCAAAGATTTTATGAATAGCTCCTTACTTTTTCTCATCTGTTAGGAACATTTTTCAAATACAAATTAAAAAATAAATCCCTACAAGAATTTTATGTTCTCACTCCTTTGCTGCTGAGGGCTCTATATCATAACTTTATGTCCTAAGTCTTACCCAAGCTTGTATCTGATAGAATCCTTAGGACAGAGTCAAGCATGAGATAGAAACAGCTTCATGTTATCGTATTGCAAGTATTTCTCAGCATTAAGCCAAGAATGGTGAGATTTCTTTTTTTTAAGATTTTTTTTTCCATTTATTTGAGAGAGAGAGTGAGTGAGCAAGCGAGAGAGAGCTTGAGAGGGAAGAGCAGAGGGAGAGGGAGAAGCAGACTCCCTGCTGAGCAGGGAGCCTGTTTCAGGAGTCAATCCCTAGACTCTGGGATCATGGCCTGAGCTGAAGGCAGATGCTTAACCAACTGAGCCACCCAGGTGCCCCAGGAATTTTGAGGTTTCAGATGTTAACGATTTTGAATCACTTCATTATTTCTGCCATGATATATGTGGGTCTCTAAAATCTTCTGAATATTCATTATAAATCTGATATTTCTTGAAGCTGTGATTTTTGGATAATTCATTTAGTCTCTAAACTGTCATCATTCTTTTACCTATAGGAAAAAACAAAAGCCAAGGTCACTTGTACTAAGAAATCATATCCACTTGAATCTTCAAAAGTTTTGTCATGAACAATAAAGTTTCCTACAGTAAGATGATATGCATATGTAAAAATCATGAGCAAACTCTGTTTCCTTTTGTTGTAGTTAAGTAAAAATATTTTCTACTCTTGTCACATACTTCGTCTCTCTAATATCAGCTACAGAATTGGAAAGTCATGGTTTGGAGAAGCAGGGGGAATTGCAGAGATGATATCTCTCTATTATTTCTGGATGCCTTGCAAAGATGCAATTTCATATGAACTTCATTTAAAAATGCTTCTGACTTCAGTGTGAAGTTTAAATCATGAAAAATACACAACTGAGCCAAGTGAGTTTAACTATAATTTTACAGAAATTGAAAGGTTTATTATATGTGTTGAATGGTAATAGAAACCAGTTTGCATTCTACTGTTTCCATTTTCATTTTTTTTTTTGAATTATCATCACTTTCTCATTTCTTTATATTGTTGTCTGCTATTTACTGTAAGGCGACTGCATTATACAACCTATTTGAAATGTGTTTAACTGTGCTAGTATGGTAATGGCCCTCCTGACAGGCTCGGAGCTGCATAATGTGAATCTCTGAAGGTTTTCCCAGTAAGCAAATCACAAAAGAAATAAATGTGGAAAGAAGCCGGCTCGAGAACTGATTTTTATCAGTAGTATAGTAAATGAAGAGTGACTACCCTAAAGATATCTGGTAAAGGTATAAAAACTATTTGTACATCTCTCTCTCTCTCTCTTCCACACACACACACACACACACACGTATGCACACACCAGCACATATGTGCATGTGCACAAAGCTTATCTGCAGGAAAATACTTGAGGTATATTAAACCAAGTGTGTTCAACTTATTTTATTCAAAATAAAATCACCTCACTGAGGGAAGGAAAAGTGAAAAGTCCCATATAGAAAAAGAAAATGGGGAAGAGAAAAGCAAATGTGTTCATTCTCCCATGTTATAAATATCAATAGTTTCAGCACTGAAAAAGAAACAATAAGGGGCTCCAGGGTGGCTCAGTGCGTTAAGCATTTGACTCTCGGTTTCCATGCAGGTCATGATCTCAGGGTGGTGAGATGGAGCCCAGCCCCCTAAGGGTTCCACACTCAGCATGGAGTCTGCTTGTCCTTCTCCCTCCCCCTTTGCCCCTCCCCAACGACTCCCAGGCTCACTCACTCTGTCTCTCAAAAAAAAAAAAGAAAGACTAACATAATATAATAAAAAAAGTTATTATAATGAAAGAAGAAAGAAAGAAAGAAAGAAAGAGAAGAAAGAAAGAAAGAAAGAAAGAAAGAAAGAAAGAAAGAAAGAAAGGAAGAAAGAAAGAAAAGAAAGAAAGGAAGGGAACAACATATTCTGGATCATGTATGCATGGATTCATGGATTGTTTACTTCGTGCCAGGGATTGTACTAGGCCCTGGGTATGCAAAGATAATAGATACCACTCCTGTCTTCAGAAATGAATGATCAGAAAGCAGAGTAACAAGTAAAAGGACAGCACTCAGCTTAGGTGCTAAGGAAGCCCCGGAAAAAAATTAGTATGTTTTGTTTTGTCCTTTCTTAGATTTAATTAATATATCTGATTGCTTTTTCTAAACTTCCATTCTGGCTCCCGAACAATCATGTCCTTATAAGTAGTTCTCCAAAGATATAGGAAAATTTTACTTAAATCCACAATGATATTTTAGTATTTAACTCTTTTTGTAACTCATGGGTATGACTTGGCCTTTTAATCTGTAGTCAAGACAGATTGTATTACTTTTCACTAGTATTTACCCCCCACCCATCCTCCCTGTGGGGGGAGGGGAAGGCATAGACTTCCCTATCACACTGACGAGGGGCTTGGACATGTGACTTGCTTCATTCAATAGAATGTGAGCAGATGTGACAAACACCCTATCCTTGGAGAGGTATTAAATACACTGGCATGGTTTGGTTTGGCTTCTTGGGCTTCTGATCTCTGCCAAAAGAAGAGCCTTCCTCAGATAGTCCTGAACTGGAAAAACAGAACAAAACAAAACAGAACACATAGAGCTCATCAAAGCTCTATGAGCATGAAATAAATCTATATTAGTATAAGCTCCTGAAATGTTGGGGATGCTTGTTACTGCAGCAAAAAATGACTAATACAAGAGTCAACCTTAACAGCACCCTTGTGTGAAAAACCATAAGCAATATAAACAAAAGGCAAGAATTTGAAGTGCCTTTCAAAACAAAGAAGCAAATGCTATACATAGATTATGGGATATGCTCTATTTCTGTCACTTTTAACACAATGTCCCCCTTTTTGTACCGAAATGTGTGCTTAGGATGCAAATATTTAGGAGCCAGACAATAACCTACAGGTATGTCTATGTGTCTGTATGTTTGTATTAACAATTAATAGTTAGGTATCTGTCATGATACCCCATATGTTATAAAATTTAAAAGGATTCATTTTTACATTAAAATCTATTGCCCATAATTCAATTCAGTGAAGAAACTGACATGAAGAGTTTTATCTTAATAAAATAGAACTTTAGGCTTATGAAATGTTTCAGACAGTTTTCACTATGCACCAACGGCCACACAAGATGAAATAAAGGACAGACACCATGTTGTATGCCTACAACACTGTCATATATAACTATACCCCCAGATACCTGTGGTACTAAAAATAAGAACACTGAACATTAGTAATACCCTCGCTTGTAGCAAGCTTCCAGTTCTACCACTGAGAAAGATTTTTTTTTTTAAAGATTTTATTTATTTATTCGACAGAGATAGAGACAGCCAGCGAGAGAGGGAACACAAGCAGGGGGAGTGGGAGAGGAAGAAGCAGGCTCATAGCGGAGGAGCCCAATGGGGGGCTTGATCCCATAACGCCGGGATCATGCCCTGAGCCGAAGGCAGACGCTTAACCGCTGTGCCACCCAGGCGCCCCCTGAGAAAGATTTCTTATTCAATCCTGTGCACTAGTAGTAGATCTCAAAATTTTAAAATCATCTGTGACTAACACTCATCTTGTTTATATCTCTGCTCTACGGTATTTGCATATTATAGTTATTTGGCTATCTCAAAGCAACCTCCCTGTTCCAAAATTAATTCTAATGTCGAAGATTTGTATGTGTGGGTGGAGAGAATGTAAGTATATAAAACATAATGATATTATGCCATTTCCAGCAGGAGTATTTTTATAAACTCTAAAATCATGCAGGAAAGCATATTTTTATAAATTGAGAAATGTTCTATAAGCACCAGTGGGATATAAACTTTCTTCACAAAAATACATATTGGCTCATTCCTGAACTATCTGCTATTTTTCATCTAAATGAAAATTATTTTTACAGCTGATTTTTGCAGCAGTTTTTCATTGTACCCTGCAGATATATTAATGTGTTTTTATCATGTTGACGTGTTATTATAAATAAATCCATTTTATGTTAAACTTAAGGTGTTTCCCTCATGCTTCTATTAAGAGGAAATGGGAGACTAGTTGGAATCAAAAGAAGCATCTGTAATAGTCCCTCCAGGGCTCCCTCTAGACCTTTGCCAGCTTGAGGCTGATTTGAGGCAGGGGAGGGGGGATGGTAGAATAGGGGAAATACAATAATTTAAAATATAAACAAAAGTGTTTTCCCAAAGTTCCTTGAATCGAAAGAGAAAATATGTTGGGGATGAACTGTATCAATCTATTTGAATCCCTATGCCTATTGCATGTGAACCCACAGCCAAATAAGCGAAGTTTGTGGTTGCACAGCTGGAAACTTATTACTTCTTAATTTTATCAAAATAAAATCACAGGTGATTGTGTACCAGTTGGTCTGAATTTGCACATGTAGCAAGTAGGTAATGAATTCTTTCCCCACTTTCTCTAGGTACTGAATAGATGCATTTATCATGCATCTGTCATATACTGAATGTAGGAGACTGGATATTAAGTCTGAAAATAATGTTTTGAGAGGGCATTTTGCCTATTCATTCCTTGATTTGTTCCTTTGTCCTTTTCTTCATTTATTTATTCATTCACTTAACAATAAATATTTATTGAGCTCTTGCTGTGAAGTTGGCGCTGCTAAGTTCTGGGAATTCAGTGGTAAATAAACAAACACAGGAAGAGCTCAAAAGACAATTCCAGATCCTTCTCATATTCACTCATCCATTTATTCACGTTTATTTCCAACACATAGTACAATGAATAGAGTCAAAAAAACATGACTTTAATTTGCACTTAACAGCGGGGTGATCTTGGACAAGTTGTTTAAATTCTCAGAGCCTCAGCTTTCCTATCTGCTGTTTCCCTTGAAGAATGACAGAGTGGATTACAAACATAACATATCAAACTGCTTGACATTTTATTCTCTCCCACCCCACATCAAATCTCACCTGTTCCCCACGTGTTAGGTCCTAGGGATACAAAATGAATAGGACGCATTTCCTATGCACTGTGCTTGGTTGGAACTAAGACTACAGAGAAATATCAAATGTGGTCCTCGTCTTCTGGAAAATTAAATTTAGAACCATAATGAGTAGTATTTAATATATACCAAACACTGTCCTAAGCACTATTACATGGAAGGACTCACTCTTCTTCACAATAACCTGTGACACAGGAATTATGCACATCCCATTTTCTGCGTGAGGAAGGGACAGCACAGGAAGATTGGGCCACTTGGCCAAAGTCACCCAGTTAGTGAGAAGCAACATGAAATTCAAACCCAAGCTGCCTGTCTCTGGAATCCATGTTCTTAGCCAGTGCCTCTTGAAGGGAGGTTACTAATACCCAACAGTAGATGGTAAGCATTTTATAAGTGGTCTAAGCAGGTAGGGAATGAGGGGAGAGAAATCAGGGCATAGGGCCCACCTTTTAGTAGAAACAACAGCGAATCATGACAAGGGATATTATCAGGCATTTCAAGAAGGTTTTATTTTATCTTTCTAGAAAATGATTCTTCTATACATCTAACACAAATACATTAAGCTGGGTAGGAACCGTTCTATTTGGTGAAGAGGAAGAACATATTGAGAAAAAGGATGAAAACTTTTTTTTGCTTCTGATTTATAAAAGTAATACATGTTAACGTAGAAAACTAACAAAATAGCAAAAAAGCACTTTAAAAATTACTCCTAGTTTCATCAACCAAGAAGATAATCACTTTAATATATAAGAATATTCCTTTTAATTCTCTTTTCTGTGCATATTGTATTAAATCTATTTTTATATAAAAATAAACAATATACTTATATGCATTTTTCAGTCTTGTTCTTTTTTTTAAAGATTTATTTATTTATTTCAGAGGAGGGGGAGGGGCAGAGAGAAAGGGAGAGAGAGACTTAAGCAGACTCCCCACCGAACCTCCCCAAGGCCCTGACATCATGACCTGAGCCAAAACCAAGAGTCAGTCGCTTAACTGACTGAGCCATCCAGGTGCCCCTCAGTCTTGTTCTTTTCACCTAATATTTTATCCTGAGCAACAAATGTTATATTTTTATTGATGCCGCAGCAGTCCACACCCTCCTTCCCTGCTTTACCATTTCCGTAACACCTACCACCATTGACATACAGCCATGTTTTTACATTATTTTGTTCATCTGTTATTCCTCCCCTCCCCATCCTCTACACATATTCAAGAAAGTCATCTCCATGAGAGCAAGAATATGTTTATTCTGTTCTCGACTGTATCCCCAGTGTCTAAAGAGTGCTTGGCACACAGTAGGTATGCTATTTGTTGAATGAATAATGTCAAGGAGGAAGGCACAATGGCGCCATCACTGGAGATAATTCCTGGATTTAAAAGTTGGTCAGGGGTGCCTGGGTGACTCGGTTGGTTAAGTGTCAGACTCTTGGTTTCCACTTAGGTCATGATCTCAGGGTTGTGGGATCAAGCCCCATGTCAGGCTGTGTGCTCAGTATGGAGTCTGCTTGAGATTCTCTCTTTCTCCCTCTGCCCCTCCCCCAGCTCGCACACTCTAAATTAAATAAATAAATAAATAAATAAAATCTTTAAAAGTTGGTCAGATAATATAACTATGAATACACATATTCATGCACCATACATGGTCAACTGTCCTTACCATTTATGCCATTTCTAGTTATTTGGGCTAACACACTTATAATAGGATGTACAATTCCTCGTGAAGAGTGAATTAGATGATTGCTGCTTGCATGCAATTGTTTTCTCATAAGTTCTTCTCAATACTCTCTTTTCTTCCAGGGTTTTCTCTTGAAATCATCTTTTTTGTCTTGTGTTTTCATTGTGCCTCATGCATTCCCAATATTCCTGGTTCCTAACTTTATTGTTTTCTAAAATTTGGGATTTGTTTTTAGTGATAGTCTGTGATATGTCATGCATCTGTACTTTCTCTTTGAATCTGGTTTCACTTTGATTGATGGTTTGTTGGTTTGTTCAGCAAGCCGGGTCTTGTAATTATCTATCTATCTATCATCTATCGATCTATCTATCTATCTATCTATCTATCTATCTATCTATCTATCATCTTCTATATATTCAATTAAATTAACCAATTCCCTGCATTTCCCAGATGTCGGTGGTCAAGCATGGGCTTGCCCATATGAACTCCCATCTTCCTACCTAATTAAAACCTGAATCATTGGGGCACCTGGGTGGCTCAGTTGCTTAAGCATCTACCTTTGGCTAGAGTCAGGATTTCGGGGTCCTAGAATCAAGCCTCGTATTGGGTTCCCTGCTCAGCTAGAGTCTGCTTCTCCTTCTCCCTCTGCCTCTGTCCCTTCCCCTGCTCATGCTCTCTTTCAAGTAAATAAATAAAATCTTTTTAAAAAATTTAAAAACCTGAATCATTGAATATGTTCATATCCAGTAGTCCTTTCACCCATTTTTATTAATAATGATTGTCTTTCCTTCATCTTTTAGATATGTACATAACAAGATACATATAACTGCCATTTTAAACTCAACTCATTGCTATAAAAATTATGAAAATGAGATAATGTATATGAAAGTGCTTGGTAAGCTTTCAAGCTCTGTACAAACATCACCCTGATGCAAATACCATTAACTCACAGCATCTCTGACTCTATAGCATTTCACGTATACACACCATTCTCTGTGGGAAAATCTTTCATATGCTAGAAGGCCACTATCAAATCCTCATTCCAATTTCTAAGCCGAATCGCCTGGTTTATAATTTCTTCCTACAATCTTTCCTCAAACTCTTAGCACTCTTCATGATTTGTAACTTCTCTCTGAACTATCATTTATTCTGTCTTTGTTAGCATGGCGATCTGACAAGTGAACCTGACTTTATGAAACACAGCTCTGCAAAAACAGAATATTTTTTAAGTTGT
>NC_048219.1:30855286-31067373 GCF_002007445.2 Ailuropoda melanoleuca | reverse complement strand
ATGGCGATCTGACAAGTGAACCTGACTTTATGAAACACAGCTCTGCAAAAACAGAATATTTTTTAAGTTGTATCCTATTACAAATGCACTGAGTTCCTTAAACCCTCTTTGCAGAGGGAATTAGGAAAGGACTTCCGTTTATGGAGCACCGACTCCAGGGCACATCTGTAGAGTGACCTTGCTTCTTTGCTTCTCCAAGCCCTGGTTTCCTCATCCATAAAGTAGGCGCTCACCATCAACCCCTCCTGCAGTGGTTTGCAATGGTTGGGGTGCTGGGGCATGTTTGAAAATGTGTGGGAGTGTTTTCAGCCCACAATGCCCAGAGGGATGTGGGTGGGGGACAGGGATATAAATACCCCCTAATAGTTCCCTCAACTAGAAATTGCCTTGCCACAAAAATTGGTGGTGCTGCCACTGAGAAACAGATAAAGCAACGCCTTGCAGATGTCTTTCTGAGAAACCAGTGAACACTAGATGGCAGGACAGGGGAGCTTTAAGATGAAGGAAAAGAAGTCAGCATTCAAAATCCACGAGATTCTTCTGCCCTGTTAAAACAACAACAATTTTAAATAATAATTAACTAATTTTAAAATTTAAATAAAATGTAGGTAATTTAAAAATAATAACAAGTTTTTAAATAGGAAACAATTTTGTTTCCTACGTAAGTCTGCCCAAAGCAAATCTGAAATTCTCCTGCTATATGCAAAGTATCTTAAAATCTCGGATCAGCTCACCACCCAGGTGAGAGGACTTCTCTTAATGAGTTCAGACACAATGAGTTCATTTCCATTTTTGTCTGTGTTTCTAAAGTGTTGCTTGACTTTAGTGAAATCAGTAACTTATACTGCCAATTTTAAGTTATCTAAGATACTTCTTTGGATGTATCTATCTCATGCCAGCTGCTGCTGGGCAGGCCAGCTCTGTATGAGCTCTGACAAAGTTCACAGAAGCCCCCAGCTTGTCGTAATTCTTAAGAGCGCAGTCTTTGAATCCAGCAATCAATAGCACGTTGCAACAACTAGCATGTACATTTCACTTTGGCTTTCCTGCCATCCTTGCTTTG
This sequence comes from Ailuropoda melanoleuca, assembly GCF_002007445.2. Classification (NCBI taxonomy): domain Eukaryota; kingdom Metazoa; phylum Chordata; class Mammalia; order Carnivora; family Ursidae; genus Ailuropoda; species Ailuropoda melanoleuca. The sequence goes on along the minus strand of NC_048219.1, from coordinate 31,066,310 downwards.
CTGTCCTTGCTCTTCACTCCCCTTCCCTGAGATTGTACTCCTTAATAAAAAAAAGAGCACATAAACCCTCTGCTTCGGGCTCTGCTTTTGAGAGATCCAGACTAAGACCTAAGTGGAGAATTGAAACCATCATCTGCTTAATTCAGACTAAATTCTTGCAGAGATCCATTTGGATTAATTTACGAGACAGGATGTCAAATACAGAAGAATGGTAATGCCAACTGACAAGTTAAATGAGCTGTCAACATTGTGTGACCATCATACCACCTTTCTCTTAGAAGCTCACTTCCGAATTCTCTGGTGTCTGTTTGGTTGACTCTCCAGCGTCGGACTTCTATCCCTCCCACCATCAGCGGACAACCGCTCTTCCAATTTAATTGGGAAAATAGATACCATCAGATGGGCACCCTTTGATCATCTTATCACTAGATCAACAAGCCCATCTGCACCCGCCCTCATCTCCTTTTCTTCTGTTCCATCTGGTGAAGCGTCGCTTCTCCTATCGCCAGTCAGTTCCTCAGCATAGATCTGATTTCCTCTGGCCTTCTCAGAGGCTTGGTTCCTTATTCCCCTTCTTCTTTTATTTTTTAAAAATATATTTTTTATTTATTTCAGAGAATGAGAGAGAGAGAGTGCATAAGCAGTGTGGGGGTGGGGGGAGAGGGACGGAGAGCAGAGGCAGAGGGAGAAGCAGACCCCCCGCCTAGCAGGGAGTCAGACGCCTGGCTTCATCCCAGGACCCTGGCATCATGACCTGAGGTGGAGGCAGACACTTAACTGAGTGAGCCACCCAGGCGCCCTATTCCCCTCCTTCTGGAAGCCCTAATCCCTCTTGCTCTGTTCCAGTCTGTGTTCAAAACACTCTCCTCCCTGTAAAAGACCTCCCTTTACTGCACGCTGGCCTCCAGCTATTTCCACACTTCTGTACTTGCTTTCCCAAACTTCTCCGAAGCGAAAGCTGTCTCACCTTTCTCACCTTCTATTGTCTCCTCAACCAAGTGTAATGAGCCGTCCACCCGCACCACTTCGCGGACACTGACCTCATGGAAGTTACTAAAGACTCTTGCTCCATCTAATAATCATATTTTTTACGGCTTCATTTTAACCCAACCTCAAGCAGCAGTCAACACAATGAAGCATTCTCTCCTTTAACTACTTCCCTCACTTCCTTTTAACTCCTTGCGGGGTTCCCCACCTGCCACCCGCTGCTGTCTCTTAATTACATTTGTGTGCGCTCTTCCTCTTTCCGGGTGGTGAACGTCAGCAGTCCTGAAGACTTGATCTAGGCCTTCCCCCTCCTCATTACATACTGAGACATTCTCACGTAGACCTGTGATTCCAAATTATGTCATTTGCAGATGACTCAGAAATGTATGTCATCAACCAGACTTTTCCACTGATTTTTATTTCCCACCTAGTGCTTACTGTCTTATCTTAGAATTTCAAATGCACTGTAAGCAGCTCTTTCTGCCCATGGGTCCTGTTCCTGTGCTTTAATAAAAACATCTTTTTGCCCTGAAAAAAAAAAAAAGAATATCAAAGTCACCGCAGACTCAGCATGTCTAAAAATCTAACTCACGATTTCTACGCTACCTTCCACTCAGCCCAACCTGGTTGTCTCTCAAAGGTTCCCCAGTTCAGTGATTAGATCATTGATCATGAAGTCATAGGAGCAGGAACAAAGTTAAGGGAAACTCTTCCTTAACCAACACATCACTAAGCCCTGTCTATTTGTAGAGATTCTAAACTATTTCAATTAGTTTCCTTTATGTTAAATCTATTTTTTTTTTTTAAGATTTTATTTTGGGCTGCCTGGGTGGCTCAACCAGTTAAGTATCTGCCTTGGGCTCAGGTCATGATCCCAGGGTCCTGGGATGGAGCCCCATGTTGGGGGGTCCTGCTTCTCCCTCTGGTCCTCAACCCCCAACCCCCTTGTGCTCTCTCTCGTTCACTGTCTCTCAACCAAATAGATACAATCTTTTAAAAACAAGATTTTATTTATTCATTTGAGAGAAAGAGAACACAAGCAGAGGGAGTGGCAGAGGGAGAGGGAGAAGCAGGCTCTCTGCTCATCAGGGAGTCCAATGTGGGGCTCGATCCCAGGACCCCGGGATCATGACCTGAGCTAAAGGCAGATGCTCAACCGACTGAGCCACCCAGGCGCCCCTATGTTAAATCCATTTTTAAATATTTCTCGAATCTGTCTGCTTTGCCACCACCACTGCTGTCATACTCTATCAGTATCTTTTGTCTGGGGATTACTCCAATTTTTTTCACCCAGTATCCAGAATGATGATTTCAATCCTCAAATCTGATTGTGTCACCCTGTTGCTTAAATTTTTAAAATGGTTTCTATATATTTTTAGAACAAAATAGGGAATCCTTCATCTAGTCTACAAACCTTGTATGTTCTGGCCTCTATTTCTCCAGTTTGCTCTCTTTTACTTTGTACTTTGAATTCATTAGCTTTCTTTCAGTTCCTCCTACTCTCCATGTGCCCTCCTACCACAGTACCTTAGGATATGCTGTCCCTCTGCCTAGAAAGCCCTTTTTCTAGTCAATGTCTGTTCAGTCTTCAGGTATACATTCAGGAATCATTTTTTTAATGCAAGCGTTCCCTAACCTTTCAGCCAAGTCCAATTCCTATTATATATTCTAATGTGTGTGTGCCCCAGGACACTAATAATATAGTGTGTAAGAAAGCATGTCCAAAGAGTTTACAAGAGTTTGAATTAAAGCCATGGACTTCAGGCTCAAAGTCAGAACCCCATCCCTAGAAGGCAAAATTATTTTATGTCTACTTTGTTAGAGGCAGGGAATAAAAGGAAGTTTGAAGGAAATTTCCAAATGTCTGACTTGTTGGACTGGGTGAAGAGAGATGCCTTGAAGGAAAATGGCAAATTTAAGAGTAGAACTAGGCTTCATGACAAACAAAAGTGTGAATGCCAGTTCACACGTAGCAAAATTACATATGTATTTGCTCTTTGACTTAGCAGTTAACGCTTTTGAGACTCCATCCTCAAGGTGAAATGATGACAAATTGCTGAAAACAACCCAGCATCATCAATAGGGGATTAGGGGAAATTGCCGTACACCTTTGTGTAATAGAGCACCAAGCAGATGTAAAGAGAAATGAAGTTTCCTATATATTACAACGGAGTTATCTTTCGAATATACTGTTAAGTGTAAAAAGCAAGGAGGAGAAAGCATACATAGTATGTTACCATTTATCTAAGTAATGGAGAAGAGGATTCGAATATCTCTGCTAGTATTTGCTTATATTAAAAAAACAAAATGACAAACCACAGTTATTTTGAATGGTTACCAATAGAGGGAGGGCATCATTCTGCAATGCAGATCTAAGTCTTCATCAGCCTAATGAGGAGCTCTAGATCAAAGACTAAGAGTTCTGGTTGGGTATTAATGGCCAGTACACTGATTTCATCTGCTCGGGCTGCCATAACACACTGTCGTAGACTGGGGGGCTTGAACAACAGACACTTATTTTTCTCACCGTTCTGGAGTCTGGGAGGTCCGAGATCCAAGTGTGACAGCATCCAGTTCCTGATAAGTTCTCCTTCCTGGCTTACAGATGGCTGCCTTCTCTCTGTGTCCTCACGTGATCTTTCCTCTATGTTCATGAGGAGAAAAAGAGAGATCTCTCTCTTCCTCTTCTCGGAAGGCCATTAATCACATTATCAGAGCCCATGGTCATGACCTGATCTAACCCTAATTAGCATCAAAGTCCCCATCTCCAAATATCATCTGTCTTTGTACAGGCTGCTATCACAAAATACCACAGACTGGATGGCTTATAAACAACAGAAATTTATCTTTCTCTTACAGTTGTGAAGGCTGGAACCCTGAGATCAGGACGCCAGTATGTTCGGCTGAGGCCCCTCTTCTGGGTCACAGACTTCATGCTGTGTCCTCAGGTGGTGGAAAGGGCCAGGAAATTCTGTGTGCTCTCTTTTATAAGAACACGAATTCCATTTGTGAGAGTTTCACCATAATGACCTAAGAACCTCCCCTTCACAACGTAAAAACCTCCCAAAGGCCCTACTCACCACCATCCCATTGGGCATTAGTATTTGAACAGATGAACTTGGTGGAGACACAAATAGACCATAGCACCACCACCTTAGGGGTTAGGGCTTCAATATATAAATTGGTGGGAGGGGGACGCAAACATTTAATCCATAACAGACATCCACTGTGCTTAGTCATTGGCTTGGGATTGCCTGGAGAGAGTAAAGCTTTAGTTAAACCAAAGTGACTCCGAAGGCACTGAAAATGGAAAGATACAAGACACATCAATTTGTCTTTTGTTTAGGAGGAGATGTTCTGGGACATGCCTGACCCCTGGAGCTTTAAATACGTGACTGAAGTGGCAGGTCCCTGAATCATCACAGGATGTCGTCTACCTACTAGAGTACAGGCCCATGCTTTATCGAGGCTTCCAGTGTGCCAGCCAGAGCTTGGTCATCCTGCCACATCAGAATGATGTTGTCACTCTAGTGAATTAATGTGATGTTCTGCAGAACATCCAGAGAGTTCAGATCTCTTTGAACTGTATTACTGTCAGATAGCAGAAGAGTTAACATAACACAATGACAAAACTGTGAATGTGTATAGTGGCCCATTTCATATGAACTGATTCTGGGCCTTTATCTTGATCAGGATAGAAAAGTATACATCCTTTATGTTAATGGTGATATACCATGCACCTAAGATCATAATTAATCTACTCTAATTAAGATAGCATGTTGAGGGGTGCCTGGGTGGCTCAGTCAGTTGAGCATCTGACTCTTGGTCTCAGCTCACGTCTTGATCTCAGGGTTGTGAGTTTGGACCCCAGGTTGGGCTCCATGTTCAGTGTGGAGCCTACTTAAAAAAAAAAAAAAAAAGAATGTTTAGCATGTTAGTTGCAATTAGGGGTATTACTTGGTTGAGCCTGCAGTGGTCTATTGTCATTCTCCAGAATCTAGCATCAGGTTTCTACAGAGGCTAGACTGGCTGGATCCATGGAGATACGGTAGTGGCCACCATCCCTGATCCTTGAGATCCTTAAGGCTGATACTGATCCATCCCATCCTCCCTCAGATACAATGCTGCTTCTATCTTTATTAGGAATGAGGATGGGGCAGGTTCAGAGGTTTTTACTCGGTCTAGCTACTATCATATTTCTTACCCCTGCAGGCCAAGGGTTACTCAAAACGTCAAGTAATTCAAACTCAATTATAGATTCAGGAATTGGAAGGAAAGACCACAGGGTCAGTGCACAGTTCTGGTATATTGATTTTAAGCCATACTTTGGCCACAAATCTACTATTGCCTGGTTCACTTTTGCATCCACTCTACAGAGGATTATGACGACACTGGGTTTCTAGGTATCTATATTTGTTGAGGTTTTCCAGGGAAATTAAATAATAGAGTGTGTGTGTGTGTGTGTGTGTGTGTGCACGCGCATGTGTGTGTGTAAAGAAAGAGACATTTTAAGGAACTAGCTCATGTGATTATAGCAACAGGCACATCTGCAAGGAAAGCTGGCAGGTTGGAGACCCAGGGAAGAGTTCATACTGTGGCTTAAGGCCAAAGGCAGTTTGGAGTCAGAATTCCTTTTTCTTAAAGAGGACCTCCGTCTTCATTCTGAGTGGATGAGGCCCACTCAGAATTATGGAGGGTAATCTGTGGGACCCAAAAGCCTACTAATTTAAACATTAGCCACATCTGAAAAATATCTTCCCCACACCGTCTAGACTAGTATTACACCAACCCCTGGGCACCACAGCCTAGCCAAGTTGACACATGAAATTAACCCTCACAGTATCAGTGTCAAATATGAGATCCTGTTCCAATAGTTTTCAAAATGTATTGGTATTTCTCTTTCCCCAGTATAGAGTCACCCAAGCCAAAGGCCATTCGTCCCTTGGGAAAGAGCAAGGAGAGTGAGTACGTATTTGCTGGGGTGTTTCAGGGTCCTTCTTCCTGGAGACAAACAACCTCTTTATTCAATGGTGCCCTAAGTTATAAATTTATTACCTTGCAGCTCCAAATTTACCCTTTAGTACTTACTCTATGATAATAGATGAAATTCTTTTAAGGATGTATCCTTTACAGTGAGCAAAATGCTAAGCTTTCTCAATGGCAGGTGCTAGAGGAATAGAACAGGAGGAAGGAGCTTCTCCCACACCTTCTGGCTGTTGTGCTGTCAGGCATGTGGTCGGTGGTGCTGACCCAGCCTTGCTCCCAGAATGCTCCCAGCCTAGCTTGACAGTCTTCCCATAGCCCTCTTAATACAGATATTGTGCCCTCCAAGCCTCTCACCTCCAAGCCCTACAACACCACCTCCTTCTGCTGACTGCTATCTCTCCCCCAGAAGTTTGTCTCCTACTTCCTTGACAATGGTGTGGCCTTCCTGACGTAGACACTGTGCTCTCCAGGCGTCCCATCTGCACTGGCCACTGTGGGCAACCCTCCCCTACAATGATCGTCTCCCTGCTTGTCCAGAAAGTAGAGCAGCTCTGGCCTAGGAAAACCAGCACACTTCTTTGTCATTCAGTGGGTTGTAACCATACCTTCTCCAACAAGGTCTGGACCCCAGCCTTTGAAGGAGAACTCCCTCAATAGAAGTTTGTCCTTCTTTAGATATTTTCCCTCAGGCCTAGGGTGCCTTTATATCTTATATTTACTCTTTTATCATAGCGTAATTATTATTTTTTTAAGATTTTATTTATTTATTAGAGAGAGAGAGAGAACACAAGCAGGGGGAGCGGGAGAGGGAGAAGCAGGCTCCCCACTGAGCAAGGAGCCTGATGCGGGGCTCAATCCCAGGACCCTGGAATCATGACCTGAGTTGAAGGCAGCTGCTTAACTAACTGAGCCACCTAGGCACCCCTAGCCTAACTATTCTTAATACGGTACTTACCCTTTTTAAATCTTAGTGTGGTTTCTGTCTCTTGATTGGACCCAGAATGATACAGAATGGGAATGGTCTCAGAAAGTTAGGATTTGGGAATTAGATTGGTCATCCCCTGGTCTTGAGTGCAGTGCTGAGCACATTGCCAATGGCAAGCAGGAAGTTAGTAAGTCATTGCAGACAATGGAATCACAATTCATCAAGATTGAATGGTTGATTGTGATGAAGTGCCAGATGAAGCAAGTGCCTTAGACACTTACGTGGCTTTCGTGTTTGACAATTGTGGCTGTCTGTGAGGACTGTGGTGTGGGATGGATCCTTTTGAAAGCACCTCAGTACTTACACAGAAAAAAAAAAAAGACACCCTGAAGCTCATTGATTTTCAGCTCCATTATGGAAGTAGCTTTCTCCTATACCCTGTGCACATCCCCTGGGTGTGGCTTGCTTGTGCCCCGAAGGGCTGCTTCCTGCTTGCCTCGTGATTGTAGACCATCTTGGTCCAGAAAGTCAGAGAATTTTTCACCATCCAGTGGAACTGTAACTACACCTTCTCCAGTAAGGTCTGAACTCTTGTCCATGTTTGTCTTGCCTTCGTTACTCTCGCTCAGCCCCAAGATCTATTTATATCTTATAGTTACTCTTCTATCATAGCTTGATAATTTTTTACATTGAACTTCCATTGTTTAAATCACAGTGTAGTTTCTATCTTCCGACGGGACCTATGTTAAAACGGACTCCAAATTTTGTACCTGGCACAGGTCCAGAAACTGAGCAAGCAATCCTGAATTTTTATTAAGACAACATTCTGCAGCCCTCTGTTTATCCATTCTTGCTTTCTTTTTTTAGTATTATTTTAAAAATATTTTCTTTATTTATTTATTTATTGAGAAAGAGAGTGTGTGAGCAAGGTGAGAGGCAGAGGAAAAGGGAGAGAGAAAATCCCAAGCAGACTCTGTGCTGAGTGCAGAGCCTGACACAGGGCTCAATCTCATGACCCTGAGATCGTGACTTGAACCAAAATCAAGAGTTGGACACTTAATCGACTGAGCCACCCAGGTGCCCCATATCCATTCTTGCTTTCTTTTGATTAGAGACATAAAGCAGCCCCCCCCTTTTTTTTTTTGCCCATCTATTTTGCCCCTAAGGACATTGTGTTCTACTAACCATCTCTACAACCCTGCAGGTCAAGTCCTTTTGGATGCCACGTCACCTTTGCCCATAATGACGACCATTGCGAACCATTGGCTTCCAGTCATTAAACACTGCCATTTGTCTTCATTCCCTCCTGTCAATGAGCCAAGCTCCCCTACTCCACTACTGTCAGATGAGAGCCGCCACTAGACTTCTTGGGGATGCTGATGCTTCTCACTGGCATACACCTGATGGCCTTGGTAAATTGCCTGATCTCTGGGACTTCCATGGAACAAAATCCTCTGATGGATCTTTCAGCCTCACAGGATATGTCCACTCAAGCGTGCTCATTGCCTGAGCTTTTTATTCTTCCTGTTCATTGTATGCTACAAAAATTCAAGCATTTCAACTTAGCTCAGCGTAAGCCATTGCTTTCTTCCACTACTCTTGCATTATGTGTGTACTGTCTCTTGAGTTTCTTGGAAGGGCGCTAAACCCAGTATCTCAAGACAGGTCCCCTGAGTCAATAAACTCTACCTCATTCAGTCTTTAAGTTTCAGCCCCTTTGATAAAATATTCTCAATATCCAGTCCCTCAGATATCCCCTGGTTCCATGTGGAAAATGCTGACTAACTCTCACAGCTCCTGTGGAGTACAGGCCCTGTCCTCCCTTATCAGGCTCAACATGAACCTGGCTGTCACTCCCCACACCTATTAAGTTGGCGGTTGGGGCCCAGTTGCTCTGTGGAGGAGAGGCATCTAGAGTATTTTCCTCTATGAAGACAGTATGACTCCTACTGAGGAGAAGGCGCTTACCTTTGCAGGCTCTGAGGGTTTAGGTAAGTCTGTGGAACAAAAGTCTTCAAGAAATAAACAGATATTCTTATCCCATGTATCAGGATTCTTGGGTTTCCCAACCAGGGCCCTGACATTGGCATAATAGACCTTCTTGTGTAATGTGTTCAATCCTCTTTGAAGCTAGGAACTCTATTCAATTCTGAGTTTGTTTGTTTGTTTGTCTGTTTGTTTGAAGGATTTTATTTCTTTATTTCACAGACGGAGAGCACAAGCAGGGAGAGCAGCAGGCAGAGGGAGAGGGAGAAGCAGGGTCTCGATCCCAAGACCCCGGGATCATGACCTGAGCTGAAGGCAGAGCTTAACCAACTGAGTCACCCAGGCGCCTCCTGAGGTTGGTTTTATGCTTTTTCTGCTTCTTGCTATGAAAGAAAAAGGGCCTCTAGGAAACCAAAGAGGCTTTCTGGCCTCCACAGTTAATTTTCTATGGTTAATTGCCCTCAGTTTTTCATTATCCCTCTGTAAGACAGAGAATCCGTAAGATACACCTTCATAGCAAATAACTAATTCCATTGTCTTTGTGTGTGTGACCTTCCAAACCCAGACCTCAGACCAGTTTTGCAACTTGTACATTACAAAGGGGAGGGGTTTCGATTCTATCACTCTTCCCCCTGCTTAGATGCAATCAAATGATCTAGAGGTCAGATGACAAAGCCTAGGAAGAATTTAGAGAGCCTCCCACGGCTTTTCAGATGAGGATTTTTACTGGCTTACGTGAACTCTCGGCCTTGTGTTTTTGTCTTTCGCTCTTTTTGTTTGGAAGTAGCTATTTGCCTGATGTGGAGTAATATATTTCTCTGCCTCATATGTCTACACGTTTTAGAAATCTGAGCATTGCATGAGAGACTATGGACTCTGAAAAACAAACTGAGGACTTCAGAGGGGAGGGGGGTGGGGGAATGGGATAGGCTGGTGATGGGTAGTAAGGAGGGCACATATTGCATGGTGCACTGGGTGCAATACGCAGCTAATGAATCATGGAACTTTACATCAGAAACCAGGGATGTACTGTATGGTGACTAACATAATATAATAAAGATATTATGATGAAAAAAAAAGATATCTGAGCATTTCAGTTAGTTACCAAACATGAGACATGAATCCTCCACAACAGAATGCAGTTTATAAGGAGTCGTCTCATTCTATCACTGAACTGTAAAATAGTGACCATGAACGGAGCATTTTATTTCAGCGTACATTCTTTATTCTGCACCACAGCACTATAAAACAGACCTAACCCTCCTTATTTCACAGATCAGGAAACTCAAGGACAGGAGCGAAGGTACCCTGACAATGATCCCACGTGCTAGCAAGTAGTACAGCCGATCCGACTCCACACTCACAATATCAAATGTAATCAACTGAATCATTTAGGTAATTCAAGGAAGACATCCACTTTCCTCCAAAATTAAAAATTCAGACACATGCCTATTAGGGGTTAAGAAACTTCCTCAGACATTAGCCCTAATATTTTGCCCTGTGTTTCCTTCCCTATTTTAAGAGTGAGTTTCTATAGCAAATCCTGGAATCTGAGTAACTACTAATTATCCTAGCAGAATGAAAGAATGCTCAAGGGCATACATAAACTTTTATGTGTGATTACCTCAGGATAGTTATCTCCACTCCAACCCAAAGTTTAGAACATCAGACAAAATACTTTGCCCAGATTCAACTACAAAACAATGCCTTCTTTATTACTATCATACCAACTGGGTTTAAAAAAAAAATGGAAAAGTTTAGTTTAAATGATATTAAAAAGGAAGACCTTTTATTTTATTAAGGCAAATAGGCTTATCATTCTTGTAAGAGACTGAGGGACAACAAAGTCCCTTTGTGTAACCCTTTCTTCTTGTTACTATGAGACTACTTTTAATATTATTATCTTTTCCTGGTAAAGTCACTAGGATCCCCAGCCCCCAAGCGTGCACCTGTGTCCATAGGCTCCTGGATGAAGTTTTTTCCTTGGTAGTCCTGTGGCTCCCGGTGTCCCCCACTGCTTTGGCACTTGCTGGGCTCATTCCCCAAATGCTGCTTCATCCCTTCCTGCTATCACTGGCCATGCCCAGGAATGGGAATGGTCTCTCTTCCAGCAGTCATAGTTTGTATTTGGCTCACAAAGAGCTTTATGAGTTCTTCCCTGTTGGCTGGAATGAAACACATTTGATAGTGAGTCAAAGTCCTACTTGAAACAATTCCTCTTGTGGAAAGATCAATTTAAGCCCCAAATTGACTCATGTGTCTTAATTCTTTCCTACCCGAAGATGATTTTACCTCATGAAATTAGGTATGACTTTTCTTTCTTCTCCCTCTTTTCCTTCCTTCCTTCCTTCCTATTTTTCTTATTTTTGCGGCTTACACACCTGCATGCTGGATTCCACATAATCACATTTATAGTTTACTTCATGCTTTCTTGGGAGCCTTAGGACCCACAGCAAATATCTGTGAGCTACTTGAGGACAGTTTTTGTATTTACGACTTAATGGGAGTCAACATTCAATTCATGTTTATTTGCATGAATGGCTACATTGGTGAGACAAACTATTAAGTAAGCATAACGGTTACGGTACATAAGAAAAATTGTGTGGTGCAGTATTTATATATTTAAAAATACCTATGTAATCTATTTGCATGTATTTTTTATTTTTTTAAAGATTTTATTTATTTATTAGACAGAGAGAGACAGCCAGTGAGAGAGGGAACACAAGCAGGGGGAGTGGGAGAGGAAGAAGCAGGCTCATAGCGGAGGAGCCTGATGTGGGGCTTGATCCCAGAACGCTGGGATCACGCCCTGAGCTGAAAGCAGACACTTAACGACTGCGCCACCCAGGCACCCCTATTTGCATGTATTTTTTAGACATTATAATTTGTTTAGTGGGATATATAATTTTTATTGCAGTATAATTAATATACAATGTTAGGTTAGTTTCAGGTATAAACATAATGATTCAACAAATCTATGCATCACTCAGTGCTCACCACAATCACTGTAGTCACCATCTGACACCCAACAGCATTATTGCAATCTTAATGAGATCTGGCCATTTGCAACAACGTGGATGGACTTAGAGGGCATTATGCTAAGTGAAATAAGTCAGACAGAAAAACACAAATACAATATGATTTCACTCATATATGGCATTTAAGAAACAAAACAAAGCACAAAGAAAAAAGATAACAACAACAAAAACAGACTTAAATACAGAGACTAAACTGGTGGTTACCAGAGGGGAGGTGGGTGAGGGGATGGGTGAAATAGATACAGAGGGGATTAAGAGATACAAATTTCCAGTAACAAAATAAGTAAGTCCTAGAGATGAAAAGTACAGCACTGGGATATATAATGTTTAACAAAGTATAACTGTACCTTTAAAACACTTCTTACTGAAGAATGGGATCCAAACTTACGTTAATAAAATGACGGGAAGCACTTAGGCCAAGGAAGAATGCATCTGTATCTACCACCCAAAACTCCTTATCTCTGGTTAGCTGTATCCTCTCAACATAATGTCTTCTATTTGTCTCCACACTTCTTCTTCGTGTTTTTACTATTAGTAATGATACAGAGTGACATATACACTTTAAGAATTCATTATAACATATCTCCTAAAACACTCACAGAACTTACTCGGTGTTCCATAGTTAGGCTTTCCATTCATTGTGTTACTGCATGGCAGGCCACGGCCACCCTGTTACACAGGGCCACGGGGCTTCACAGACACCCATGTGAATGGAGATCCTGGAATTGTGTAGCCACACATAGTGGCCCTAAGATTACATACATCTCCAAAAGTTTTACCGGCATATTTCTCTGCCTCCTTTGGAAAAGACAGGGCTTGCTTATCAAGTCAAATTCCTATCAAATCTTAGCATTGAACTAGGAGTCTGCTAATCTCTTCCACTGAAGAATTTTGACCGTTTTAACAGTAAAAAGAATGTAATAATAGTATATCTTCTCAGAAATTTTTTAAAGATTTTATTTATTTATTTGAGAGGGAGAGAGCACAAGCAAAGGGAGCAGTGGAAGGAGAGGGAGAAGCAGGCTCCCCACTGAGCGGGGAGTCCCATGTGGGGCTTGATTCCAGGACCCCGAGATCATGACCCGAGCTGAGGGCAGACACGTAGCTGACTGAGCCACCCTGCCACTCCATAGCTTCTCAGAATTTTTTTTAAAGATGAGTTTTTAATAGAGTCATTTCAGGAGCACCTGGGTGGTGCAGTTGGTTGAGCTGCTGACTCTTGATTTCATCTCATGGTCCTGGGATCAAGCCCCAAGCCCTGTGTTGGTTCTGTGCTCATCACGGAGTCCACTTGCTTCTCTCCCTCTGCCCCTCCTCTCCACACTGCCCCCTCTCCCCCCACCGTTTTCTCTCTCTCAAATAAATAAATCTTTCAGGGCACCTGAGTGGTTGAGTCGGTTAAGCATCTGCCTTAGGCTCAGGTCATGATCCCAGAGTCCCAGGATAGAGCCCCGCATCAGGCTCCCTGCTCAGTGGGGAGTCTGCTTCTCCCTCTGACCCTCCCCCCTCTTGTGCTCTCTCTCTCTCAAATAAATGAATAAAATCTTTTTTAAAAATTAAAAAAAAATAGTCATTTCGGTCTACAAAGAATTTCTACATCCATTATCCCATTGTATTCCCATACCAACCCAGGGTATAAGGTCTGCAATTCTTACAGTATCAAATTTGGAACTGAGGTTTAGGGAGACAGAGCAACTTGACCAAAAGTCACACAGCCACTTTGTGACAGACTCGGAATTCAAGACTCTGATTCTAAATGCTATAATATTTCCACTATCTACTTTTTAAAAAAATCAGAAATATCTTGCCTGTGCCAGAGAGAATTCAACGACCTCACAGGTGTGTATAAAATCAAAGGGGGAATTTCATAAACAATGCTTAAACAATATTACATAAAAGCTCAAAAAAGCAGAAAAACCATCCACAGACACCAGAAGGGAAATTTTATTTATTTATTTTTTTGTATATTAGATTTTTAAAAATTTTTTATAGATGGTGTTGATTCTCTCATTAACTCAGTGTACATTTCTGGGGTGTCTGTTATTAATGAGGCACTGAACTGAGCACTCTGAGAACTGTAAAAATGAATAGGACGCAATTATTGACCTCCTGAAATATGTCATCTCTAAGCACACAAATAACTGTAATAACAGGCAAAATGTTATAAATGCCATACCACACAGATGAGTATAGGGTTATGAGAAATTAGCGGAGGCAATACAATTGTCATTTTTGTCTACAGTAAATGCATATTATTCTTATAATAATTTTATGTATTTATTTTCTTAATTTGTTTATTTTTCATGATTTTTGTTTCCCTCCACTTTTTAGGATTTTCCCACTCCTGTCTATTTGACAAATCTTTTAGTGACTCACCGGTATCAAGTCTTTTTTTCTTTTAAAGATTTATTTTTTATAAAAGATTTATTTCTTTGAGAGAGAAAGAGAGGATGTTGGAGGAGTGGGCAGAGGGAGAGAGAATCTCAAGCAGACACGGTTGGTGGGGGGAACCCTGAGACCACGACCTGAGCCAAAACCAAGAGTCAGATGCTTAACTGACTGTGCCACCCAAGTGCTCCTACAATAATAATTTTAAAAGATTCATTTCATTTTTGAAGAAGAGAGAACATTACATTTATGGAGGAGAAACAAAGGTATGGAAGTAGCCATGGAAGGTCGGAAATACAGGTTTTCCACAACTGATGACGGGATCACACCGTGCTCACTCATTGTAAAATGAAAAATTGCAAGTCAAAAATGCATTTCGTACACCTAACCTTCTGAACTTCATAGCTTAGGCTTGCCTATCTTCAACACGCTCAGACTTACACCAGCCTACAGCTGGATACGATCATCTAACATAAAGCCTATTTTACAAATAAAGTGTCTATAATAAAGTGTTGAATATCTCATGTCATTCATTCATACAGAAAGGAAAAATGGCATGGTTCTAAGAGTATTGGGTATTCATCCTTGTGAATGCTGGGGCTGACTGGGAACTGTGGCTTGCCGCCCCTGCCCAGCATCACAAGAGAGCATGGTACCATGTACAGCTAGCCCGGGAAAAGACCAGAACTCAAAAGTTTGAACTACGATTTCTATTGAATGCATATCGCTCTCACCCCAGTGTGAAGTCAGAAAATCGTAAGTTGAACCACTGTAAGTTGGGACTGTCTGTATATAAACCAACTTTTTCTTTGTCCAGTGAATGACCGGAAGAAGGAAAAATAGCTGCCTTCCCCAGCAAAGTTCCAAGGAGATGATATCACCTGAGGAAAAATAGGCTTCAGTTCAGACGTGCAAATTGAAGAATTTTTAGGGCTGGGTGGGACATCTTGACTATATCATCTTGCACAACCCCTTATTTTAAAGTGGTAGAAACTGAGGCACAGATGAGTGAAGATACTTGCCCAAGATCAGGTAACCAGTTGGAACAGAGACACAACTAATATTCATGCCTCTGAACTCCACGCTGTTTCACTGATGACTGGCAATATGTGGAATGCTATCTGAGACACAAACAGTGTTTGATTGTCTTCACTGGATATCCACAGTGCCTTACATATAGTAGGCACTCACTGATTATTTACTGAATAAATGAAAAAATTAAATTAGTAATATGCTATTTGATGTAATAAAAGTATAATATGTGCTATGTGTCTACTCAGCATCCTGAATTACTAATAGATATTTTGAATTTACATGTCTTAAAAACCGAGCTCCTGGTCTTCCCTCCACAGGTATGCTTCATGCTGTCTTTCTCCTTTCTATTAAAAAAAAAAATTTTTTTTTTAAAGATTTTATTTATTTACTTGCCAGAGAGAGAGAGCAAGCACAAGCAGGGGGAGCAATAGGCAGAGGGAGTAGCAGGCCCCCGGCAGAGCAAGGAGCCAGATGCGGGGCTCGATCCCAGGACCCTGGGATCATGACCTGAGCAGAAGGCAGACACTTAACTGACTGAGCCTCCCAGCCTGCCTCTCCTTTCCATTAATAGCACCTTTATCTATCCAGTTACTCAGGCTAAAAACCTTGGAATCATTACTGATGTCTTTCTTCCACCACATATCCATTTTGTCAACAAATCCGATTGGTTCTACCTTCAAAATATCTCTAGAATCTACCCTCTCACCACCTTCTCTACCACCACCACCTTAATCAGTCCACCGCTGTCCCTCTCCCAGGTTCCTGCCACGGTCTCCAAAGCAGACTCCGCTTCTTCGCGCAGTCTATCTCAAAACAGCCAGAACAATTCTTTTAAAACTTAAGCCACATCACCACTCCTGTGACCCCAGCTCTAAAATCGACTTTCATTTTCCTTCTCATCAAGACTAAAGTCCCTTCAAATGTTTATAGCAGCATCATTCGTAATAACTAAGAAGCAGAAACGACCCAATGTCACCAAATGGGTACATGAAGGACAACGTAGGACTGTAAGAGCTACTTCTACAAGTGACTACAAATGCGGCGGCTTAAAACAACAAAAATGTGTTCTCTCACAGTTCTGGCAGCCAGGAGTCCAAAACTGGGGTTGTCCTAATTTTTCCAATTGATTTATAGTTCTTTATATATCCTGGATATGAGTTCTCTTTGTGAATATATGTCTTTCCCTAATCTGCCCTAATCGCCTTTTCATTTTCTCACTTGTGTATTTTAGGCATCAGCAAACTTTTTCTATAATGGGCCAGATGGCAATTATTTCAGACTTTGCAGGCCTTCGGTGATGTCTGCTGCTGCCACTCAACTCTGCCACCGCAGCACAAGAGCAGCTGCAGGGGCGCCTGGGTGGCACAGCGGTTAAGCGTCTGCCTTCAGCTCAGGGCGTGATCCCGGCGTTATGGGATCGAGCCCCGCATCAGGCTCCTCCGCTGTGAGCCTGCTTCTTCCTCTCCCACTCCCCCTGCTTGTGTTCCCTCTCTCACTGGCTGTCTCTATCTCTGTCAAATAAATAAATAAAATCTTAAAACAAACAAACAAACAAAAAAAAACAAGAGCAGCTGCAGACAGCTATATGTTAAATGAACGCGCATGGCTGTATTCCAATAAAACTTTATTTATGGACACTGAAATTTTGAATTTCATGTACATTTCACATATCATTACATATTATTCTTCTTTTGACTTTTTTCAACCATGTGAAAATACAAAAACCATTCTGAGCTCACAGGCTATACAAAGCCAGCAGCAGAATAAATTTAGTACGTCGGCCATAGTTTGGTGACCTCAGATACATTTTATGCATACAAGTTCTTAATTTTCATGAGTTTCAACTTATATCTCTTCTTTTGTCATGAATGCTTTTTATTCCTATATAAGAAATCTTTGCCTATCCCAAGTTCCTGAATATGTCTCCTTTGTTTTATCCTAAAGGTGCATTTTATGGGGTGTCTGGGTGGCTCAGCCCTTAAGCATCTGCCTTTGGCTCAGGTCATGATCCCAGGGTCCTGGGATTGAGCCCTGTGTCAGGCTCCCTGCTTGGCAGAAAGCCTGCTTCTCCCTCTCCCACTCCCCTTGCTTGTGTTCCCTCTCTCACTGTCTCTTTCGGTCAAATAAATAAATAAAATCTTAAAAAAAAAAAAGTGCATTTTATCATTCACTTTTACGTCAATGATCCATCTAGGATGACGTTTTGTGTGTGGTATGAAGTAAACGCTTTACACTTTTGTTTCTATGTACCCGAGTCATCGTGGACCTTTTCAACTTTGTCATGCAGCGATGACTTCTCTGCTCCATGAAACTCTCCCTGATGGCCAGATATGGAGCTTACACCCGTCAGCTAGTCATTCATTCAACCACTACTTTTAAAAGGCTTATTAAGTAACACGCTAGACACAAAGGTTTGGCTTTTGTCTGAAGGAGATTATAGTCTTTCAAAGAAAACCGCTAAGTCTCTACAATAAAATGTGATAAGTGCCATGATAATATTGCAAGTATTTGTTTGTTTTCCTCCTACTTAAAATGAGTCATTTGAAGAAAGGAACCATAGGCTTTAATTTGGTTATCTCCAGCACCTCGCGCAAACTCTGGTATAGAATAGGTGCTAATGAACATTGGACGTGTGATTAAATGAGTGGATAAATAGTCACACATATACAGTAAGCAGACATATTCATACAGTGCATCTGTACACAGTATATGTACATATATGAATTCAGTGACTAACACGCGTCAATGTACATATGTGTACCCACACAAACACACATATACAACCTTCTCTTTCTTCTTCCCAGACACACAAGCTAAAGCACCTCTTGGGCAACCGCTAATGTCTGTGTATGTTGGTCAGAGGACAACGTTCTTGCCGTAAAGATTCGTGATTGGAGTCCCGGTGGCTCTTGCATTAGAGAGCTTCTGTTCAAATCCAAGCTCTCTCACTCAGTAGCTGCGTAATCTTAGACCAGTGACTTAATCTTCCAGTGCCCCAGTAACCTCATCTATAAAATGGGAATACCTTCCTCGTAGAGTTGTTTAGAATAGTAAATGAGTGCATGCCTATAAAATAATCGGAGGCCTAGAAAGCTCAATGAGGACAGGAATTTTTGTCTGCTTTGTTCATTGCTGGACCCCTATCTCATAGAAGAGTGTCTGGTGCGTAGTACTCATTAAACACATCTGTTGCATGAATGACCGATCCTTGGATCAGGAAAATCTCAGTAATTGTTGACTATTTTTATTTCAAGTATGATATGAAAGTTCTAGATTCCCTTTCCAGCCATTCCCCATCCTCCATTGATGACAATTTCACTCTTGGGGAATCATAGCATTTTCCCACAGTGACACAAGGTGGCAGCATCAGTCTCCTTTTGAGCCAGCGGCGGCACTAGTTTGCACGTTCTAGAGAAGGGCCCTGCAACTTCTCCATTTGCAAGTTCCTCCATCCGTTCTAGATTCTGTTATTTTAAATAACAACATTAATTGAATTATTGTAAGGTTAGCTCTTAACTGCCCTAATTTCTAGCTAAAGAAAAGATGACTGCTTGTAAAAAGATAAAAATACTGACATTAATCTGGGCTGCCTTACAGTACCACTACTGTTTTGTGTCCCTAAAGCTCTGGCTTTGTAACAAATAATGAGCAAACCTCTTCCATTTCTTCTACACAAGGTGCAACAATGTTGTTCCTTTCCAAGTCTATAAGAAAAGACAAAACAAAATCAAACTTCTCTGCTTTCTAAATAAAGACAGGAGGCTAATTCTGCAGTCCTTTTAACTTACTCTGGGAAACCACTGTTTAGAAGCAGAAATTTCTGGGCACCTTTGAGGGTAAAGAAAAGAATCTTGGTTTAAATGAAGAGAACTGGTATTCCAGTGGTGCCTCAAGGAAACTCCTTACCACCAACTTTAAGCTTTCTTTCCAGAATTCTGTATCTTTATTTGTAAAACAAAGATAACAATCTCTGCCTTACCTACTTGAAATGAGATCAGTGAATGTAAATTCCTTTAGAAATTGTAAAGGGCTCTATTTTATACTGCATGAGCTAAGGTTAGAATCATTTCCATTTTACCAACGGGGAAAACCAGTTCTAGCTAGTTAAATGGGCTTGCCTCAGTTTTCACATCTATAAAATGGGCTAATGAAAGCAACCCCACCTACTTCGGTGAGTTGTAAGGATAAAATAAGATAATAGATGTGAAAGTGCATTTAACATGAATGTACTCTCACTTGTACAAGATTATTAGTTTAAGCAAATGGCTTTTCTTGAGTTTCACCAATAATCCTGAAGGAAGAAATATGTAACTAAATAGTTTTTAAAAAAAATTAAGCATGTCTGATTTACTTCAGAATCTCAGGAAATTGCACATTAAAAAAAAAGATAGGAATAAAGAAGCTCAAGGTATCGTTGCATTCAGGGAAGAATAAATAAAATTAAATATTCAGAATTAGTTGGTAACCACTTCTTGAATATCTTCATTTAAATTAGGTGTATTGTAGAAATAAATGTCTTCCCTTAAACTCCTAACATTCAGCTAACATTTGCCAACTGCCTATTTTGAAGCAAGTATTTTAAAATGTGTTCTTTCATTTTTTAATGCTTTAGTCCTCAAAACGAGAGAGAAATTGAAATTAAATAGAAATTTAATGAAAATTGAAGTTAAAAGTTGAGAAAACTGAGATTCAGAGAAGTTGCCTAGCCTACCTCCGGTCAAACAGCAGATCAAAGATACTCAGACCTCAAATCCCCTGCTCCTTCCTGTCTTGTCTTAGGCGCATTACTTGTGGGGGCTTCTCTCCACTCCTCGGCAGCGCTCCTGATACTGCATCCAGCACTTACAAAAGCAAGCTAGCAATTTTTGTTTAGTATAAACCAGAGGTGGAGTGTACCAGTTTTAAGGAAACTGTATAAATGGGTACTTGAGAGCCAAAACTTTGTCTTCTTATGTGAATCTCAAAGGCTCGCTTTGACCTTTGGACTCTACACTCTCCCGGAAAGGCACTCAGTTACCTTTCCCCTAAATATTTCCAGAGCCAATTCAGGCCTTTTCAAAAAATAAAAAAATGATTAATTATTAAATGTTAGGGGTTAAAGAGAAAGAGAAATAAAATTATGAGGTAACAGGAGATCTTAGAAATGAAAGCCATTTAAATCTCTTGGGAGGTATCAGTTGGCTAAGAATGATGTGCTGTTGTTGCCACACATAATAAGTTAATCTTAAAAAGGCATTTATCCCCGCTGATGTTACAGTTTTTCTACAGACTAGTTTAGTGAACTGGATGCCATTTTTAGGTGTGAATTTTGATCAGCTATGTTTACCAGGAATTTTAATTACTTAATTACTTTGAAATGACATGGTTCTAAACTCTGGAGTCTGTTCCATTGCATTTAACTTGCTAGTTAGACTGTTCCATTTTAGGGTTAAAGCAAAGAGGCCTTCAAGTTTACGTGTCTGGTTAGGTGGTTTGACTTCCTATTATCTGAAGAATGATATTGACGTTGTGCTTATGACTTGTTCAAGTCAATTTTAATGAGTATCTGTAGTATTCTGTTCCCTTGAAGAGTAATCCAAATATAAGACTTGTTTGCATACAACTCCATGCATCAATTAACACTATGATCTTTGTGTTATGAGGGGGGAGAAAAAAGCCCACAGAGCCCTGTGAATGGAAATATAAAACTTATTTAAACATCCATTACTTTTCCCTCTTATCTGCTCCTGGAACACCAGACTTTAGCCCTCTTATTAAGTGGCTGAGTTCAGTCTGGAGGACCTGAATATTAGGTTCCTAGCATTCAATCTAGTGCCAGCTAAAGTTAACAATCTTACCCAATGGCTTTAGGGACCATCAAGATTGAGGAGTTGTAATACCATTTAGCTAGGGTAAAAGCCTGGCTTTTAAAGATGTTTATTCTTAAATTAATAAAAGTCATTTCACAGATAAGAAAAAGCAGAAAGGAAATGTAAAGGGAGGTAACTCTAAAATTCTAATGATGGAACAGAGTAGAATATCTTGGAATATAAGCAGCAGCTGCCTTATATGGCACAGGTGCCCAAGGAGTGGGGGAGATGAGAGCGGTCCGCAGTTTCAAGATCTGCGTAAGATTTACTTTTATTTTTTTAAATTTTTTTTATTATATTATGTTAGTCACCATTCAGTACATCCCCAGTTTCCGATGTAAAGTTCGATGATTCATTAGTTGCGTATAACACCCAGTGCATGCAATACGCGCCCTCCTTACTACCCATTTACTTTTAGCTTAGAATTCCAAAGATAGGGTTTAGTGACTTAGAACTTCTAGGATGATTATAATTACAAGGAGGGTTGGGAGCGCAAGGGAAAGACACTGAAATCCCTGAATTCCTTTCAAAATGTCAGTAATCACATTGTATTGTTTCTGCTATTTTAACATTTGAAGAGGTGTTTCTCATGGAAAAGCAAGCCAAGGAATTTTTTCTCTTAGTTATCCTGGCTGATATTTGAATTGAGAGTGCTGTGTCTGACAGGCATCAGGATGCCCCAGCTTCCGGAATTGTCTTGGAGATTCCAGAAGACAGCGATTTTGCCTTTCTTTGCCAGCCCTATCTGTTGCCCAGTCTGGACCTGAATTTCATTCAACAGACCCCAAATCCTGTGCTGGGTACTGGGGAGATGCTGTGGAGTTGGAAATCCACAGAGCTGACTAGATTACTAACTGTAACGCCAAATCAGACTGTGAGAAGTGCCGCAAGAGTGTTATAAACAAAGTGTTGAAGGTAAAGTTAATTCTGTCCAAGGGTCAAGAAAGGGCTCAGAGAGAAGGCGACATTTCAGGGGACTCTAGAGCAAGAGAAGCATTTTGCTAGCTAGAGAAGGGATAGAGGTGCATTGTAAACAGAGGGAGTAGGAGGTCAGGGGCGTGAAGTGTCAAAGGAGTGTTCTAGAAAGGACAAGTGGTTGATGGTGGCTAGATGTAGGGGTTACTGAGCCCCGTAACAAGTCAGTGTAAATGTATCAAAAAGTTACAACTGTTTCTATTTCTGGATGCACAAAAAGAGACACCTGGAATAAATATCCATTTATTGTCCACCGTGTGCCCAGTTCTCTGCTAGGGACTATAGAAGATATAGGGGAAGACCCATACCCTGGGAATGTTTATATAGCATTCTGTCTGGAAGAAAGATGAACTCACATAAAATAATGTAAAATAATATTACAGCTTCTAAAGCAAAGCATTAGATTGCCCCAGACTCAAGCTAAAGATGATACCTCCAGAGAGCACTCCTGCTGTCCTGGACTCCCGCAGCCCCCCCCCCCACCAAACAGTGGTACAGGCAGGCTTGAGGCCAGCTGAACCAGCAGAGAAGCTTGAGGGCTTCCGACGCCCTCACCTCAGAAACAGGTATAAAGGTCACGGCGAACCCTTAGATAGCCCTTCTACGTACCTGGCACTGTTCTAGATGCTTACATGGATTAACTAATTCAGTCTTCACAATTACTGTATTTGGGAGAAACAGTTAATATCTCCATTTACATATAGGGAAACTGAGGCACAGAGCCACAGCCAGGATTCAGATCTACAGGGTCTGGCTCCAGGGTCCTGTCTCAAGTTCATATCCTCAAAGACTTCAGCCCAGTATCCGGTGCTGGGCGTTTTTCCCTGAGTATTTTCAAGATAATATGATTCAAAGCGAAATAAATACTTGAAAGCCCGAAATCTGTAAGGGAGGAGAAAATGCATGTTCGCTATGTACAGCCTCAACTTTTGCCCGACCCAAGGCCAACAAGAAAATGTTTCTTTTTATTTATATAGTTTTCTTTTTGTGACAACTTGGTGTTTCTGAACGCTAGGGGCTCCCGGATTCTCTGGTTTGAGAGTAACTTTTCCTTTTAGGATTTTTTTTTTTTTTGAAGGGGGTGGGGGAAAATGTGGCCTTAATTATCCTACGTCTTAGGCAGCTTAAGGAAGGGGCTGTGCTTTCGGGATCTCTTCAGAGCCAAGTAAGGAGGTCCGTCTTTCCCCCTGTCCCTCTCTCTCTTTTTAAAAGGACCTCGTGCAATAAAAGTGCAGAAACAAACCCAGGCGACCACAACAGCAGCCGCGGCGGCAGCAGGAGGAGGAGGAAGAAAAGTTGGAGTTGGGGCAGGCGCTCCGGAGCGGCCGGGCTCGGAGCAGCTCCCATTCATTAAGTAAGCAGCAGCCGAGGAAGGCGGCCGAGCGCCCGCGCTGCCCACTCACCCGCTCGCGCAGCCGGACACGCGCCAGCCCAGCGCGCCCCGAGCAGCACAGCTCTGCAGCAGTTTCTGCTCGGCAGCGGGCTCTCTTCCCCCTGGACTTTCGGACGCTTTGGGGCTGAGAGAGGAGCGCAGAGGCGCAGCGGGGAGCAGCAAACAGCCCGGGCTGCAGTGCGAAGCGCGCGGCGGGCTGCACCTTCGCCGCAGCGCCGCGAGCCGGGGGCCGACCCTCCGCGTCCCGGAGCAGCCGCGGCCGGGAGGCGGGCCGGGCGCGCGGGGGCCCCCAGCCGGGTCCCGGAGCCCTCGCGCCGCCCCGAGCCCCGGCGCCCGCCCTTCCCCCGGCCGCCGACTTCCCGGCCTGGAAGCGGGCGTGGGGCGCGCTCAGGCTCTCCCGGGCCACGGGAGCCCGGCCCCTTAGGAGGCGCCTCCGGCCGGAGGCGCAGGCAGGGTCTGGTGGAAGGTGTGGGTTCGGCCTCTTAGCGCAGGGCGGTGGGCGGAACCGTGACCCGGAGCCCGCGCGGAGCTGGGTGCCCCCATCCAAGTAAAATGGATCTCCTGGGGCGCCGGGCCCCTTCCTGCAGCCGCGCTGCCTCCTCGCTGGCTGTGTGTAAACACCCAACCCTTCCGCTCCCGCCGCCTCGGCCCGGCCGGACTCGAGCTGGCCTTTCCCCGTCTTCCCCCCCGCACACCCCCCGGGGGGCTGGAAGGTGCTCCCCGGGGGCTTGCTGAGGGCACCCATTCAGCTGCCACTTGTTAGGCGCCTACTATGTGCCAGTGGTAGGCGGTGTCCCGGTCTTAGTTTCAACCAGCCCTCTCTCCGACCCTGTGCGGGATGGGTGAGGAGCCCCATTTCACCGATTAGGAGACTGAGGCGCTGGGAAAGCAATCCAAGATCGGGATCCTGTTTGAGGACCACGATTAACTGCAGCCTCAGAAAGTTAAGGCCATGGTCCATTTCTGTTTTCCAAACTAGTTGCATGCCCCAGCCCGAAGAGCAGGGGGGCGCTAAAAAAATAGAGCGGGGAGTGAGGAGGATTTATGAACTTGGTGGGGGTGGGGAGAAAGCTATTGACGTGAATCTACAGGAGTTCCAAGGTTAAGTCAGAGTAGATTTTTTTTTTTTTTTTAAAAGCGATTCATGGTGTAATGGAAAGCGCACAGGACTTGTCGTCAGAACAGTGCTACTCTGCCACTTGCTGGGCGTGCCACCTCCTTGCCTCCTGGGCCTCGGTTTCCTCATCAGTTGAGTGAGTGGGTTCCATTAGATGCTCTCCTAAGGCCCCTTCCTGCATTAAGAACTCGGATTTGGTCCAGGAGCTGTTCTGCCAACTCTGCTAACTGAAGAAACATCTGTGTTCTCAATTCAGTTCCCTTAAAATAGAACTCCTGCACGGAGACCTAAGTCCCCTTTGAAATGGATTTGTCCGTGCAGATTGTGCGAACCAGAGATTTAGTGGGCTGGAGTTACCCTTCTCTTGTGTTTCATGAGTCTTTCTGCAGCAGGGTCCTCCCTGAGGTCCGTCTGTCCTTGGCTTGACTGTCCGTAGTAAGTTTGGGAGTCAAAGGAAGATGGGACACTTAGAAATATGAAAACACAAGAATGGCCCCCTTGGGGTACAGAGAGACAGCTGTGGCTAAAATCGTGCTCTGTGGAAGGGAAGAGAGGTAACTAGTTCAGGTGGCAAATCCCCTTCCCACCTCTTCGTAGAAATTAGACGTTAAGATGCTATGTAAAGGAATTGTCACTGGGGGGCCTGCCTTCCTGTGGGCCGCTGGCTTATTATCCTGCACAGTGGGAAGATTAGTATTTAAAGTCAGCTGCCAAGCTATTGAATTTTTAAAAGGCCCTCCCTGGTCCTGGGGGAGTACAAGGAGAACACTAAACACATTCAAACTGTTTGCTGTAAACTTGTCTGGGGCTTCCCAGTGTTTACTGGTGTGTTTTGTTGGTGGTAAGGTAAACTCTTCCCAGACGGCCTGTGCTGAGTACCCTCCTACCTCCTACTTTGTGATTAGGAAAGCAAAGCTAGAACACGCCTGACAGCCTTTGCACAGTTTCATTGTTCTCCTCCCCTCTTCCAGTCTTCTGATTTCAGAAGACAGGCCCAAGAGATGGTGCATTCTTATTAAAGGGAAAAGAGGTGTGAAGGAATTTGCAGGAGGACACACCTATCAGCTCTAGTTTAGCCAGGGACAGTGTTGTACATTGAAGATACAAGTAAGGTGGATGTTTGCACCTTTCACTTCATCTGCCGCAACTCTCCCTGTGGCCCCCGGAAGCTAATATTCTCTGCCAAGCTATTGATGATCTTTACTCACTGTTGGTCTGTTGGAATCAATTATTTTGTTTACCTCCAAAAGGTGGTAACTGGACCCCGCATTTTATTCTGAGGCACATAGCTGTCTATTTAAAGGGTATGCCTTGCTGTTAAAAACAAAACAAAAAAACGTGCCAACAAAGTCATTTTCAAAGTGACTTATCAGTGTCTCCCCTAGGCATAGACCAAAATATAACATCACTAATTTAATGCCTCACCTACCTTTAATAGGAAAAACTGTAAGATAAATACTTGAGAAATTTATGCAGGAGAACTCTACTTGGCTCCCAAAAGAAAATTAATAACACAACATGTGATTTTAATATCCCCTACACGACAGTCCTAAAAAAAAATTGTTTCTTCTTGGTTCACTTTTTGCCTAAGACTGTCAGTGTGATTTAATTTTTATATAGTTTATTGATCATATGGTCTGGATTACAGGGCACTAATAGAATAAAAAAGAGAAACATAGTTTTCTGTTTATTCTCTCACAGGAATATATACCAAGCTTCATCTCCTTGTATCTGGAAAAAATAAAAGCTGATGTGCTACATAAGTGTTATGTGAGTGGAAATATGTGAGCAGTTGAACTTGTTTCACATACCTTCTTGGAATATGAAATTCTTAGCAGAAAACAAAAGTCCACTCTTGTTTGAAGGCCTAAAGAATCTGGTGTCTGAGAACCCCAAAGGGAGTTTACCTCCCATTGAATAGCTGTCTTTGCCAACTAATTGCTTTCATAAATTCAGTTAAGAATCTTTGTGTGCTAGTCTTTCTAAAATTGATTTTGTTTTCCTTTCAATTACATAATATGTCCCGCCTCCTGTTTTTCCAGCATTGGTTCTGGACACCAGGTGACAGGAGAGCCGCAGAGGCTGTTCCAGGCAAGAAGGGAGGAGCGTGTACAGTCTGTCTAAGCTCTGCTAGCCTCTTCTTAATTAATATACATGTGTGTACTGTCCGCTGTAAGCTTCATGAAGAGAGTCTCTCCATTTCATAGGTGAGAAAACCATGTGTCAGGCAGGAAGCTCTGAGATGCACCGTGAAGTCCACTTGGGTGGATGCCTAATTCTTAGTGAGCAAGACTGGAGTCCATCTCCCTTTCAGACTCGAGATTCTTATCAGAAAATCCCAAAGCTGTTTGCAGAAAGTCCTGCCTCTCCCGCATTTCCGAGTTCACCTATTTGCACCAAAGCAAATGGGTAGAGGTGGTTGAACTCTTCTGGTCAGGGGTGCAGTCTTGTTGCTCCACAGCCGTGTTTGGATTTGGAGCTAGTTCCGAGACTAAGTAGTTCACAGATTTTTGAGGGCACTTTTTTACCGGTTGAGACAGTGGTTCCCCAGAAAGAATACCAGCAGTACGTGGCTGGAGCAAAATGCAGAGATTTGGTAAATCCATGCTGAGTGTGCCCCCACTTTCCCTCTCTCCTGTCCCTCATCTCAGCTATTTGCTGAGTGCCTCCCTCCAACCCATGCCCTTGGAGGCCTTGGCAGTTTTAGACAGGTCAGCTTTTTCTATGTGGACTTTGCTCAAGGCCCTTCATCCTTTGAGTTCAGTTAGCTCCCCTGCAAAATGGTGAGCAGACTGGCCGCTTCATTCCATTGCTGTAAGGATCAGAAGAAATCTTGGATGTGACAGTTTTGTTTTGCTTTGTTGTTGTTGTTTTTATCTCTCAAGTCTTAGGCAAACGCAAGGGCAAATGCAGGGGATTTATAACCCGGAGCCCTGGGTGAAGGCGTTGTGGTTGTCCTCATACATCGTGTCTCAGAGTCATAGGTAGATGAGCCCATGAAATAAATACCCAATAATATTATTACAGTGAAGACCGTAAGGCTGCACTTTAACTAAGAGAATGTCACATTGGCCCAGTGAGTTGATGACAGATGATTTCCATTCATGTCGGCTCTACACTTGAGCTGAGAGGGCAGCCCCTAAAACTCAGCAGAGCTCTGGAGCCAGCTGATCTGCACTGTGTACCCTGAGCCCTCTTTAGAGAAGGTTCTTTTGTTAAAAAACAAACAAACCTGTTCCTCATTTGGCTTTTGATACCAGAGGGTAGGTGAGCTGAGCTTACACCAGGAGGGCTGCGAGGCGTTCGAAGAAGCAGGGGCTTGGTCAGGTTGAGTCTGAAAGGCCGGACTCCCGTGCCGTTCCCCACTAGGAAATGCAGTCAACGGGTGGAGTACTGTGAAACAAAGGGAAAGAAACTCAAACAGGTAAAAATTTAGGATTTGGATGCTCAGCAACCATGCTGTGTAATTTAGTGGTTCCAGAATGTTCTTGGCCTTTTTTGATTTTCAGTTAAATGGTTGAGACAAAATTCCTAGAACTGGTTCCGTAGATGGGCTACATAACATCATCTAGTGTTATTATTAAATTACTCCCTTTTCATCCTGAAAGAGAGGCAGTGTGAGCAAGAACAGGAGACTTAGAAGCTTCAGGTTCCAGGCTGGCCAATGCCACTATCCAGTTGTGTGGTTGTGGACAAGTTGGTTTTCTGTGGCTCTCAGGGTTTTTTCCCCATTGGTAAATGGCAGGTTGGGCAGGATCACATCTAATACGCAAAGCTGCTAAGCAACGTTCTGTGACGGATTTCTGGCAGAGAGGAATGACCCATTTGTTGAATGTCTCCCTCGTGCACGCACTTTGCTTGGCTCTTCATTGTACATTACCTCCGTGAGTCACCGCAACAGTGATGAGCCTAGAAATAGGAGTCCTGGCCTCGGACTAATGCTTTGTTGCCCCGTGACGTCGGAGAAAGGCGCTTGACTTTTCCGGGCCTGGGTTCTTTCATTATTGCAATAGAGGGAAGGGCCTAGATCATCTTCTCAGACCTCTTCTAGCACTAACAGTTTTATGATTCTGTTCTGGTAGATACATGCTGTGATGTAGAAACCCGGTCATCCCGTCATTCCGTCAGACCATTCACCATCGATTGAATTGTTACATTTATTAACCGAAGAATGAATGCTGACAATGAGCTTATGTTGGTATTCATTCTGGAGAGAAAGTAAGCACTGTTCCTAAAGTTAACCCACTATGCTGAGAAACCAGCTAGATTTTTCCTTAGCCACATGTGTCCTCCAACCTGCCTCCTGAAATTTATAGTACAGTTGACCCTTGAACAATGCATATGACTTTTTGACTTCCCAAAAACCTAACGGCGTACCATTGACCGGAAGCCTTACTGGTAACGTAAACATCAATTACCACGTATTTTGTGTGTTATATGGATTATAAACTGTGTCCGTACAATAAAGTGAGCTAGAGAAAAGAAAGTGTTCTTAGGGAACTCATAAGGAAGAGAAAATGCATTTATAGTACCGTACTGCATTAAAAAAAGTCTGTGTGTAAGTGGACCTGTGCAGTTCAAAGCTGTGTTGTTCAAGGGTCAGCTATAATCACAAGCAAACAAGCATAACAGGTAACTTTCCATCTTTTTTTGTTACTTTTATTATATTCACTAAGTATGTGTTTTTAATAATAGGTTTTGATCATTTAATTTACCATGCGAACCACAGAATATAGAAATAGATTTTCATTAATCAACTGGTGAACTGTCCAGCCAAGCATCTTGGATGGGATGAAATAAAGGAGGGAACCTCCATTTTGTAGGTAAGCCATGCTGACTTTTCCAGAATGATTGAAAACCTCTTATTTCCTCATTGTCCAGAATGGCTAGGGTCTTTTTGTTTTTGCTTTTTAGTTTTTGGGGTTTTTTTTTCCCTTTAGCTCTTTCTTCCCCAGCTTTCTTGAGTACTCAAGAGATACACCATGGGGGTGTAGCTGTCTTTGTGGGAGACTGTTAAGGCCAGACTTGGTGGCCTTTTCCACTTGTAGCCCTGTTTGATTTCCTGTCGATTTTGGATTCTTTCTTTCCCCTTCCTGTGCAGTTGTTTGGGCTGGCAAGCCCAGTTGGCTGTAGTATGATGCTAATGAGACCGGAGTCAAGGACTTCTTCCCTGTGTAGGCAGTTCAACCGGTACACATTATTGGAGGAGGAATCACTTCTTTGGGGGAGGTCTGCTATATCAGCATCTCACAGACTTACTAATAAGGAGACTCATCTGGTGTGAAATAGAGATTCTCAGGCTCCTTCTCAAGAGATTCAAATTCAGCAGGCTTTGGGCCAGGGCCTGGGAGTCTGTATTCTATAAAAGCTTCTGCTGATTCTCATCAGGCCAATTAGAGCATCATTGTGTTAGCAGCCAGTGTCTTAAGGGCAACTGGCTGTGTCCTGGGCTTTTTGTCCCTGGACTGAATGTTCTGGCATTTTTCACATCGTTAGGTTTTTTCATTTGTGGCCAGCACACCTGTCTTTCAGCAAAGATAATGAAGCTTGTTAGAATTCGTTCAAAAGGAAAAATTACCTCTGGGTACAGGCCTGAAGGTCTCTGGTGATTTTTAGTGTAGGGGCTTGGTGGTGTCTCCTAATGGCTGGGAGGCTGGGAGTTTTATTTGTTTCTGGGTCCGAAACTGAGTTCTGTGTAGTGGGAGTTGCCCGCCTAGTGACCACTTTGGAAAAATGAGGTGTTAACTCTGTAAATATTTTCTTTTGAGATATTGAAGTTTCTGTCTGAGTGAAAAGTGAAATGAATAAATGAGATTTGGAATAGAGCCTTTAAAAGATCAAAGTTAGCCTGGCAAACGATTGTGGAAACAATACCAGCTTTGGATTCCCTCCAATCTGGGTGTGACTTGGGCAAAAAGTGTTTCACCTTTCCAGGCGGAAACGTGTCCTCCTCTAGAAAAGAAGCAAGAGACCCAGTGACACCATTGTACGGGAAAGCTCGGGTGAAATCGTGACTCTGAAAGGACTTTGGGAAGTTAAAAAAGCACTCTATCTTGATTATCAGGTATCATGTCGCTATTATTACTCAAAGTAATAGTAGTATTTTCCTTTCCTTCCCACTGTTCTTACTCCTCAATGGTGCTGTGAAATCCTCTCATTTTTTTGGCAACAAAGTTGCCTGATATATAATAGGGGAAAAAATTGTGAAGAGAATCCTAAGAAAAAAACCAGGCAGAGGGAACACAAATGTTTTCCATTAGCCGAAGAAAAGCAGTGGCAGGTTTTCTGACCCCATCTGGGAAAGTCACAATGTAGGGACCACGGTAGTCTTTGGTGAGTTGCTTTTTCCCCTTGGAAAGGGACACGGCCGTATCATCTTATGAGAAGGACAGATACACTGTAGGAAAGGTGGGAGGGAATTGGGACAAATGGTTTGTCTTACGGTCAGCTCTTATCTGTGTCTTTTGACAGCCCCAGGAAAAATCTAACTGAAAAGAACAGTTGGGATTGGAAAGGATCAAAATGCTTGTGATCCAGGGCCTTGTCCACATTTCTGGGGGAAGGGAGGGAGCAGCTGTGGTCATTGTCACATTGATTATTCGGGCCAGCCACATGGTATCGGTACCAGACTCCTTTCATAGACAGGAAACTGCGGCTCAGGGAGGCTTAGGAACTTCCCGTGTTCCCAGCTGGTCAGTAGCCGTTCGGTTTTCCAGAGCTCTTGCCACCTTTAATCTGTCTTGCTGCCCACTTTTCAGTACAGTGAATGCAGCGAAGACTCGTTCTTTTCTAGTTCATTCCATTTTATTCATTTCAATTTTACTGAGTCTGAATGTGTATGATATGTTTTACAGGACCTGATCTAGGACACAAATAGGAGTCTTTTTAAAAAAAAATTTTTTTTTTTAAAGATTTTATTTACTTATTTGACAGAGATAGGGACAGCCAGCGATAGAGGGAACACAAGCAGGGGAAGTGGGAGAGGAAGAAGCAGGCTCATAGCAGAGGAGCCTGATGTGGGGCTCGATCCCAT
The DNA here is from genome assembly GCF_002007445.2 of Ailuropoda melanoleuca. NCBI lineage: Eukaryota > Metazoa > Chordata > Mammalia > Carnivora > Ursidae > Ailuropoda > Ailuropoda melanoleuca. Next base: position 31,034,598 of record NC_048219.1, on the reverse strand, counting down.
AACGCCGGGATCATGCCCTGAGCCGAAGGCAGACGCTCAACTGCTGTGCCACCCAGGCGCCCCATTTAAAAAAAAATTTTATTAAGATCTCTTTATTTGTTTGAGAGAGAGAAGAGAGAGCACGTGAGCATGGGAGCAGGGGGAGTGGCAGAGGGAGAGGGAAGAGAATCTCAAGCGGACTTCGTACCGGCGCAGAGCCCTACATGGGGCTTGACCTCACGACCCTGAGGTCATGACCCGAGCTGAAATCAAGATTACGTCGCTGAACCCACTGAGCCCCCCCAGGTGCCCCGACACAAATACGAGTCTTGAGGATCACGTTGGGCAGTGAGGAGCTAGGTATACATAAATAATTGCAAAACAGCACACAGAGTGTTGAGTGAGCCTCTCTGTGGACAGTGTAAATTACGAAAATGCTGTTGGAACAGTTCTTCACTGCCTAGTTCATGGAATCTTTACAGCCTGACAGTAGCTCTTGGAGTTGTCGTTATCAACCAACCACATCAAGGTCATTTTTGATCTCCGTCAGATATATAGGCCTCTTGGGGCAGGGCAGGAGGTGGGAGCGGGGGAGCATGGGCTCTTGAGTCCGACAGATGGGAGCTTGCCTGCTGTTACTGGCTATTGTCTTAGACAAGTCACTGAGTGTCTCTGAGGCCCCCTTTTTCTTATTTGTGAAATCAGATAGTACGGGCATCGTGGAGGTGTGAGGCTGTGCCAGGGATGGTGAGTGGTGCTGTGCACCCAGCACGTGGTGGCAGCTCCAGTCACCTCTGTCACCATGTCCTACTCTGTGCTCTCCATGTGACATGAGGAGCCCGAGGCCTGGACTGGGTGGTGATGGTCCGGTGATCCTGAAAGATCAGGGCCTATAACCCATGTCTTGCCTTTATGCCATTTTGCTTTTCTGGTGGTGTTTACTTGTCAGTTTGAAATTGGTATTGTCCGGGAGGTCTGGTTCTCCGGAGAGCTGTAATCTCTTCTTTCTCTTGCCTGTGTCACTTAAAAAGGGAACAAGACAAACAGGTTAACTTTTTTTTTTTTTAAATTTATAATAATTTCTTATTACGTTATGTTAGTCACCAAACAGTACATCCTTAGTTCAAAATCATTAGCCATCATGGAAATTCAAATCAAAACCACATTGAGATACCACCGTGCCAGTTAGAATGGCAAAAATTGACAAGACAAGAAACAACAATTGCTGGAGAGGATGTGGAGAAAGGGGATCCCTCTTACACTGTTGGTGGGAATGCAAGTTGGTACGGCCACTTTGGAAAACAGTGTGGAGGTCCCTTAAAAAGTTAAAAATTGAGCTACCCTATGACCCAGCAATTGCACTACTGGGTATTTACCCCAAAGATACACGCATAGTAAAAGAGAAGGGCCATATGCACCCCAACGTTCATAGCAGCATTGTCCACAATAGCTAAATTGTGGAAGGAGCCGAGATGCCCCTCATCAGGTTAACTTTTAATCCCGATCATTGGGTAATAGTCAAGTGAGGTCAGAGAGACATGAGGCAAATTTGAAGGACAAGGCAGTTTTTTGATACCACTGTTCTTCCAACTGGTGCTTGTTCCAGAAAGTGCTTATTACCAAAGATCATTGCTGACTGATTTGAACTTGAACAGGCGCCCGCTTTTGCAAATGATGTATTGCAGGAGAGAAGAAAGAGAAACCCACATTTTCAAAGTTTTTGCTTTTTAAAAGCCTCTTGAGGTAGAAACTATTCTCACTGGACCGAGGACAAAACGGAGTCTCAGATTAAATAATTTTCTTAAGGTCATGCATTAATTGGCGGTGCCAACATTCAAAAGAAGCTAGGTCAGGTTCTCAAACATCTTTGTGGAACCATCCTTCCTTTCGATCCACGTTTATAAATTAGAATCTGCATTAAAATTCCCCAATTTAAAACCAAACCAAACAACACACATAAGATCCAGTTGGAAACTTTTGAAAGGAACTTGTTGATTTCTGTGTGCTTTGAAAGTATATGTTGCAATCAGAATATTGGTGGTAAGTGTGTTTTTGAGGTTTGTCACAAATTAACAAAATTATATGCTTCGCGAGTTTCGCAGAGAAATGCAAATCAGTATAAGCGCCTGGTCATAATAAGCAGTATGCTTTGGTTCCTGTTTATGTATCCCCAAAGCACATAATACACATAATTATATTGACACGAAGGAAGCCTTTCTCATTGATGGTTTCTTTATATCTGGCCCCCAAATTAGTTTGCGGTATCAATCAGTGTAATTTCTAGAGAGCCTATTTCATTAAGTCTAGGTTTGTACCTGTCTTTCAAGTATCAGTCTTGTCTTCCATGGTTATTTCTTGAGCACCTACTATGTGCTCGGGCCCCCAGGCTTTCTTGACCTGTAAGAGTTCTCAGGCTGGGAGAGGGGCCCAGACTCGCGTGATTAAACACACTAAGTGTTGCTGATGTGAAGGGTAGAGGCGGAGCTGTAGCAGCCCAGGGAAGAGTGGGGAAGTTTGCCTGAGGGCGTGGAGCTGGGTCCTGCAAGAGAAATCTTAGCTCACGTGCCAGGAGAGGGGAGAGGGTAATCCAGCGAAGGGAGGAACAGATGCTGAGCCGTGGGCCCGCGACCAGGTCTGGGAAGAGTGAGTATGAGAGGCCTGTGTGTTTGTGTTGTGTGACGGAAGGAGGATGTTGGAGATAAGGTTGGAGCCCGATTATGACGGGGGTGGGGGGGGTGGCTGTAAATGGCAGGCAGCAGAGGAACTTGAACTTGACTTTGGAGGACCAGCCGAGCCAATGAACTTTTATTTTTGTTTTCGTTTTCCTTTTTATTATGGAAAATGTCATCTCGAAACCAAACACCGTATATACCTAGGAGTGGAATTGCTAGGTCATATGGCAACTCCGTGTTTCACTTGTTGAGGAACTGCCAAATGGTTTTTCCATAGAGGCTGCACCGTATTTTAGAAATAGTGTGACATTAGTTACAATATGTAAGGAAAAAAATGAAGAGTTTTATAGACAATGTTTGGAATTAACATATTCATGAATAGTTTTAGGAGAGGATTAATCTGCTCTGAGCTGTGTTTGAGATTGCTCGGTTTGAGGAGAGGGAAATGGGAGAGAGAGGAGGGGCACTAGTGACACGGAGGCAGAGCTGGACTGTAAGCACTGGACACCAAGAAGAGCAGGGTGGGGAAGAAGGAGGACAGGTAGCCCCTCATCTCCTGGGTGGGAACCTCTGACCTGTGGTGTTGCCATTCCCTTCACAAACACTTTGAATGCAGTGTTTATAGAAGGCTTAATGAAATCCATCTTGTAGGATTACTGAAGTGCTTCATGGTCCTAGCCTTACTAGGCAGATGAAGCTGTAAGTTCCCTTTCTACCCCCACTCTGGAATTTTAGTTTCTCAAATGCCCCTTAAAATACATGGGCCATTGGAAATCCTCCTGGTTTAGGGAAGTAGTTTTTCTTGGATTGTAATGGTATTTTTGAAACAGTGTTGTTGAGATATAATACCTGAATTACATAAAAATCACATATATATTACATATTTTAAATGTACAGTTCACAGGCTCTCAGTATATTTACAGATGTGGGCAGCCATCCCCACTATCAATTTTAGAACATTTTCATCACTGCAGAAAGAAACTCGGACCTGTTAGCAGTCACTGTCCATCTGCCCTCTGGTCCCGCCATCCCATGGCAGCCACTGATCAGCTCTGTGGGTCTGTACATTTGCCTGTTCTTGACATTTCATGGAAGTGAGGTTTTATAATACGTGGTCTTCGTGAATGACTCCTTTGACTCGAGATGAGGTTTGTAACGTTCATCCGCACTGTATCACGGATGTACAGCATGTTTGTGGAGCATGTATTAGTACTTCATTGACTTTTATTGCCAAATAATATCCCCTTGTATGGCCATACTGCATTTATTTTATACATGTATCAGTTGATAGACATCTGGGAGTTTCCCACGTTCTAGCCATTATGAATAATACTGCTATGAACATTCATATACGGGTATTTTGTATGGGCACACATGTTCGGTCCTCTTGGGTATCTATGCCTAGGAGTCGAATTGCCGGGTCACGTGGTAACTCTTGTGTTTAACTTCTCGAGGGCACTGTCAAACTATTTCCCATAGTGGCTGCGCCATTTTAGAAATATCCTAAGATTAATTAAAATATGTAAGGAGAACACAAAAAAGTTTTACCAGGGACCTTTGGAATTAACATATTCATGAAACCATTCTAGTGTCGCTTTGTTGTTTGAGCCATTTTCCACAAAGAAGCAGTTTTTCATCAGTTCACTACTGTCACTGGGTTTAAGATGAGTGAGCAGAGAACAATGAAGCTGACTGAGAAAAAGATGCTGGGTGGTCAGCTGGACCCGCTCACCCGCTGAGTAACATACTTCCACAGTCCGCGGATGTCACAAGCAGATTCCTGCCCCAGCGAAATGGAAACAAGCCTCAGATCTTCAGAGTCTCTCGAAAACCGTTAAAAGTACAGGTGCTGATATTAAGATCTTCATATGCCTAGGATCTGTTTTATGATAGTTTTTAAGACCGTGAAATAGAACTATAGTTTCTGATGAGGTTGACCAGTCACCCTTTTCCCTGCTAGATGTATGGCTGTGTACAGAATGACTACCCCAGAAGTCAGAATTACCGTGTGTCTTTTGGACTCCCGTGCTGGATGCTGGAGATGGTAAAGAGTGTAAGACCCAAGCACGCAGCCTTAGGAATTAGTTGCAGCGTCAGATTGTAAGTTACACTAAAAATTAAACTGTAAGTGCGTAAAAAATTTAACCACCAATATGAAAAAAGGGTGAGGAAAAGAGACTCACCTTTATTATCAGGAGCATGAGATGCTGTCTTGCTTCATCTTTCCAGTAACAGAATAAGGTCGATGTCAGTAACCTGGTTTTGCAACTCAGAGAGGGTAAATGATTTGCCCAGGTTCACACAGCTAATGTGTGTGGGGGCTGGGCTGGGACTCAGGCCTGCCGAAACAAGGACAACTGCTGACATTTGTCCGGTACTAGTTCTGCTTCTCACTGGGTGGAGCAGTGTGCACTCATTCACTCGTTTAATCCTCCCACTGAGCCTATGGCATCCTTGTTGCTGTTATCTCCGTTTTATAGAAAGAAGGTTCAGAGAGGTTAAAAAATCACTTCTCAGAGGTTCTGTGGCAAGTGACTTTTGCAATATTGGGGTCAGACCTAAGCCTTCTGACCCATCGGGCTATCCTTCACCACCAGGCTCTACTGCTTTTGTTCTCCGGGTGCTTCTGAAGCCCCCTTTGTCCACACCCCCTGCGTGCTAGCTCTCAGGTTGGTCACACATGATGATTTGTCCAACATGAGTTAGACTTGGGATTCTCACCCTGGGCTCTCTGCACCTGTAAAGGTGTATTAGGGCAATTCTGGGGCATCTTATGCTCTTTTCAGCACTTCAAAAATAGCTAACCTGTACTGTACGTTTACCAGTGTGCAACTAGTCTAGACTAACTCGGAGCATCAGCCCTGCCTGCAGTGGTCAGAGCGCTGGGTTCGGGGCTGTGATTTGAACGTGGAAGGACACCTGTCCGCTCACTCTGGTCTTGCTGGTTATTTCCACTAGTCAGGAGATGGGATTGGCACTTTCTATGCTTTGATGAACAGAAGGAGAGAAATGATTTAAAATATAGTTTACTTGCTAAATGAGGACATCTTCCAGACGTCACAGAAGGTCAAGAAGGAAGTGGCAGGTATCTTTGGTGGTGAAAAGTTTGGACATCCTGGAATAGATAAGCTGCTCTGTGAATTTAGAGGAGAGGAAGACACCGTGTCATGGGAAGATGTCCTAGAGGGAAGAGGGGCTTGAACTAGGCCTTTGTCACTCACATCGGGCAGTAGTAATGAGTTGCCCCATTAGTGACCTTTTTTGTACCATGGGCTGGATCTGCTGTCCTTGTGGTTTGGTGTAACCTTTGGGTCACATGGAGAAATTGTGAGCTTGTCTGGTTAGTGGCTGTGGGTGTAGCAGCTTCATTAAATGTGGTGACTAGAACTTCTGCTAGTAGCCTCTTCCCCACAAATGACCCACATTGTTGTGGAGTTAGCAACCACTAACAGGAAGTGGCAGAAATGCTTGTCAGCCACACAGTGGATTTCATTAGACACTTGCCCAAAGTAGCTGTTTTGGTCAATTTGGCCTCCATAGGTTTCTGGGGAAGAATGACCTAATATGTTAGTTCTCATCATTGCATTTGTCTTGCTGTCATCTTGGCCTTGACGGACATTTTGATTAAATACGTGGTGCTGTCTTTGGAAGCAGCTGCACATATTAGGATGATAGGGAAGAACTCTTAGCAGGCTGAGATCTTTAAAGTAGTTCCAAGGGTGTTACCAACGTACCTGAGTTTTTTAGTGGGCTTCTCGCTTAAATCTCTTTGGAGAGAGCAACTCCAATAACTAGGCAGGAGGGATGACGGGCTCCACTCATCCTAGTAAACCATTGCTTTGGAAGATCTGTATCATAGGTACTGGGTGAATGCATGATTCCCAGGGGCTGGCTGGGAAATTAAAATATACTTCTGGGGTCAAAACATTAAAAATACTGGGTGCTTTCAATCCTATGGGGGAAATAAGCCATCTTGATTTTTGGTTTAATTTTCCTAGGGCCATTGGTGGTTGAAGAACCTTTAATTATGATTTTGCCTTAAATTGTATGTTTGTGGTTCTGCTGGCCTCAGCTGTGGAATGCAGTTATTACTAATTAATAATCTCTTTCAGTGAATAGTTCCATCAAACGATAATGTATGCATCTGAGAATTAGAATGTAAATACCCTTTTTTGCCTCAGTTTCTGTCCTTCTAGATCTCCAGCTGCCTAAACTCTGAAAGCTAACAAAACACAAATACCACTACACCCAGGATGTCATTCTCCAAATGCCCACTGGAAAAAGGCTAGGAAAAGAAGGTTTTTGAGCCCTATGGTATAGTCAGGCATATCCATGTGTCTCATGAAATAGTATAATGCCGAAGGGGAGATACTGCCAGAACTGATTTTTACAGATGAAGCCTTTGCCCTTTGGAGAGGTCGCGTGGCTTGCTGGGGATCCTGCAGCTGGAAAGTGGTCGAGTGCCTGGGATAAGAACCAGTCAACACCTTTGCTCTTTCTTCCAGCAGTGAAGACTGGCGTTGGAATTTGCACTGACTTCTATTTTCAATAATAAGCTTATGAAGCCAACAAGTCAGCCAGAAAGTTTTGAAATGAAATTATCAGGCCTTGTAAAGTGTTCCAAGTGTGATTTGGGATTTAAAGCCTTTTGCCCATTTTAGTTTTGCCTGTTGCTTTGTAAAATTCCTGGAGGACAGAGATGAGACTCAGAACCTTCAGGCTGGAAGGGGGAAGGGCATGAATTTTGCTGAATCTTTCCCTGGCAGGCAGTAACGCAAGGGGCTTTACAGGCATTATTAACTGACTTGAATTTCACAACAACCCTATGAAGGAGGAGGTTGGAGTTCATTTTAGTTTTCTCTGAACCTAGTCAGCAATGCCTGTCTCAACTCCTTTTGGTAGGTGGTGACACATTGTATTAATAATTCAACTAGTTAATCACCAGCAGAGATCATTTACTAAGATTCCAGGGGAAGTGCTCTGCCGGAATCGGCTTGGAGCTTGTCACTCATGCCATGTAGCCACTTTTATTGCAAATAGGTGGGAGAAGCTCAGCTTGTGTAGAGCGTGAGGAGAGAAGGACAGGCCAGGGCAGGAGAATATTTTGCCCATTTCATACAGTAACGGATGGACATTTCTGCAGGGGGATAGCAGCTTCACCTTCTCTTGTTGCTGAATCTTATCAGTCTTCCCCAAAGGAGTTAAAAAGGCAGGGAAATGCAACATTTTGAGTGAAGTAACCCACGCTCTGGTTACAGGCTCTGTGTATTTCCCAGGCTATTGTAGGTTTCCTATTCATCTGGGATTTGAATGGTGGTGTGATTAGCGTGAGAGCAAGTGTATAAAGTAGGTCTTTTTCTCCTTTTCCTAAAAGAAGTTCTGTGGCGTTTCTTTTTCTGACAGAGTTGGCATGAAGCTTTGACAAACACAGACCCATGGAAAAGTTAAATAGGACTCAGAGCAGACCCATTTTGTACAGACCCTTCGCACTTGGAATGCAGAGCAGCAAAGCAGCTGGCAAGAGGCACCTCAGATCATAGAGTCATAGCAAGGGCTGTTCCTCTACTGTGGACCAGTCAGTGATGGATGGGAAATACCCACAAGCCCAATGGGAAAGTGCATTCTTGGCTATTGACCAAAACTACAGATGAGAACATTCCTGGGACCCCGTTGTCTCTCTTATCTACCCTTCAGTATTTATTGAGATAAATGCAAAGGCTGAAAGAGATACCAAGAATTACAAGAGGTGGAGCCTGCCCTTAAGGGGCAGGTGAGAAGATGAGGAGATAGACACACAGTCAGTTGATGGAGAAAACACAGCCAGGTTTCTTGAGTGGAAAATTAAATGAAAAACTCCCAATAGGGAGTCTAGGAGGCATCTCCTTGCTGGTCTTGGGCTCTCTTCCCTGCTTTGCTGTATTGGCTGGGCGACCCCTGGCAAATCATTGCTACTTTAGGAATGATATGGTGGGGGTGATGATTCATTCCCTGCCTACGTCATACAGCTATTGAGACCCTAGGGTATGGTGTCACAAATATATAGGAAAATGCTTTAGCCTGTAAAGCCATGTCTGTGTTGTGCAATGAATATATGTTTTTTTTTTATCTTCTGAATTTGTTCTCTCTTCTGCATTCTCCCTATTTCTCATTTTAGGTGCATGCTGTCACATACCTGTGGCTGAAAATATTTCTTTTCTTTTTTTTTTTTTAAAGATTTTATTTATTTATTTGACAGAGATAGAGACAGCCAGCGAGAGAGGGAACACAAGCAGGGGGAGTGGGAGAGGAAGAAGCAGGCTCATAGCGGAGGAGCCTGATGCGGGGCTCGATCCCATAATGCCGGGATCACGCCCTGAGCCGAAGGCAGATGCTTAACCGCTGTGCCACCCAGGTGCCCCTGAAAATATTTCTTTAGCGGTTTTGTTTCTAGGGTGACAGTGTCTGCTCTCCCCCATATATACTTTATGCAATAAATCTATAGGAGTCATTTCTTTCTTTCTTTTTTTTTTTTTAAAGATTTTATTTATTTATTTGACAGAGAGAGAGATAGCCAGTGAGAGAGGGAACACAAGCAGGGGGAGTGGGAGAGGAAGAAGCAGGCTCATAGAAGAAGAGCCTGATGTGGGGCTTGATCCCACAACGCCGGGATCACGCCCTGAGCCGAAGGCAGACGCTTAACCGCTGTGCCACCCAGGCTCCCCTATAGGAGTCATTTCTTAAAACTGCATTTCTGATCACATAGGTCCTTCTCTTCAGACCAGGACTTTTATGACCTCTCATTGATGACAAAATAAACTTTTAAATATATTTGAGATCCTTCAGAATCAGACCCCAGCCAACTTTTCCTGCTCCTCATTCCTTTGCTTGCCATCCCCCCTCTACTCCGCTGCTTCGTACTCCTGTCCCAGACATCTCCATCTTGTGGCCAAGCCACGTGCTCTCCCACTGTCATTCTTTCTCTTCATTCGATATGTACTACTTACCTCACGAGACTCACTCAGTTCAAGTGCAGCCCCTTCTGTGAAGCCTTTCCTGATTTCTTCTGGGCAGAATTAGATCTTCTTTGGGCCCTTTGTATTGACCTTTCTTAGGTGGAAAATTTTGGTTTGTTTTCAGTTTTGTACAGTTCCGTCTTAATAGGATATGACTTCCTGGTATATAATAGATGCTTAAAAATTTTTATTAAAGAAAATGGGGGATGTGGGAGGGATGGGGTAACTGGGTGATGGACATTAAGGAGGGCACTTGATATAATGAGCACTGGGTGTTATATGCAACTGATGAATCACTAAATTCTACCTCTGAAACTAGTAGTAATATACTATATGCTAACTAAATCAAATTTAAATAAGACATTAAAAAAAAGAAAGTTGCTCTCAAAAATTTTTACTGAAGAAAATGTCAACAAAATTTATTTTAGAAAATAGAGAAAAGCAGGAAGAAAAACAACATTTCTGCTGCCTCTCCAACCACAATGGTAAGGTAGCTACTGGCACAGTATGTCTTCTTTCTATAAATAGCTACATTATTATTAAGTATAATTATAAAGCTAAACAGTGGATACTTAATACGTACTTCCTGCAAAGCAGTGTGATGGAATGGAAAAAAAACAAAAAAACCCCTTTGCTGCTAGAGTTTGTAACAGCCCATCAAGTACTAACTAACTGGAGAGAATTGGGTATGTAACAAAATGAAATGCAGTTAGATATTTTGAGTTCAACTTTGTATTCGTACAGTGTTTTGAACTTGGTCAACAGACTGAATTTGTACTGACGATAGCTCCCATTAAAAAAAAAAAGTTTAACTTACCTTAAAAGCTAGGGCTGTATTTATTTATTTATTTAATTTATTTATTTGACAGAGAGAGACAGCCAGCGAGAGAGGGGAGTAGGAGAGGAAGAAGCAGGCTCCCAGCAGAAGAGCCTGACGTGGGGCTCAATCCCAGAACGCTGGGATCACGCCCTGAGCCGAAGGCAGACACTTAAGGACTGCGCCACCCAGGCGCCCCTAGGGCTGTTTTTAGAGTGAGAGGTTTTTCTCATCTGGTCCTGCCTTAGGTGGGGTTCTTCAGGGAGAGAGCAGAAAGGAAAGTTGCCCAAGCTGGTGATAAGAAATCTGGGTTTATGGCCCAACTTTCTAACTTACTGGGTCACCTTGGCCAGGTAACTTTCCCTGTCTGTGACTGCTGGCCTCAAAGAGTATGTTAGTATGAAATCTGTCTTCCTACAATTGTAAAATGGCATCAGCTATGTTTGGTACAGTGTCGTTAAGTAATTATTACCATTATTAATAATATTAATTAGTTTTATCATTAGAAGCCCCAGAATAAGTGGTCATGATGTGTCATTTCAACAAATATTCCTTGAGCATCTTTACCGTACCAGGTACTGTGCCTGGTGTCGGGATCTAATGATGAGCTGGGCGGGGTCCCTGCCCGTGACTCTTCTGGAGTGGACACTGGTAGATCCAGGCCTAGAAGCGCAGCACGGACATCAGACAGACAAAGCAGAATTGACTTGGGAGGCTGAGAGCAGTAACATCACGGTTGTTCAGATGGTGAATCGGGAGAATGCTGTTCGGCACCGTTGTCAAATAGGGCATTCCGCCAGCAGAGTGGTTCTTCTGTCCCAGCTCTGACCAGTACTGACGACCATGCTTTAGAAAAATCTTAGAAGGCAGGAGGTGGGGGGACCTGACCATCAGGTTTTTCTGCTGCCTTACCCCTGTTTCATGAATGGCAACAGTAGGCTCAGAGAAGTTAACGATCTTGGAAAATGGTTAAGTCCAGAAGAAATAAAACCCTTATCTGGTGCAAGTTCCAGTTTAAATCCAGTTAAGTACCGTATTTTATTTATTTATTTGTTTAGTAAGTGCCATATTTTATTTTATTTTATTTTTTTAAAGATTTTATTTATTTATTCGACAGAGATAGAGACAGCCAGTGAGAGAGGGAACACAAGCAGGGGGAGTGGGAGAGGAAGAAGCAGGCTCATAGCGGAGGAGCCCGATGTGGGGCTCGATCCCATAATGCCAGGATCACGCCCTGAGCCGAAGGCAGACGCTTAACCGCTGTGCCACCCAGGTGCCCCAGTAAGTACCATATTTTAAAGCATCCCTGTTTACTACGGATTTAGTTACTCTGCAAACCAGATATTGGCCCCACGTGTCAGTAATCTACAAAGCCTTTTAAACCTTAACACAACATCCCAAAGCATAGTAATATATTCTTATAGGAAAAAAAAATTCCAAAAATACGATTATGCTTAAAGGGAATAGCCCTCTCACCCGTTAGCCCTCTAAATTCTGATCCCCAGAGGCATCTACTGTTAACAGGTTGGAGTTCCTGCCAGCCTCATTTGGAAGGCACAGGTATTCTCATTGACATCCACCTTCAGCCATATTGCTCTCATTGTTTCCTAGACACACCCCACAGATGTCTGCCTTCTGGCCTTTGATCATGTCTTCCCTCTTCAAAGCACCCTCCCCATCCTCTGTGCCTGTGGGAAAAAGAATCCATTCTGATGGCTGGTTTCTGCTCATCCCACTCCCTCACTACATCTGCCTTGGGATACTTTCACCCCCCCACCCCCCTCCCCTGTGATCTCAAGTCATCTCAGCTCTGGCACTAGTTAGCAACCTTAAGCAGAGCACTTAGGTTCTGTTGTTCTAATATTCCTCACCTAAATAATGGGGCTGTTGAATTAGATGGTCTTTAAGATCTGCTTGATGCTGTAAAATATGAAAGACTGCACCTAGCACAGTGCTTAATTAAGTAGTTGGGAGTCTTGACTGTGGATTGAATGCCTGAATCCTGTCAGAGGATTTCAACGTAAGAGGAGAGATGAAGATATTCATCTAACAAGTTCCCCCAACTTAAGTCTTGCCTGAAGTGTTCTACTCTAAGAAACAGTGTGGCACAGTGGAAAAAGGATGTGTCTTGGGGGCAGTTCTGGGCTCAGATCGGGGCTCCACCATTTTGCTAGCTCACAGCCCAAGGCAGGGGTTGGAACCTCTCAGAAATTCAGTTTCCTCATCTGCAAAATGGGGACAATAATTCCTATCTTAGAGGTTGTCCCAAGATTAGAAGATGCCTGGCAGACTGGAGGCTCTTCCACATTCGTCTCTACCCTGCCCCCCCAAACTTATCTGTCCCAGATAATCGGCAAGCTTCAGAACAAATAAATGTGTAACAGGGTGCTACCTGGATTTACAGCGTGTGTAGTATACAAAGTATGGATCAGTGGTAGTTTATCTGATCTTTGAAAAGTAGCCCTGGAGTCCTTCCAGAGAATCCTATGTCAGCCACCCAGATGGGGCTACCTTTCCATCCGCTCTTGCCGAAGGAAGGTGTTTTCCAGTTGGGAGAGCGCACGCTGGGGATTTGTCTTTAATGCATTCCAGTGTTCTGAGGCAAAACTTGCCTGAGAGATTAAGCCGAGCATATTAACCAATATCATTTAAAGTTGATTAAAACTATCATCTTAATTAAATACAAGAGAACAAGAAGTTCTCAGTCTTCTGGTAGCAATTAAAGACTAAAGAGTCAATTTGAAGTTGTTTTTGCAATTCTTAAAATAATACTCTCTCCCCCTCCCCTCCCGTGAAAGGAGTTTCTTAGCTATAGACATGCCCTCACATTGAGGTTTTTGAAAGCTGTTAGGACCACAAACCTGCTGGCAAGGCATCAGAGTTCTCAAAAGCAAGAGGGTCAAGCTCAGGATACACTGATTTGGAGAGAGAGCCCAAACAAAGGGCCTTTTGAGGCAGGAAACAGGGCTTTGGCCTCAGCACAGAGCAGTGTGGGATTGGAACAGCGCCCCGGGACTTGCCGAGGAGGAGAGGGACTATGAGATCGATGGAGGAAGTCTAAACTTTCTCCATATAGTGAAAGTTTATTCCAAAACCCTCGAAAGTTGGTTTCAGAAGCTGTTATCTTTCCTCTGTCAGCTTCATCCGTGTGCCTGTAGAATGTGGACTTACCACTCTTCTATGTCTTTGAGCAGAAGAGGGAAATGGTCCATGAAGGTACACACAGATGTGACCATTCTAGCAAGGCTGTCTGACCTGAGACCAAAGGCTTTCTTTCAAGACCCAAAGCAGCTATGTTCATGAATTCACTTATGCACCCATTTATTCGTGCAACATTTACTGATCACCTGCTGTCTGCTAGGAGCTGTGGAGTTGAAAGGGTACGATTCCTGCTCAAGGAGCTCAAACTTGAGTTGACCAGAGCTTGAAGATTTGAAGGGAAGAAGACTGCCCTTCTTCATAAGTACTCACCGCTGCGTTCACGGACACATGACCCTGCTCCCTGCACCAACCCCCAAACAGGTTCCTAAATTTGACCTTCCCCCAAGTGATGCTTCTAATACTCACCTTCACAGATTAGTATCAGCAAACTGACCAGCAGATTGAGCCCTGCAGGGACTGATGAGTTAGAGATGGCTGATAACATGGAGAGGACTCAGGGATGTAAGTCAAGGGGGAGGAAATACATTCTTGCAGATTCTAGTCTTCATTTTTCTGTATCGAATCTGTACCTACTAAGCCAAAACTTCCATGAGCAGTAAAGACCTACTTCCTGTCAACGGCTGGGTAAGATTGGGGGAGGGGGCGGGGGTTGAAATAGAACAATGGGAACAACAAAAGGAAATGAGTGGGTTTGGCAGAACCACTGACCACAGGACTGATCCTGGGAGGTCCTGGGTCAACTGGGACTGTCACCTAGAAGAGGTGTGGTGACTCTGGGTCACAGGTTTGGAAAACTTGAGTTTTCTGGAACAGATGGGACTCTGAGCTGTGAGCAAAAAGGGACAGTTTGTCATAGATGAGTGTTCTTAAATGCATGCTCTGTGCCCCCCCTCCCATGTGCATCAATAATGTAGCCCATGCTGAGTGGCTTTTGAGAGTCAAGATCTAAGTGTATCCAGCCTCTGCCTCCTAGCATTGCTTATGTGGCTGGTAACTGCTGTTGTCGTAGTTTTGCAGACATGCTCCACCAGCAACTGCAAGCACATTTGAATTCAGAGGTGCCAGGGCCTTGAATCTGCAGACAGGTTAGGTTTCCCTAACATCAGTTAGTTGTTGGCATGAGATGCAGGGACAGCTTGTCTCCCGCTTTGATTTGCACTTACGGGTGGTGTTTTTGACAACTGGATTTAATCAGAGAAGATAATAGCTGATTGGTTTATTGAATAAGGACATTTAGAAAAGTTTCTGGTGTGTTTATAGGTATCTGGACCACACAGGCAACTTTTCTTTCCCTCTTTGAATTAGAGCATTTTGCACGGGAGATTGAAATTTGAAGGATTACTGCATTCCTATACATATTTGGAGAGGTGTAAAGGATAAATATTGGTTTATGTAGAGCCCTGACAGTGAAATCTGAGGCAGGGATGTTCTCTTTTTACTTCCATATTCCTCGTGCGTTCTCTTTTTACTTCCATATTCCTCGTGCCTAACTCGGGGCCTAATACATGTAAGTTGTTCAGTAAAAATTGAAAAAATAGAAAAACCCAAGTATTTTGACACTAGCATAAACTTTTTAGCCTTTTTTTCCCCCCTAAATCTGTGACTTTGTTTTTTTATCACTGATGTTTTAAACTACCCAAAATTTGGGAAAAGGGAGAAAATCACCCATAATCTATGACCTAACCCAAATGTTATTACCATTTGGCGTATTTCCTTTTAGTCATTGTTACTGAGTTTCTTTCCGTTATTCAGGTATATATCCATACATACACATTCATACGATTTTCTGTGTTGCTACTAATTGCCATAATTAAAGTTCTTTCTCTTTACAGTCACCCAGAATTAAGGATTACCCTTTAATCACATAGATTTCTCTTCATTCCCTTTTGCTTTCCTTGCCTGACTCCCCCAAATGAAAACTCTCTGGGGTAGGTACCGTTGCCCCTGCTTGCTAGAGCGGCTGTGACAAAGTGCCACAAACTGAGTGGCTGAAACGGCAGAAATCATTATCTTACAGCTCTGGTGGCTACAAGTCCAAGATCAAAGTGATGCAAGGTGGTTCCTTCTGAAGGTTGTGAGGGAAGAGGTGTTCCATGTCTGTCTTCTTGGCTGAAGATGGTGGTCTTCATGTGAATATGGCGTCCTCTCTGTGTGCCCTGTACGGGCGTCTCTCCGTCCAGATATCCCCATTTTAGCAGGTCGCTTGTCATGTCGGATAAGGATCTACCCTAAGGACATCATTGTAACTTAATTACCTCTGTGAAGACTCCATCTCCAAATCAGGTCACACCCTGAGCTCCTGGGGCTTGAACTTCAACTATGAATTTTTTTTGCATTTATATGCAAGGGAAATGAGGCCCAAGTCAGGTAGCATGAGCTTTGGATTTAGGCTTCTGTGACTCTGAAATGTGCGTTATCATCACATCCTGTTTTCTACCCATGAATCGAAAATACCATGAACAAAGGGAAAAAAATTACTTCCTTGATCTGAATTTGATTAGTGTGAGACAATGTTTGATGATGGTTATTAATTGCTAAATTTAACCGTTTGACCAGTTGAAACCTGTGTAATCATGTTATTTAAAAAGGAAGTACAGTACACTATGCTTTGTTAAACCTTCTCATTGTTCTAAAGTGTTTGTTAAGCCTGTTGCAGAGGTCGTCCCATTTGTATTTGAAGCACCGGGGGACACAGCTCCTTATACGCTCTGGGGCCCCCCAATGATTCCCTGGCAGTTGGATTACATTTCACAGTAAAACCAAATATTGCATATGGCTCATCAGTCTTCATCTTGTTTCCTTATCTTTTATGTAGATTCATCTTCATCTTGTTTCCTTATCTTTTATGTAGATTCCCTTTAGTCTTTTGTTCTTCTCCCACACGACTGTGGCAAGCTCTGTGTACACACGTGTGTGTGCTAACTACACCCCCCCACACACTTTTTTTTTTACAACAAAAGTAACATGTATTCAGTAATATCCCAAATATGGTTCATACTCAAAATTGTACAATTGTCCCAATATCTCTTTTGTAGTTTTTTTGGATCCAGGATCTAATCAAGTTTCACTCATCATATTTTATATTATCTCTTTTGTCTCCTTTATCTGCGACGGATTCTATCTTTTATATAAATATAACATTGAGTTTATTGAAGGGTTCTGGCCAATTATTTCGTAGTATGTCCCACACTTTGGGTGTTTCTGTTTCCTTATTACTAATTCCGTGAGACAAGTTTGGTGCGAATGTTGCATACACACCAGTAGGCCCCAGGGAAGGCTAGAACCAGTATAACAATACCCAGGTGACATAGTCAGCCGGGCCATGGTGCTTAGGGTGTGATGTTCACAAGAAGTACGAGGCCCTGGTGAAGGTCTGGAGCAGAGGTGGTTGCATGGGGCCTGCTCAGCCTTCTCCACGAAGCAGGAGTGGAAATGGCCCTGAGTTTCAGTCCTGGCTGACAACCTCTGGGGTTGTGCAGCACATGGAAACCTGTGTCTCTTCTTCACCGAGTGCACTCGGGCAGACCCCTACGCTTTTTCTTAACTTCCCCACAGGAATTTTATTTTATTTTATTTTATTATTTTATTTTATTTTATCTTATTTTATTTTATTTTTTTTAAATGATTTTATCATTATAGAGCGAGTGGGGGAGAGCACATGCAGAGGGAGCGGCAGGCAGAGGGAGAGCATGGGCGGGGGGAGGGGCAGAGGGAGAGGGAGCAGCAGACTCCCCGCTAAGCAGGGAGCCCGATGTGGGGCTCAATCCTGGGACCCCTCCTGGGGTCGTGACCTGAGCCGAAGGCAGACGCTTAACCGACTCAGCTACCCAGGTGTCCGTCTGATAAAACTTCTTGATATAAAGTTCTCCCTGGGACATTCGATCTGTGTTAAATGCAAAGTCCTAGAATGTCTCCTGGAACTTCATGCAAACATGTAGAATGTTGTTGGATTCCTTTAATCCCCACAGGAATTTTAAAAAAGGGTTTGACCTATAATCACTGCATATATCCCCAGTTGCTCTCACGTCTGTCCTTTGTTCATTGTGGGCGCATAATAAATATTTGTTGGAAAGAAGCGAATGAAGAGAAAGTGAACAAATCGTCTCCATAGAGATGGAGACTATCAATATGAAGTAAAGGTCCAAGGAAGTCCCGAGGGACATTCCATTCAGCCCAGCATGAAATGCTGAGAAGATCCCCACTCTTTTCCTTTAGCTGGATATAATCAAACATTGAGAAGACACTGGTATTTTGGAGAACTGTACATATATTGTTGCCCTTGGCTGTTTTAAAGGAAGTGCAGAGCTCCCACCTGGGGCAAAGGGCTACCCTCATCACCTTTCTTCATGCTGACGTCTTTTGTAGGGAAGACCTTGAGTGACAAGAGCCACTGCCATGAATTGAGGGCACTGTATATATCGTGCTGTGTCTCTCAGTTTCACAGAAACCCCTCAAGGTGGGCTCAGCTAGCTCCCTTCTGCAGATGGCCTTAAAGACCCTAGCAGCTTGCCTCATGTCATAGGACTAAAAAGGGGCGGCAGAGCCAAACTTCAAATGGAAATCAAGTCGACCCCCAAACCTGTGTTTTTTCTGATAACCAAAGTCATTCACTCATGTCTCATAAAAAAGCCAAAGGCTTGGTGACCTTCATGGTACCTATTCAGTAACAGTGCATGAGGTAAACAGTGGGTTTCTTTGTGGGCCAAGATAACACCTGTCTCTGTCCTTGCTGGAGAAGACACACCATCCCATCGTCGTCGGCATAGTAACAGTTACCGAGCATTTCTGGGTGCCAGGCATCGTCTTAACATCTTTGCTCCTAGGATCANCAGTGGGTTTCTTTGTGGGCCAAGATAACACCTGTCTCTGTCCTTGCTGGAGAAGACACACCATCCCATCGTTGTCGGCATAGTAACAGTTACCGAGCATTTCTGGGTGCCAGAGCATTTCTGGGTGCCAGGCATCGTCTTAACATCTTTGCTCCTAGGATCACATTCCTCTCACATCACCGTGAGCTGAACGGACATGGTGAAGGGGGAGATGAGACCCAGGTGTGTCTGACTCCAAAATCCACATGCTTAGAGCTACACCAGGCTGTTGTACTTCCGTGGCCAACAGATGGGCTGCCCTCTTGAGCCGTTTGCTTCTCAGCTACACGAGGTGTGTTCCCGAACAGTGCTGTGTATTAAGATAACCCGAGAGTCTGAACAGGGGTGCTGCAGCGGTCGGTTTCAGAGAGGTGTTTAAAGCAAGAAGGGAAATAGCCCCAGACTCTCCTGGAGAGCAGGCACTGTTTATTTGAGTTGTGCTGGCCAGGACCTAGCGTGGCGTCAGGCCTGTGGGAGGCCTTAATACGTCTTATTCAGGGTTGATGAGGATGTGTCTACAGAATGCAGAAGGCTTTTCCTCGGGAAGGTGGTTGGTCACACCTCAGTTAGCAGGGAGCTCGAGTTCTAAGGGCACTGTGCTCCAGCCTGTCCTCCACGTGGCTGCCAGAGTCATCTTTGTAAAACGGCTTGGCCGCGCCACTCTCAACCCTAGACTCATTTTTATGTTGAGTCTCTGCTGTATAGCCAGCACTGCAGAGGGTAAATAGAAAACACTGTTTCTGCCGGCTAAGAAACGAGTCTTGTTTGAAAACCGTATACGTGAAACATAATTTTAGAGCCGGCAAGAGATCATTTAGGCCCACTTTTCTTGCGAGAGTGTTCTGGAGAGCTCTGGTTCTTCGAGTTTGTACATCTCCCTTTGAAACTCAGCAGTGAACTTTGATGAAGGCTCCAGGGCAAAGGCTCGTACTGCACATGCTTTAGGATATGACCAAATAGTCCCATTTCCTCTCTTCTATAGGTAAGGAGGCTCAGTGCAGAACAGGGACTTTCAGTGGAGAAAGTTATCCAGGCTTGGGCTCCAAAACCCAGCCCCAGGCTTTGTCTGCTGCACAGGGACCCACTCTGTGTCTGTCTTCCATCTAGGCAGTCCTAAGGCTCATATTTTCTCCTGTATCTTGAAGCCATATGTTTCTCCGGCTTTTTCTCTCCTTCTAAGATAGGCCTCTGAAGTTGGGTGTCTGAAATCATTCTGTTCTTTTTTGGTGCCGTCTTGGTAAAGACACTGAAAAGCAAAGTCCACCATGAGGCAGAAGAGAAAGGAGGGAAGAGCTGTAGGTTTGCAGTCTCACGGGATCCCTAGGTTAGAAAGACTGGCTCTTCTGCTGGGATGTTGCTGCATTCCTAGACAGGGAGCTCTTCTGAGGGCAGGAACCCTGTTTTATTCATCTCAGTATTGCCTGTCTCCAGCATACGATAGGTGCAACGGCAAACATTTGATATATATTTTTAAAGGTTTAATTTATTTGACAGAAAGAGAGAGAACACAAACAGGGGGAACAGCAGGCAGAGGGAGAGCGAGAAGCAGGCTCCCCACCGAGCAGGGAGCCCGATGTGGGGCTCGATCCCGGGACCCTGGGATCATGACCTGAGCTGAAGGCAGACACTTAACTGACTGAGCCCCAGGCGCCCCAAACATTTGATATTCACTGTGGCTTAAAATTTTGTTGATTTGCTGGACGTACATATAAGTGTCGTTTTATGTATATTATGCATCCACTTTTTTTTAAAGCCCTTGAATTCAAAAATGAAATGTTTTTACTTTTTAGAGCAGTGACTCCCAAATCACCTGGGAATAGAATCATTTCAAAGGCTTGTGAAAATGGAGACTTCTCAGGCCCTTGTCCTGGGAATTCTGATTGAGCTATTAATCAGGTCTGGGTAGTGCCTGGAATGTGTTTTTTAATGAGTGCCCCTGATGATTTTGATGATTGGCCAAATCTGAAAGTCACTATCCAGAGAATAACCTTGTTCCATGCCCAATTTTACCCTTAAAGACATGTGAAAATCAGCACTAGCTTTCAGGCCTGGAACCTTGAAACCAACAAAGCGTGCTGAGAGATTGAGAAAGGTTACAGGCAGAACAATAGGCCAGTGTACCTGGTGTCAGATTGAGAGGGGGTGATAGAAATGATTCGGAACCCTAATTAGACCTGCTCCCCAGTTCTTCAACCTGCAGCTCTAAGCCCCCTGCTAATTGGCAGTCCCTTAATAGATTAGGAGTTGGCATCAGGCTTGCATGTTATTATAAACCACACACAGAAAAACCCAGTGGCTGAGGAACTCCTGCCAAACCCAGGCCTGGGTTTTTGTGAGGCTTTTGAAGTGCACTGGTCTTTCAGTATTTTGTATGGTCAGTGTACTGAAAGGCATCAAACCATTCCTTTGGACGGGATTTGTGAAGGGCCGGTTTGTTGAATAATGAATTCCCCGAGACCCATTCTGTCATCTTGATGGACAAGCCGGGGCCCACATCCACAGTTTTGCTCTCAGCGGTACAGGGAGCAGGATAGGAGAGGTGACCTCTCACGGATCTGGTCCTGCGCCCGGCAGCCTGTCCCCTCCCCTCGTCCTCAGAACCCCAGTGCATGCGCTCCGTGCGCTCCGTGCGCTGCCCAGCTGGGGGCCACCCCCTCCCCCACCCCAGCTCGGGGAAATCCTCACGGCAGCTCTTCCACGCGGCCTGACCTGTTTTGCCGTCTCAGGACGAGGAGGTCCTGAGAATTCACTGGTCCGGGGTCACACTGCCACAAGCAGAGAATGGAGGGACTCATGCGAGGTCTGCTCCTTCCAGTCACCAAACCTGACCAAACCCAGAAACCGATTTTTGATTTTTCTTCTTGGAGCTCAGTGGATTCTGGGGGGCTCTGAAACAGTTTTCAGCCCTTGACCTCACTGTGCTGGGGATACCTGTTTGCACCCGTGGGTAATACATGCGTGGCAAGCGCTCCCCCGCCCCCCGCAGTTCCATACTGGGGTCCGTCCTCTGGTCCTCTGAGGTGAGGCAGCCCATTACAGAGCCACATTGTGCACAGGGGCGAGCGGCTGCAGAAGGGGCCCGTTCCAGGCAGCCAAGGCACAGTCAGGTACTCCTCCGGCCTCCGAGCAATCCCAGGGGCCTTGCTCTCTGCTCTTGTCTGCCCAATTAGGTTCCAGTTAGGGGCCTTCCATTTCTTTCCAAGTCCATTTCCACAAAGGGAGAGCTGTAGTGGAGGCCGAGATTTCCATGAAAACCTTCCAATTTTCAGGCAAACATACCAGGCAGCTCTCATGGCAATACCATGGTGAAGGGGAATAATGTTATTTGGCATTTCGCCCTTAAAAAAAATGTATGTGTGTGTGGGGGGGTGGGTAGGGAGGATGTGGGGAGGATGGGCAGAGAGAACAGTGGGGGCTTTGTAATTTACTGCTATAGAGAGGTCAGGTGGGCAGGGCCATGAGGGGAGGAGGGGTGCAGAGAAGGCCTGAACCCCCGCCCCCCACTTTGAGCTTTGCTCCCTTCTTCTCCCTCTCTGCCTGATTCACACATTTTGAGAGGTTGTAAGGGCGAAGTTGAGGAGTTTTTCTGTTTTTATTTGGAAGAAGGACTCTAGACATTCTGTCCCTCTGAGGGAAGCTGGCTCCTTGCTGCTTTGCAAGGATTAAGGGCCTGGCTTCCAGTACCATTGAAGAAACATCCCAGGAACTACCCTTTTCTCTCAACAGCTGAAAAATGCATCACGGAGCGTGGCTTCCTGGAGAGTTTTGGCAAAAGAACTTCCCTCTGGAACAATAGGGTTCCTATAGCAAACCACCTAGNGGGTTTTGTTTTTTTTTTTTTTTTTTTTTTTTTTTACTGCAGTCCTTTCTCCTGTAACTGAATGCCCACATTTTGTTATCCCCATCGTGGTGGGAGCGGAGGGGAGGGCTGCCAGAGCAGCTGAGGGTGGCCCCGGGAGCACAGGAGTTTCTAACTACGGGGAGCCAGCCAGTTTGCCAGAGGCACCCCTTCTTGGTCTGGGGAGAAGCACCTACAGATAGGGAAAGCGCTGGCTGCCCGGAACTGTGGAGAGCCAGCCCGGCCCAGTAGCATTTCTGCTCTGCCTGCTCCACGACCTTGCTTCTGATCTTCAGTCTGGGCCTTTGCAACACCTAGCTTGTACTGCTTACCTGGAAAGGATGACCGGGAGGAATAGTAGAGACCCCTCTATAAAGCGCCTCGAATAGTACCCAGTTGGCTGCAGTAGCTGATGCTAATTCCTCCCTGCCTGCAACCCACACGGCGTTTTTGCTGTTACCTCCTTCTTTGACAGAGCCAGGAGCTGCCAATCGTTCATTCAGTTTGTATCCGAAGGTCTGCAGATTCGGGGATGTTGCTGGAGCTGTTCTTTTCTAAATGAGCACCTCTGAATTCTGAAGGGCACTGCTTGGCCAGTCTCTCTTCCCAGACTTAAAAGGAACATGGTGTGCCCCTCAGTTACCCCAGTGGGGATAGTGGGCAGGTGGCAATGCCCATCTGTCTGTTCTGTAAGGTTGCCCTGGGAAGGAAGCCTGCAGTTTGTTTATAAAGCACCGAGGCCAAAGACAAAAACGACAAAAACTCCTGCATTAGAAATGTCCCTAAGACACCTGATAAAACCACCCCTTTCATTTTGCACATGAAGAAACAGAGCCTGAGAGAGCAGAAGTGTGAGTTGTATAGTTAGTTAGCCTCACTAACTACCACTGATGAATACGAGTCATTAGGATTGTCAGTTAGTGTGCATTGGTATTTGTTCTTTGAGGTCTCCTTGCCAAAAGAAACTGAATACTCCCAAACTCACTTGTGCTGTCTTCTTACTGATAGCAGGCCTCTCTTCACTGACTCAGAGGCTAGTGTGGAAATCGTTTTCTTCTCCAGGACATTGGCTGAGCTGACCCGGCTCTGACTACTTGAGACTTTGCTATTCAGTAGGTGAAAGGTTGCCTAATTCACTAGGATAAACACACAATGTTGAGTGACCCTCGTACATCTATTTGGATTCAACTTATTTCAGTTTATAGTAACCCTGGTGATGATTAACGAGAATCCTTTGTCTCCAAGTAAGACAGCTCTTCTGGAGGGAACAACATTTTTAGCTGCCATTGCTCCCTTTTTAGCATCTTTTCGGCATCTGTGTTTTAGGAATTAGATGGGCTCCCTCAAACTCCTTTTCTCATTTTTCCTCAGGGTTAAAAGTTGGGTAGGGGCTGAGGGTGGGTTACCACAGCAGTTTTATTAACTGTTTTGGGGGGGATCTTTCCAGTTCTGGCTTTTTTTTTTTAATTACTTTTATTTAAAAAAATTTTTTGTATAGACTTTATTCCGTTGTTGGCATTCAAATGGCAGCAAGGAATCTTTGAAATGCATTTACTGGGTTAGTCAGTAAACTGGTATTACATCCCTGCTGGCAGCCCAGTCATGTGCTCATCCTCCGTGCTCCCTGGGCATTTTAGAAAGGCCTCCCTGGATGGTCCTGTCCCGCTGCATCATGGGTAGCTGTCCCCAGAGTCTGCATTCTTAGAGGGCAGGGACCACATCCTATTAATTCCTGTAGCCCATAATTCTCCCAGTGAGGGCTGTGCTTCAAAGTAGCCTTTTTCTCCTTCACTTTCTTGCCACCCAGTGCATTCTGGAAATCTTGGTGGGGCATACCCCAAGCCTCAGATGTGGGGGAGAGAAGTTTGACTTGTACTTTAATCAGGTGTTCTGTAATGCCATTCACTCCCCGGATACTTCTGAAACGAAAACGTAGCCTGTGAGTGCAGCACCGAGAGAGGAAATAAACGACAAATTAAAAAGTGATTAGTGAGCGTTTAGGCAGAAGGTCAAAGGGATTATTTTGGACTTCAAACTTTCCAGCTTTCAGGGCCTGTATTCAGTTACAGAATTGCATCCCTGAGTTATTTGTGCAGGTGGCAGCTGTCAGAGTAAAAAGAAGGTTTCTGGGTTCTACAAAGGGAACGTTGACAGGCCCAGAGTGGGGAGTGTGCTCCTGGCGTGAGGGTTGTCTATCCCTGGCACACCGGAACGGCTCCAGCTTCGCCTGACTGGAGTGACAGTCCTTGTCAGAGCTGACACAGCCTCGTCCAGGTTAGTCTGGGCACCTTCGTGAGGAAAGTGGAGGAGACCAGTCATGCCGCCTGATTGGCATCAAGTAAACAGCTGGAGGGTAGATTTTCAGGCCACGAGGGCAGAGAACTCGCGTCCGTTAAATCCCTGCCCTGTGATGGGTCATCCTCACAGCTCTTCAAAGTGGGTATTATCCTCTTTTTACAGTGGGGGCTCTGAGAAGTGAAGCCCCTTGCGGACGGTTGCATAGATTTGAAGTGGCAACACTGGTTTTCAGACCTAGATCCGAGTTGCTTTCTTGAGATTGTGCTCTTCCTCTGACTGGGAACTTTCTCCTGGGCAGCAGTTCCCCAGAGGATCACGGGACGTGGGTCAAGGGTGTGCTGAAATGGATCTCTAGGTCCTCGGGACAACGGGGCAGGGTGGAGTGAGCCGCTGAGTCACTGAACGGCAGCCTGCTCAGCTTACCTGGGTGCCCTACAAAGTATTTCCTGGTAGTTTCACCACATGAAAAAGACTGGGAAACTGAAAATTCAGGGTCTTAGCGGTCATCCAGCCCAACAGCCGCCCATCTGAGACTTGGAACTGGTTAGGTGCCCCGTAAGTAATTCCTCATGGATGCGTCTGCTCGTCGTGAGGACGCGTGGTGGTGTGTTGTTTTGGGGGATCGCGTTAGAGAAACAGGAGTTGAGATATGAAAGAGTTCCGAGGAAAACTCAGAAAGGTGGGGGGGAAAGAATCTATAAGCCATAGGCTGTATTTGGGGCAGAGCCACGTCATCTGGATTTTAGTTTGTTTCCTATATACATTTATCCAATATCCATTTGTGAAGCACCCACNGGAGCTGACACAGCCTCGTCCAGGTTAGCCTGGGCACCTTCGTGAGGAAAGTGGAGGAGACCAGTCATGCCACTGATTGGCATCAAGTAAACAGCTGGAGGGTAGATTTTCAGGCCACGAGGGCAGAGAACTCGTGTCCGTTAAATCCCTGCCCTGTGATGGGTCATCCTTACAGCTCTTCAAAGTGGGTATTATCCTCTTTTTACAGTGGGGGCTCTGAGAAGTGAAGCCCCTTGCGGACGGTTGCATAGATTTGAAGTGGCAACACTGGTTTTCAGACCTAGATCCGAGTTGCTTTCTTGAGATTGTGCTCTTCCTCTGACTGGGAACTTTCTCCTGGGCAGCAGTTCCCCAGAGGATCACGGGACGTGNGGAGGATCACGGGAAGTGGGTCAAGGGTGTGCTGAAATGGATCTCTAGGTCCTCGGGACAACGGGGCAGGGTGGAGTGAGCCGCTGCACTGAGCGGCAGCCTGCTCAGCTTACCTGGGTGCCCTACAAAGTATTTCCTGGTAGTTTCACCACATGAAAAAGACCGGGAAACTGAAAATTCAGGGTCTTAGCGGTCATCCAGCCCAACAGCCGCCCATCTGAGACTTGGAACTGGTTAGGTGCCCCGTAAGTAATTCCTCATGGATGCGTCTGCTCNTATGGATGCGTCTGCTCGTCATGAGGACGCGTGGTGGTGTGTTGTTTTGGGGGATCGCGTTAGAGAAACAGGAGTTGAGATGTGAAAGAGTTCCGAGGAAAACTCAGAAAGGTGGGGGGAAAAGGATCTATAAGCCATAGGCTGTATTTGGGGCAGAGCCACGTCATCTGGATTTTAGTTTGTTTCCTATATACATTTATCCAATATCCATTTGTGAAGCACCCACTTAGTACTAGGAATTACTCTTTGTGCTGGGCATACAGAGATGAATAAAATATGGACCCTTTTTTGAAGAGACTATCAACTAGTGTAGGGGACTTACAGAAAAAGGAATAATGACAATGCTAGAGTATGATGGATAAATCATACTGGATTTATAGTTGAACAGATAGGCTTAAGGTTAAAACAGTTAAATAAACTCACGCGTACGCTCCTACACATACACACGTCTCATGAGGCCACTACCTACTGCGGTGGGCATGGTTGAACCAAGAGTTCGTTATTTTTATTTTTATGGGTTCATTCAAGGACCTTCATATTTTCTAGAGCAGTGCTGGAAAAAGTAAAATGTCTACAGCGGCCAGGTGGATAACATAAATAACTGACACAGACCAGGCGTAGGAAAATCGACAATTCAAGCTCAGGGACAGTGATGACGGATCTGCGGCCCTGGATGTCAGGGAGACAGCAGGAAAGGCGGAGACCACATTCAGCCACAGTTAGCACTGCTTACATTGCCATGTAGCATTTGAGCTGGTTCAAGAGCTGGAAATCTGGATGTTGCGTGAGACCCACTGTCATGAAGTGGTAACAACCGATGTTAAGAAATTAAAGCCATGGGTGGCCAAACAGAATATCTCTGCAGGCCAAATTCGGCCCTGGGCTGCCAGCATGTGACCTTTGACCTAGATTGGCCCATGCAGCTCAGTGCCCTGGTGGGTGCCCTGGTGGCCTTGGATGGCCAACCAGCATGATTTGGTCCTCACGGCATCTCCAGTAGTGCTCCAACTCTTCATTTTTGACACTGTATCTGGCTCCAGTCTTGTTTTTGGACTATCTCGAACTTTGGCCCTCCCAGGTGTCTGATGTCCTCCCAGTCCACGTGTTGTTTATCCTACCGCCATGTGAACCTGGGGCTTTGTGTACACCTGGGCAGCATAGCTTGGGTGGGAGCGTGCATGCTGACGAATGTATGTTTAACTCTTTGAGAAAATGAAAAGGGAATTTTTTTCACCCTTATAGACTTACCTCCCATTCAGCCTGGCGTGATCTTTTGGCAGTGCATGGCAGGGTTCCTGCCACGATATTTCTTCTCTGCATCAGGGTGCCAGGCCCTGCTAACTACTGTCGAAGCCCCTTCTATTTATACAATCCCAAGAAGTCCCTGGGATTAGATGATTTTATGAGCGTGCTTTTCCCGTGGGATCAGATTGCATTTGGGAAGGAGTTGGCCTGCCCCAGCTGCTTGAGTGAGCTTTTGACTGAACTCTGATCACGTCTTATACCTGCTTAAAAGCTTTCCGTGGCTTCCTGTCACACGAAGGAGCAGGAGCTAACACTTAGGAGCCAGGCAGTTGGATCTTTTATAAACGGTGTCGTCTCAGTCCTCACAATCAACTCTGTACATTGGGAATTATTGTACAAAGTCCTATTGTACATTGATGAAGCCCAGAGAGGTAAAGTGACTTGCCCAGGGTCATACAGCATGACAGATGATAGAAGTAGAATGTAGAATCCTGTCTGCCTGACTCGGAAGTTCATGGATAAATTGAAAAAAGTAACTCTACCCGAGTGGCTGAGGTGGCTCAGCGAATCCTTTGTAGAAGGGATATTTAAGTCTTGAAAGACATCTAGGAGTTTGCCAGGGGTACTTTAATCTAGATGTTAAGACATTATTTCATGGGGTTGTTAGGAAGATTAAATGTGATTCTTTATGTAAGAGCTATTAAACCCCATGCACACAATGGGATTCTTGCTATGTCCTAGCTCTAGGCAGCCGTATTGGAAAGAAACACATTGGGGTCATCTGGGGAGACTGAGGCAAGAGAGTAGCTGGATCTATATAAATCCATCTCAGCATAAGGAAGAGCCTTGCTTTTTATCCTTGTTCAAGGCCAGCATACACTTTTCCAAAGCTTTGTAGCTTTGCTAATATCTGCATATAAACCTAGTTCCTCTGTGTACTTAGCAAGAAAGGCTAACTGGCCCCATCTCTGAATGAACTTCAAGAGTCTCAGTATTCTATTATATATCCTGGTTACACTGCTCTTACCAACAGTGGTGAAATATAATCTCTGTGACTCAATTCTTGGGCTATATGCTACTAATTGTTTTAGAGGATTGATTTGAATTACATCAGTTGATGTATCCAGAGCTCCAGGCAAGTAGTATGCACCAGATGAATGCAAATTTACTCTCATACTTATTTAAAAGAGGGGTCAAAAGAGGAAGAACATGACCCAGTTTGACCTGGGGTAGAGGAATTGTTTGTCCTGTTAGCTGTGGTAGTTGTGTATTACTAGAAATACCATGTCTACAAAAGAAGGCTGGGGCTCTCTTCATGAAAGGTGTGAATCATGCACTGTTGGCGAGTTTGTTTTTTAGTCCCTGGTGGATCTGACAACCCTTTCAAAATCCAACTGAAAAGGTCAAAAACAGACAGAGCTAAGAGTTTTAAGGTGACCCATGTTATTTTGGAGAGTAAAATGTTTTCTCTTCAAGCACTTTTCCAATGAGAAAGGCCATCCAAAGTTCTTTTTCACACCCATGATTAGACTAAAGACAGGTGTCCCTTTGTCATGGAACCTGAGAATTTCCAAAGTTGCGAAACTCAGAAACAGTTTGTTATCTTGATATTGTGTGTCCCCAGCACCTAATAGTGCCCCATACTCAGGAACTGTCCTCCATGTTTGTGGAATTACCACTGAAGGCCCTGGACTTGGGCTGGGGAAACCCAGGCGCCAGGACTAGATCTGCCATTAATGTCTTCACTTCTACCACAGAGTTGCTTTCGGTTCCGACAATCTTCTTTTTGTGAAGAAAGGGACTGGACTTTCCAGTTTTGAAGAATGAGCATTTGTCAAAGAAAACCCCTAGACCCAGAATATTGCCTGTTCACACCAGCCAACAGCAAGTGTTTTTCATGGCAGCCTGTTTCAAAGGTGGGAAACGCCTTCATAATAAACTTAGTTTTGTCTCATCTGGATTGTGTCCAGTATAAAAATCTGGGCAAATATCGTAAACCAAAGAAAGTTTGCACACTTCTAAGACCAGTAGCAATTAATTACTTTAAATAGAAACCCTGTCACTTACAAGCAACATAAATATTTGTATTTTGAACCTCTAAGTAGTAGTTGGGTTGACCATTCTGGCCTTAAGTGATTAAAAAAAAAAAAGCAGTTGGTCATATTTTAACAGGGAATACATTTATAAAGAAAGGGAGGGTCAGGTCATGTAGTAAGAAAACATGAACCAAAAGACAGACAGACCTGGGTTCAAATCCCAGTGACCACCTGACTCATGTGGGAACCCTGGCCGTGTTACAAAACTCCTGACCTCAGCTTTCTGTTGGCGACACATGAAAATAATAATAATGTACCTTTTCACAGCTATTGGAGAAGTGCAGATACATTAATTCCTAATTGAACTCTAAGTTTGAAGTCAGAAGCCCCACGCCTTCCTTCTGTATTTCTAACATCTGGTCCATATCGGCACCCTTGCTAACTTTGCCTTTGGATGAGCTGCTTAAAACTCTGAGCCTTAGTCTGTCATTTGTAAAATGAGCAGAACGGTAGAGTCTGTACCTCATAAGATGTCTAAAGTGCTGTCATGGAGCTCTCCTAACTGCCTGGAACAATGAGTCTGTGCTTGATGCCCACACACGGATTCTGTACCCACCCGTCTTCTATGGGTAGGTGTTTGTTTAATTATTACTCTCACAGATCCTGGACTCTGCTTATTTTAAGGTAACTACAGATCAGATGAAGTAGAAAGCCGGACAACTCTGGGGAAGGCACCAGAAGGCCTTGGTCTCTAGGAGCCATGGGCAGCCCCTCCCTGATGCCCTAAGTTGGGTCCTGCCAAAGAGCGGAGATTTCTTTTTTTTTTTTTTTTTTAAGATTTTATTTATTTATTTCAGAGAGAGAGGCAGCCAGTGAGAGAGGGAACAC
The DNA here is from genome assembly GCF_002007445.2 of Ailuropoda melanoleuca. Classification (NCBI taxonomy): domain Eukaryota; kingdom Metazoa; phylum Chordata; class Mammalia; order Carnivora; family Ursidae; genus Ailuropoda; species Ailuropoda melanoleuca. The sequence goes on along the minus strand of NC_048219.1, from coordinate 31,004,360 downwards.
AAGCAGGGGGAGTGGGAGAGGAAGAAGCAGGCTCATAGCAGAGGAGGCTGATGTGGGGCTCGATCCCAGACCTCCGGGATCATGCCCTGGGCCGAAGGCAGATGCTTAACGACTGAGCCACCCAGGCGCCCCAAGAGCGGAGATTTCTAGTTCAGTCTCCCACCCCCACTCTTTCCCTGACACACAGCACGGGCTTTCTAAAAAGCACTTTGAGAGCTGGAGTGTGTTTAATTTTGTGCAAACGTGAAGCTGGGGCTGAAGGGAGCTGGGTTCTGGGGCTGGGTCACTTTGGTAACACTTCCCACATGACTTTATCAATGGGTGGGCCACAGAAACTTATCCTGTGTTTTTTTTACACCCTACCCCCCAAACCACCCAACCTGCTCAAGTGTTAGTTTTTCAAAGCCCAAGAAGTTTCAGAGGCCCGAACCCAACACAGGGGCCTTTCTTCATGCTTTGATTTTCTGCCCATTAAGTGTTTGTCAGTGAGTTCGTATTTCGCCGCCTCTGCAGCCTACACATCCCTAGAGGTCCCAGAGGTATAGGAAGTTAATTGATCCTTGATTAAAAGAAGAAGGACTTTGGGTTGGGGTCTAGAATCACCAGATGGTATGTACGCATACACACACACACACACACACACACACACACACACACACACACAAACACACTGTTTGGATTTGCTTTGCAAAAAGCTTGTAATGTACCTTTCATTATAGATAAATCTAAAGTAAATTAGGTACTGAGCCCGTGTGTGGTATGTGGTAAATGTTCAGTGAATAATCGCCCAAGCTATTGCCTTGACTCTTCCATATAAAGGCATCTTTTTCTTCAAAGGCCATGAAATTTGTGAGCTGTAACTAATTTATCAATACTCATAGAGGCTTCCTTCTCTGTTTTAAGTGACTCGCTGACTTTAGAAAGCACCCAAAAGTCCTAGTGTCTCTGGCAAGTCACTTTAATCCCTTTGAATCTTTGGGTGACTGAATGTGTTCGTTTTTATGACTGTTCTCCCATTAGCCCTTGGGCCACTTGAAGGTTGGGACTTCCCTCAGCACAGTGGCCCAGTCGGTGGCACCCAGGTTTGTGAAACGGCAGATGTTCACGTGGGGCTCCTCAGCACAGTCTGGGCACATAATAGTCAGTCGGTAAATGTTAGCTACTCTCGTTGTGTCTGTGCTAGCTTTCCCTTTCTTCCTTTCATTGCCTACTTGTGTGTCTCTTCCAGCTCTGTAGCCAAATTTAAAATTATATTCTCATAATGGCCATCACTTTTGATGACTGCCTTATTGAAATCCCTAAACTACATTGAATTTTTTGAGTGTATTTAGTCCCTGGATCCAAAAACCTCCTAGTCACATAAGGGCTGCCTCAAGCCTCCCATCCTCTATGGGCCATCTTTGGTGCTCCTGGTGGAATAGTCTTGTTGGGCCTCCCTGAACTCTATACATATGCCAGTCCTCACATTTGGAAATACTGTAGTGCACTTGTTTTTGTAATTTTCTTAAAATACGACGAGCCTGTTGAGGGCAGGTACTGTGATGTATTTACCTCTAGATTCCCAGGCGCTAGCACTGGGAATTTTTTTGAAATGATGCGACTGGGGACTATAGTGGTTGGTAATAAAGATGGTGCCAGTGTTGGAAATGGAGATCTGCTGTGGAAAAGAACAGCCTCTTCCCTGTGCCCTGGAGAGGCAAGGCATGGTGTTACGTCTCTTGAGGATTAGCTCTGCCCCGTTGAGAAAATGTTTATGCTTTTCCCATCAACTGAAGGGAATCTGAGGTTACTCTCTTCTGGAGCAAAGTCAAGACTTGACTGGCATCCCCCCCCAATCATACCACAAGTTTGTAGGGGAAACAGAAAAAGCCGTTGGGTTTTCTAAATGCTATCTCCATGCCTTTCAAGAAAATAAACAGAACACATTCAGATCCAGCTTCTTGTCTGTTTGTGGCCATCATCCATATAATCAGAACCGGAAACTCCCCAAGCCTTAGGCAGAGGAATGAGAGAAAGGATTTGGATCGCTCCCAGGTTAAGAGAGGGCAAAGGAACGGAATAAACAGATTTTCTTTACTAGCCTTCTCTGTGGGATTATCCCCCCCACAACTTCATCTTTTTAACGTCTATTGAGTGTCCATAGTGTGTGCCAGACTCTGTGCTCATGTTACCCAGTGCTGTTGCTCGGTTTCTTTCAACAAAAGCGACTTCCGACGCTGACTTCATTCCATTACGTCTTCCCCTACTAGATGCTAAGCTCCCTGAGGGCAGGGTTGGTGCCATCTTTGTATTCCTTGCACTTCGTGTACGTAGTGAAGACTGAATAAATATTGGTTGAATAAATGCATGGATTAACGTAGTGGCGCACTACGTTGTCTGAGCAATCCCCGAACTACATCTCGTTCTTCCCATTGCACAGATGAGAAGGGCGTTGGGGAGATGGGAAGTAACTCGCTCAAGTAGCCGGGAGCAGAGTTGAGATCATTAACCCAGTTCTGTCTAACTCCACAGCTCTTTTATATGTGTTTTATTGTCCTTAGAAACATATGTTTTACAGGCCTATCATGTGAACACTATTAAAAATAGAAGCTGGGGCCTAAGAGCGTGGCACAAATGTAAGGCACTCGGGTTCTGTTCCCTTCCTGAGTTTATTAGCAACGCTTTGGCTCCCAGGCACCACAGAGGCTGCGGCCGGGCTCAGACGTGGAGCTCAACGTTTTATCACGATGTGTGGAACTTTAAAAGCGGACTATTAATATCATATTGCTGGCTTCTCGGCTACTTTTCATAGCCAACTTGGCCACATTTCAGAATGTTGAGTAGTGGAATGAAGGTGGTTGAGGCCCATATGATATTTTGTCTCTCGCAGCCCCCCACCCCCGAAGATAGGCTGACTACTCTTGTCATTGCTAGGCCACCACGCTTACCCACTGCCTTCCCTTGCCCACTTCACTCCTTTGCGGAGACAGAGTCTCGAGAGCTAATGTTAACTGCCTTCCAGGGCCCCTCTGTGTTTACTTTGAGAAGGTCAGGCACAATGCTGTGGTGTGTTGCTGTTTCTTTCTTTTCAAAGCACCAGTATGAATTTGATAAAGTAAATTGTTGTTCTAGCAGGAAGCAGTTAGGGGTCACAAAATAAATAGCCGTAGAATTCAAATAAATCCAAAGAATAAAACCAAATAAATCCATGTGTGTATGCACAGTGATACATAAATACACTTTTTAGAAAGTGAGCATTTTTATCGCTGCTGGTCTGGACCAAAGTAATTGAAAAATTGTGGAGTTCATGGTACATTTTTTTTAAGAGGCGGTCTGGGGCTGCGAGCAATGTGACGTGAATTTAATTCTTTTTTGAGAATCATGAAAATGGAATTTTATCTTTTAAACAACCGCTTATCTTGGGATTTTTCAGCTAGTGAAATTCACAGTTGGATGAAACCAATTTGCAAAGTTCAGTTAGGGGATTCTGGCATCTGGGGGTAGACTAAGAGACTCTGAATGAACTAAATATTCTTAGTCTCTGTTCTCCTCACTTGAAGATGAACACGACATGTGCTTAAATGACGATTTAACATGACCTCTTCAGGTTGTTGGAAGATCCAGTACAAAAATGGATATAAAGTGCCTTCCGCATTGCTGGTGTTAGCTGTTCCATCAGTGCTGGCTGTTAATAAGATAATTTTTCTTGGTCTTCCCCAGTCCTAACATTTAGCGGCTCCCCTTTGACTTTGTAAAGTGGCATGGCGGCTTGGTGTTGAACTTGGGTGGTAGGGAAAGAAGACAACTTCCGATCTGAGAGAAGAGTATGAACCAAAACACAGTCTCTGTGTACTGTTTCCTTGGAGGCGGTGTCCAGGAAGGCAGCAGACTGTGAGTCAAGAGAGAGGAGGTCCAGTTCACGGGGAACCCCAGAGGTCATACTTAGGGACTTTATCTCGTCCTGTGCAATGGGGAGCCATTGAAGAGACTTAAGCAAGACAGTGACGTGCTTGTGGTCAGGAAGTGAACTGGTAGGCACGTGTGAGAGACCGTGAAGGCCAGGAGACGGACGTGGAGGCCGTCGCAGTGACCGGGCAAGAGATACTGTAGGCCTTCGCCTTTTGCTTCAGTGTTAGGAGGGGCTTTTCCTGGCAGGTGATGGAATCCATTTGCCATGACCTTTAAGAGAGCGGCATCTGAGCTAACACTGATAAACCAGCAGCAGCTGCAAGGGCAGCCCGGTGCTCCCAGATGCCCTTGGGCTCCGCTCCAGGGCTGCAGGCGGCAGGGCCCCACTCAGCAGGCTTAGTCTTGTTGGTGACCCTTCACTGGACGAAGGAAGAAAGAGGTTGAAAAGGGCACCGCTGAGCAGCTCCTATGTGCCAGGCACCATGCTAGAAGTTCTATGTGCTTCGTTTTCCTCTCCTGGTCCCCACAACTCATTTGTGAAGAAACTGAGGCCCAGGAAGACAGAATTAGAACCAAAGGTCACATTGCTAGGAGGTGGTGGATCTGAGATTCAAATACAGGCTATCTGACCCCAAGGCCTTCCCTGCTCCAAGGGGCGGAGCCTTAGGATGAGCTTCTGCAAGGGGGAATGGCGATGACCAACGCACTTGGAGATTAAGACATCATTAGACTTGAGGCTTTGTTGGTCATTATTACCAACTGGGCTTAAATTTTAGCAGGGTGTTGTGGTGCAGGGGGAGAGCTCCTGCCTGGCTCTTCCACTGCCTCCCGCAGCACTCCTACACGAGACAAGAGGGTCAGACTGTGCTCCTGCTGGGGGTGATCAGGAAGGAAAGGGCATGCGTGTACTGAGCACTCTCTGTGGCCCATATGTTGCAAATGCAAGAAATTACTATCACTGTCAGTGCTGTTATTGGGGGGGTGTCATTGCTGCTGGTCAGTGCTTCTTTGGCCTCCTTTTATTGATGTTTTCCCTTTCTCTTTCTCTTTTTTTTTCTGGTCCATGTGGTGGTTCCATCTTGAGCAGCGGGCCTGCCCTTCCTCATCATTGAGACAAGCACCATCAAGCCGTACCACCGAGGGTTTTACTGCAATGACGAGAGCATCAAGTATCCCCTGAAGACTGGTGAGACGATAAACGATGCTGTCCTGTGCGCCGTGGGCATCGTCATCGCCATCCTCGCGGTAAGCATCCTGGCCACCGCGCTCAGCCCGGCCTGCCGCCCCGGGATCCTAGTTCAGACTATCTGAGCCAGTGCAGTTGGCAGATCAAGGAGAATTTCATTTGATTAATACTGTTCATTTCATGTGGTTAATACTATTACTAAAAGTATTTTCAGGGATAACCTGGGTGGCTCAGTCAGTTAAGCGGCTGCCTTTGTCTCAGATCATGATCCCAGGGTCCTGGGATCGAGCCCCACATCGGACTCCTTACTCAGCAGGGAGCCTGCTTCTCCCTCTGCCTGCCCCTCCCCTAGCTTGTGCTCTCTCTCTCTCTCGCTCTCTCTGACAAATAAATAAAATCTTTATTAAAAAAAGTATTTTCAAATACTAAATACATATGTATATGCGTATACACCAGAAGTATAATATATATGTACACATATACTAAAAGTGTCATGAAAGTACGCAACGCACCCCTCTAAAATACTTTGCATGCATGATCCTTAGAACCATCTGGTGAAGTCTAGATACTCTTCTTATCTTCTACAAATTAAGAAACTGAGGTCTGCAGAGTAAATGTAATTTGCCCAAGTCCACTTGGAGTGGCAGAGTTAGGAACTGAACCAAGGTGCCCCTTAGTCCAGAGTCTGAGCTCTGAGCCCCGACGCTGAGCCCCAGAAGAGGGGGGAGATGCCATCCGATGTCACAGGCATTTTCTGGGCTCTCTTCACACCGTGGCTGTGCTGCTGTCACAGTAATCTTGCCACTGGCGGTTCTCTGGCATATCGTTCACTTCTCACATCCAGAGGCGGTGGTGGCAAAGTGAAGATAAAATGGGACTTGGAATCGAGAGACCGAGGTTCTAGACCTGGCGCTCCGCTGACAAGCTGTACATCCTTAAAACCAGGGATGACCATCTTGCTTCATAGTATTGCAACGAAGAGTAAAAGAGGTCATGAATATTGAAATACTTTGCAAACTCCCAGCTACAGGACAGGTTACTCAGGTGCAAGTGTAAACACACAGATCTTTCCTTAAAGGATGAAGTCCTCATTGAGGATGCAAAAATGTGCCACGGACTTTGGGACCAAGTCCAGGATCATTTTGAGCAATGGTTGCTTCGTGGAAATTGGGGTATGGCCCACCTGGGCTTTACTTGGAAAGTCACCACCCTGTTTTAGATGTGCCCATTTGGAGTAGGGGTGGGGAGAGTAACTAATGGTAATCCAGTCTTGTAATTTGTGAGTCCTAAGTTTTCACAGCTGTCCATGCTCCACCTCCAGAATTTTCTGTTTGTTCTCTGCCCTTGAACCCCAGCCATGTAGGCATAAGGGACGGGCGTCATGTCCACCAAGGTCATAAATTCTTTCTCTCAGATCCTTGAGTCATGTTTATATTAGCCAGAACCTGGAAGCTTATCTTTGGCCTGTATTAGAAGCCAAGAAGGAAGGAAGCTAAGGTTAAGAATACTGCATGTGAGTTAAATGCTAATATCTCATTATACAAGTGGAAAACCAGAAGCTCAGAGGGGTTAAATGATATGCTCAAAGTCTACAGCAAGTAAAAATTGGGGCTCAGTCCTCTCCCTCACTTATTTCATAGCTCCCTTTCCATTTTGCAGACTTGATTTCAAAATGAGAGTGGCTGTCTTATCCATATTAACTGCTCAAGGGATAGGCACTTGGCTGCTCTTGCCTACTCTGGATCAGATGCAAGCCGCTGATGGTACTGAACCACATTTCATGAAGTTTTTCTTTTGACTTCCTCACTCTGGGGGTTGGTTGTAAACTTTGAGACCCCTCTTTGTTTTTTAATAACATCGTAAACCAGGCACACAATCAACAGTTTGAAATTGGGAAGGGGGATGGGGACTAGTAGAATTCTTTCCAGCCTTTAAAATAAAAACAGTCCATTTGGCAACCCTAGTAGTTTCTTAAAGGTGGACTGAAGATCTTTGTGTTCAGAAACGGAGAGATCTACAATCTAATTTTACTATTTGCTTCAAATTGACAGTGTGGGGTTGAGTTCTCTAGGAAGAATGGCTTTTCGTGGAAAAGAAGTTTGTCAGGAAGGCAAATAATTGTACAGTATCTTGTACTAAGGTTTGAACAGGTGTTTTTGACGCTTGGAGGATCAGTGAATTGAGTGCTTCTAGGAAGCAGACTATAACCCAGGAGTGGTTAAGATAAGAATAGCACGGGGACAGGGATATCACGTGCGCTTTGCTCTGTCTGCATGCAGTTAGTATGGGCTTGCCTGGTGGGGCAGCTCCCAGACCCAGCACAGTGGACGGCCGTGCCACCCGAGCTCTGTGAACCGGGCAAATCACTGCTCTCTCCAGCCCTCGTTTTCCTCGTCTGGGTTTGCATTCACTCATGGGGACTGCTGGGAGACTCAAACACGATTATTCGTGGGAACGGACTTTGCAGTGCTAGGTTAGATGGACACAGGCTGCGAAAGAAGCTTCTCTGAGGGCTATGCTTCTCACCTGTGCTTCCTTGCTCGAGCAGAACTCCTGCTCAGCAGCTCTTTCCCTGCTGTTGGCCAAGACCAGCCCCTTCTTCCTCTGGAAATGCTAGCATTTCTGAGAAAGATCTGCTTTAAGGAGTTTAGTTTGGCTTGCTTTTGTCCTGGTGTCATGTTGGTGTTTTAATTAAAATGCCCCTTGACCTCTCAGGTTTCCTTGAAACAGGCAGTCACACGCCGCGGCCTTGGTTATAGAATGAGCAAGGTTGTAGAATTGCTTCCTTATCCCATAAGATGTCAGCAAAATAGGTTTGGAGAGTGCTTTCCTACAGTTCCAGAGGGCGGAGAAGAAGCAGGCGAGAAAATACTGTAAGAATCGGTGGCCTTCGTTAGGTGCTATTATGCGTCCTAGAAACCTATGAACCATGTTTGAACATTTCACCCTTGCAGAAGCCCCAGCAGCTAGGTAATCTTAAAGGTCTCCGTTTAGCATGGGGGTTAAAGGTGTAAGCTCTGCATATCTGAACTCCTGCTGTGGAATGTGTAGCAAGTTAATTAACCCGTTGAGCCTCGGTAGCTCATCTGTTCAATGGAGATGATGTATGTCAAGTAACTCAGCGCTTGGCACCTAGACTACGCTCAATACATGTCAACTGTTTTCTTTGTAAATGAGTCAACAGTCAAAATGTAGTGAGGTGACTTTGCCAAAACCTCCTGTCCAATAAAAATAGAATCAGGAAAGGAGCTTCGGCCTTGGGACCCATCCTGTCTCCCACTCTTTCCTTGTAGTTAATTCACTAAAACCCAGATCTCTTGACTCTCATTCCAGTGCTCTTTGCAAGGGGACTTTGCCTCCAGATCCAGCTACCCCTGCATTTCAGCTGGAGGCGCATGCGAGATGTGGGCTCATCGTGAGGTCCGTTTACCCATTTACCTGCCATTAAGTACTTGAGTCCTCATGGAAACAAGCAGAAGCAGAGACCTCAGAGGAAAAATGAGTAATTCACTTTAGTGTAGTCAATTCTGGAAAAGCTATATACAGCCTAAATTAAACAACAACAACACATTTCCCACTTTCCCATTATGACTGGTCATAGAGCCTGGCTGGCTCCACCCAGGACCTGCTTCTGATCAGAGGGCGTGAATGACAGTCAGGGAGGGTGGAGGGGGACCCAGGGCTGGGAATCTAATCATCCTGCTGCTTGCTGCCCGGGCCCTCTCCTGCCGACCTCGAGTTTGTTCAAAACAACAACAGGAGCCTTGACTGATGTGGATGCCCTCGCTCCAGTTTGAGCGTCCCACAGCAAAGGGGTGGGGGGCCGGTGCAGTTTAGAGTGCGATGTGGACATGGAGATCATCAGCGGTTATAGAGAAAGCAGACACCTCTCTGTGGCAGGAGATGTGGAAAAATCTAGCCGTTTTGACTTCTTTTTCAGATGTATCTCAGATTCTGGAATTATAGCCTAATAGGAATTTTTCCAAATCCACAAAGCAGCAGTTCCTATCCTTGCCTTGTAGAGGTTTAATGACTCTAGCAGCAGTGAGATTAGGAGCAAAAACAGTAAAGTATCACCCCCTACCTAGCCTCCTCTCAGTTTGCCTTACACTACCCTCAGCGGAGTATTATGGGCGAAGATTTTAATATGGAAAAAATGCTCAGTGTTCATTTCAAATAAACATGGGCTCAGCGCTTGCCTTGGTCAGACGCTGAAAGTGGTTTATATAGATTCTTAATACCTAGGAGTTGCAGCGTGGATGAGCCATGGGTGCTTCCCCGTCTCCCTCCGCCATATAAATTCTGCTTTTCCTCTGAGATCCTGTTGCATGTGACTGCTGCAATACTATTCCTCACTCGAGAAGCAGCTCACACTTCGGCACCCTCTCGTTTATTTGTGCTTATTCATCATCGGACCCCCTTGGAAAAGAACTGTACCTTCCTTTTCTGTAAATTGGTGACAGTCATTCACCAACTCCGTAGGCTTTTTCTGGAGGTCAGATCAGGTGACATCGTGTGTGTCATCAGCGAGGAGCATCCTTTTCGTTTCCGTAGCGTCCTCCAGTTAACAAAGTGCACTTGATGTGCACACTCCCCGATTTGCACCTGGTGCTGATCCTGGGAGGTGGATTGTTACAGCTAAGGCAACCGGGGATCAAGGATATTAATGACTTTCCCATAACTAATTAGTGGCAGGGCCAGACCAGGGGTCGTCTGATTCAAAGGCAAGGCTTTTTTTTTTTTCTTTTCTTTTCTTTTCTTTTCTTTTCTTTTCTTTTCTTTTCTTTTCTTTTCTTTTCTTCTTTTCTTTTCTTTTCTTTTCTTTCTTTCTTTCTTTCTTTCTTCCTTCCTTCCTTCCTTCCTTCCTTCCTTCCTTCCTTCCTTCCTTCTCTCTCTCCCTCCCCTCCCCCCTTCCCTCCCTCCCTTCCTTCCTTCCATCCTTCCCTCCTTCCTTCTTTCCTTTTTCCCCCCTAAATAATGGCATCACTGCTGCCTTGTGAAGCCTGCCTGCCTACCTTCCACGATTACTTCTCAGACACCCCTGAGATAGCATGTGCTGGGGACCCGGTGACTCACGTCTGCCCCGGTTGCATCTCAGGCAGACAGATAGCACCTTCCATACTTCTGTCCTGGTAATGTGATCTGTGTCCGGGTCTTGTCTTCCCAGCCAGATAATAGGTTCCTAGAAGGCCAAGACCAGGCTTTCCTTCTTGCCCATGGTAGGCACTAAATAAACCCCTGGCAGACATCTCTCTCTCCAGGAAGCGTTCCTTGGTTGCCTCCTCCCCCACCTTCCGAAGGTCCCAGAGATTCCCTGGGCCCTCCTCTGACTTTGCAGTTACTGTGTGGAACTGTCCTGTCTGTTTACTCGTTTATTTTTCGTTTGCCCTGGGAGTGGCGGCAGGGACAGGGACCGGCCTGCTCTGATTTTGAATGGCTCGTGCAAGGCACGGACTGGCTCTCAATATGTGTTTCTAAGAAACCACAAGCCATACATTTTGGGCAGAAAATCAAAAGCGTTAGGCCAGGAGATGTGAGAGGACCTATGCAGCAGGGAAAAATATCCCATCTGCTGCCCTAAAATCTTAAATATGGCCCATGATGCGCATGGGAACGCGCTCTGTAGCACACGCAGATTTCTCGCTGGAAAGACAAGAAGAAGAGCTTAATACCTCCAAGACTTGTTTATTCAGGATCGGGCTTCAGTGTGCCCACATCTGGACTTCATTACTTCCTCCCCACCCCCAGCCCCCTTTATCTGAGAGAGCACTGCCAAGAAAACAAGGTTCCCCAAGATTGCCTCCTCATTAAAGGTTAGGCGAGTTTTCAACTCTAAAAACAGTGAAGTCGGGCTGGCCCAGTGGTGCCTTGGTAGAAGACCCTGTCCCCCCGGTTTCCAATCCACTACATCTGTGCAATTACCGGGACCACCCACAGAGAGTGGCCACATGAATCCTTCAGCTGTGCCATTCCCTGATCAGATGGCTACAGAGTTCTTCTGAGACCTCCTTCTCCCTGAGGGGATGGTGGAAGGGGGCATCTATTTGGCATTTAGCAAACACAGGCATTGGGATTAGGATTTAGTTTGTGCGCGCGCGCACACACACACACACACACACACACACACACACAGACGCAGATGCAGACATCCAGACCCTGGAAGAAGTGAGAGCTGCAGCAGTCCTTCCTTAGCTCTATGTAGTTCTTAGGGGTTAATGACTACTTGGAAAATGTGTCCAGTGTGAAAGTGGTTTTTAATTTATCCATTTTAAGTGATAATGCTCTGGAGGCTGGGAAATCCATTCTGTGAGTGGATGTATGTTAGGGGATGGGGTGGAGAATCTGATAACACTCACAAGCTGTCTAATGGGGGGGGAGGGCTAATGCATTATCTTAACAGTTAGATGAGGTAGGTATTATTTACCCTGTCTCACAAAAAGGGTACGAGGCTTACAAGGGAGAAGCAGCTAGTGCAAGGTTACTCTCTGTTTAGTGAACCCAAGTCTCTCTGGCTTCAAAGCCCAGTGTTTGAACTGACATTCATTGAAGGCCTACTCTGTGCTAGATGCTATGCAGAGTGCTCTTGGTTTCATGAGCTGTGAAAACACGTAGTTTCTGGGCTTGCTTGGAGAGCTCAATGTATGGAGGAAGGCAAGACAGGTAGACCACTGGGCAGATGACCACCTGAGATCCTAAGACCGACGGTGTGCAGTAGCGTTTTGTATGAAGTGGTTTTTGCAGACGCAGTAGCCTGCTAGGTGGCTGCTTGGTGAGACCTCAGCCTAGAGCTGGTGCAGAAGACACAGATACTGTCCTAGGAGCCGGTGGTCTAAAGGGGAGGCAGGGCAAGGAGAAGACTGACTGCACTATTAACTCTCAGAGAGACTGAGGACGTGGTCAGAGAACACGAAGGGAGCCAGAGCACTCTCTGCTGGTGGTGGGCCCCAGAGCTGAGAGCTTTAAGGACAAAAGAGGCCAAAGGCAGTCGATGGTGTGAGGTATAAATAAAGTGCTGCTATGGGAATTCAGAGGAAAATCACCGAAGGTTATTTTCATTGCTGAAGACTTCATCATCATTGCCATCATCATCGAACATCGGGCACTAGTCCCACTTAATTATCACAATGGCCCTGGAGCTCTTGATACTGGCATCCTCCCCTTCTTACACATAAGGAAACCAAGAGTTACAGTGCTCAGTCATCCAAGACCCCTAAGTAAGAAGAGCCAGAACTCTAACCCTGTCCGCGAGTTGACACTGGAGCTCTCCTTTGAAGGGCAGGTGGGACTTTGATCAGAGAGCCTGGCCTTCCAGGCAGAAGGTATTGCTTCAGGGATGAGAAGCTGAAAAAATGGAGTATTTTCAGGAAATGTAAAGGAAACCTGTTCGGCTGGAGAGAGTATCAGGGAGTAGATAGAGATAAGGTAGAAACAGAGCGCAGCGACATTGTCAAATGCCTTGAATGTCAGGGAGTTTTTACCCAAATGAATTGGCTAGAGATTGATGAAACTATTTGAAGCTAGCTTCATCAGTTTTGCAGCCAGGGTGAGGATGAGGCCTGAACCATGGTGGGGGCAATGCAAGGGGAAGAGAGAAGAAGAGATTGGGTGGGAGACAGTTTGCAGAAGTAGGATGACCAGGTTTGCATGACAGTGGGACGAGGAGGCGAGGAGTCTGCAGGGTCATGTCTTTGCAGCTGTATGGTGGTGACTTGAACAGAGACGAAGGGAAGAGCAGTGAGGTTTGGGATGGAAGTTGGAATGAGTGTGATCATATAGGTTGATATGCTGATGTCATCAGTGATAGCGGTTGGGAGATTTGGCAGAAGACTGGAAGAGGACTGACTGGAATAAGGGGTAAGCTGAAACGAGCGAGAGAGAGAGAGAGAGAGAGAGAGGAAGAGAGAGAGATGCCCTTTGGGTGGTCATCTTCACAGAGGTAATAATTCAGACTGTTGACGTAGCAGAGATCAGCAGAAAGGCTGCAGCTCCAAGAAGATCTAGATTTATCTGGTAGAACCCTGAAGGGGAGCCACTGGAAGGAGAAAGGTGTTTGAGAAATAGAAGAAAAGCACTGTGGTGTGATACTCAGGAAATTTCGGGAATTCGGTGTCAAAAAAGAGTAAGAGACGGGCAGCAGGCGGTGCAACAGAAAACACAGTCAAGAGCCTCCTGCACAGACAGGCGGGGCTAGTCATCTAGGAGACCCGCGGCTCTGAGGCCCCGACCTTTGGGAAAAAATGATGCTTCATGTCTCAGACTGCCTTCTTCATAAAGCTTATGGGCTTCGGGCAGCCACTGCTGATTTCAGCCGTAACTAGCTTCTGTGGCCTCTCTCTGGCCTTTTGCTGTCTATATTCTAGATATTGGAGTTTTGACTTACCATAGGGCCCAGAAACTCCACTGGTGGCCTTGCACAGAGCTCTGTTCTCCTCGCCTTTCCCAGTCTGCAGGGCACTGATCTCCTGCCAAGAGGCTGAAGACAAACAAAGCGAGAGAAGAAGCGAAGACTAAATTTCTCGTCCGTTCTTTCTCGTCACTAAAGATCCCGCATTTTGTTGTACTAGATCGAGCATCCAGCGTCCGAGGAGATACACTTCTATCTCCATCCTCAGAAGCAGGACCCAGATACATTTTTCCTTTTGCTTTGGGACTGAGAAAAATGATTTCCCCTTCTTTATTGTCCATCACCCAGTGTTCGTTGAATGCATGAATCTGTCCTGGATGGACAGAAGTTCACTCATGTGCATAACTGAGATGTGAAGGAACAGCGTGGGGCTCCATGGCTAGCCGGCCCTCAGGTGTGCAAGTGCCTGACAAGAGTACGTGACCTCACCAGGTGCTCTAGGAGCATCCGTTTCCCTGGAAACACAATCCTGCTGCCTGCTAGGACTTCTCAGGGAAAGCCGGCTTCGTGCGGTGGAACAGGGCCCGGGACTGGCGTGAAGAGTCCATGCTTGAGTGCCAGCCCTGCCATTGCCGGATTTCTGACCAAGGCTGAATCACTGGCCTCCCTGGCCTTCCCCATACTCACTTATAAAGTGGTGACGATAATTTAGTAATTCATAGGGTGTTGTGAGAAGCCGATAACGCAGTGGATGTGAAAATGCTTTGTAAGTTGTAAGGTGCTGTGCAAATATTATTCAAGCAGATCGTTAAATAGGGAAGTTTGTCCTTCAAACTCAGCAGTCTCTCAGGGATTGTTGGGACACTGTGCAAAAGTCTTCTCTTTTCTTGGGATCATTTATAGAGGGGAATGTGACAAATGACATAAACAGTACAGTAGGCCTTCCCTTGCTGCCTGGGGTTTAGACCTCTCCTCTGCTTTGTTCCCCTGAGAAAGGCATCCTATAGATACCATGGTCAAAACCAACGTATCCATACACATGTTTTCTGGTTCTACTCTGGAGGGATGGTACTTCCAAACTCTTCGATTTGGAACGTTCTTTTCCAAGGACCTTTTGGAAGGATCTTAGGAAGGATATGTTCTACAAGTATGTGTTAATTTTTTGTTTCCTCTCCTCTAAGGGAAAGAGAAAAAAATTAACTTTTGGAGGGCTCTTCTGCTGGGTGCCAGGCATTTGACATATCACCTCCTGGCATCCCTTGGCAGTCCCACCAGGTGGATGGTATTCATCTTATTTTTATACATGAGGAGACCTAGGCCCAGAGAGGAAAGCCACTTGTCCTAAGGTAAGAGATGGGATTCAGACTGAGTTTTTTCTGGCTCCGAAGTCAATGTTCTCCAGATTTCCCCTCTGGAACACTTTGATATTTGTGAACATGTGGGCAGTGGAGCTCTTTGACACCAGAAAGGGTAGGCAGGGAGGCGCTGTCTTGGAGTTGGGGACAAACTGTTACCGTTCCCAGGCAAGGAAAGATCCCTTTCTGTCCCCTCGTAGCTTAATTGCAATGCTTTCCCACTTTATTAGTTTCCAGATTCTGTGCCAAGTGCTTTAATAGGCAGGTAGGGGAGAATTCTCCTCTGCTTCCTGGCAGCTTGCCATTCCCCCCAGAATCTGTTGCCTGCTGTTTCAGAAAGGGATCAACACGGAAGGCATTCTTGTGGGCAGTGAAATTTACATATCGCAACCTTGCTGACTGAAGTAGAAATAAGGGCTGGGGGCGGGGCCGAGCCTTCGTAGGGGGAGGGAAGAGCAGATTTTATTACCCAGGAATAAAAACATCGTGAGTAATGAATAAGGTCCGAAAGCAGTAAATCTGGAACTCTGACGTTAGGTGTGTAATGCGTCAGAGAACAATTTAAGCCTTCGCCTGTTCTGCAGGGGTGAGGTATACGGGCTGCCCCTCGCAGCCCGCATCTCATTCAATGGTCTTTTAAGGGTTAGGATTACAAGAAGCCAAGTCCGGCTGGTTCATAATGATGATTTATGGCTGTATTGTCGACTCCCCGACCCTTCTGTGCTAGGGGATAGAGAAAATACATAATTTGTTGCTCATTAACTGCGAGATCTGTCAGGGCTGCCCCAGAAGCCATGCGGTCCTGGAGTCATGTGTCTGCTAAATGGCTTCAGCCTGGCCCTGTCCTTGAAAATATGCGACTGGGGTTCTGCAGTGGAAATCAATTTTAATAACGATAGAGATACAGCTGATCCCCAATTTACGATGGTTTGACTTACGATTTTTCGACTTCACGACGGTGTGCAAGCAATACCCATTCAGTGGAGGCCATACTTCGATTTTCAATTTTGATTTTTTTTCCATGGGTGAACGATAATGCAGTACGGTGCTTTCTCGTGATGCCGGGCAGCAGCAGTGAGACGCAGCTCCCAGTCAGGCCCTGCGATCGTGAGGGTAAACAGCCTTTCCGTACCCATGCAACCATTCTCTTTTTCACTTTCAGCGTGGTACCCAAGGAATGACATGCGCTATTCTACACTTCATTGTAAAACAGACTTTGTGCTTGTACCCAACTGTAGGCTGATGTGGGTGCCCTGAGCATGTTGAAGGTAGGCTAGGCGGAGCTATGGTGTTCAGATTAGGCTAGGATATTTTCCACTTAGGATGTGTTTATCAGGATGTAATACCGTGGTAAGTCGAGGAAGATCTGTAACAAAATTCTGTTGATACAGTCTGTTGTGAGTCTTTGAACTTAAGAGTCAGCATATCTGGGCTTTACTTTAGCTCTGTCACTTAGATGCCTCAACTCCTTCACCAAAGTGCTTGTCCTTCAGTGCCTTACCATCCTCGGCTGTACAATGGGTATAAGTTCTTCACAGAGTCACAGATCAGATGAAACTGTGAAGTACGAAAGAAATGTACAAGGTTACTGCTGTTAATAGCTTTGTGATTAGGAATTTGAGATGCCATGAAACGCCTTCTTTACCTCTTTCTCCTCCCGTGAGAGGAGGAAGCATTTTAACTGGCGGTTTGCCGTGCATGAGCTTGTGGCACTCAAACTGAAGCTTTACAGTGAAGGGATGTTAGTGCTAAAAGGGGTCCTTGAGTCGTGATCAGACCCTTTCTCCCTAAGGCGGCCGAAGCGTAGAGGTGACTTGTCTGAGGTTAATTAGTAAATTCATGTGCGAGATGCTGATTTGCAATGAAAAGCCACGTGTTCTTTTTCAGCATCGTATAGGAAGTCAGGCTCAAGCCAAGTCAGTTTAGAGTTTCTTAATTTGTGGCCATCAAGGAGCTCAGGAACCATCCAAGGGCAGGGACTGTTGTGCTAGGGGCCTTGGTTCTGCGCCGTGGCCGTGGCATCGTCTCCGAGGAAGTACTTTCCTCTGCTGTTGCTTTTTACCTTTGCTTGGCTGGGAGGCTAGTGGTGGAGGTAGCACAGGAGAGTTGAAAATAAATGTCATTGCAATTATGAAGTGATAAATTACAGAGTCTTGTGCCCTCATTTTGCAAATGGAGACACTGGCTTATCTCAGATTCACTCAGTGAATAGGGACTTGAACCCTGGCCACTGCCTCCTCGTTGAGTGTTCGTCTCCCTGCATCCAAAGTCATGTGAGCGTGATTTATAAATAAAGAAGAAAGCATGATGGTGGTAGTGAACATCTGCAACTTGTTAGCCTGTAAGGTTACACGGGGTAAAAGTATAAACAGGTTCAAAGGGGAATTAGACCAGCAATGGTAGGAAAGAATGCTGGGTGGGGAGCTAGAACACCTGGGTCCAATCTTTCCTTGTGAGTTAATTTAGACCTCAGTTTCTTCCATGTATAATGGACCCTTTCATTTCTTACGTGCTAGGCTTCTCAGGTTTTAATCTCTGCAACGTGTTATCAAAGGACTTTTGGTAATATTTAGAGGATAGTTCCAGCTTTGTAATAAAACAACTGTGAAGGCTATGGTCCTGTTCCTTTCATTCATTCATTCATTCAGCCACATCTGCGAGATCAGGTGCTCTCCCGGAGAATGGCTAAGCCAGGACTGTGCACTCAACTGGCCTTTGACCATCTCTTTCTAACATTGAATGACACTCAGTGTGATCTGGGAACCAAAGTGTGGCACTTAGAAATAATCCAGTATTTATAAACACAGGATCGCTGTACCAACATTAGCAGAGCTAGTGGTTGTTCTCGCTACCACACCTGCTGGCCCCTGAGCCCAGCTGGCATCTCCCTTCCATCTGGCCATCTCCTCACTAGACTTAGGGGCCCTTGAGAACTTGGATCAGACCCCACGCCTCGACCCCTTCCCCCGCTATGAAACAGTAATGGGGGACTTTGAAAAGGAGTGCCCGGATATGTCCGTCTATTGCTTCCGTTGCGGTTGTGAACATGCCCTGTGCTCCCTGAAAGAGCAAGTGTGGCTCACCATCCCGCCCTGTGAGAAACTGTAAAAGGAGCTTTGTGGTGCGTGATGAGTTGACTGTTGCCGTCCCCTGGCTGTGGCTGCGATCAGGAAGTGGCCGGAGCTGCGCCGTGGAGTTAAGACAAGAGCAGCAGGCTGTGTGGTTGGGCATTACCAAAGTGGGATGGGTCCTCTGCCATGTAGGCATCGCGGGCATTTGCCTTGCGGAGAGTAAGCTGGACCCCCGGTCTTAATGTAAAACCAGGCAGTGTGGGTGGAGCTGCTTCCTCCATCTGAGCTCCAGGCATACCTGTCTCATGGCCGGATTGTCATGAAATAAAGCATATGGGAGCGATACCTGGTATGCAGTGTGTAATCAGTAACTGGTGGCTCTTCTTTTCCCAGGAGTGAGAAACCTCCCCTAAGCGTTAGGAGTAAACACGGTGGGTTGGAGGAAGGGTATGAAAGCTGAGACTCACTGACTGTCCTTTAAGATTCAGGAGATGGGAGACAATGCCCACAGACTTGGAAATTTGCAAACACCAAAGGGCATTGTGTTAAAAGGTCCTTGGTTTGTAGGCCAGTGTTCTCATCATAACATTCTTTTAAAAAGGAAAATGAAAGAATCACTTTCTATGACCCAGGTCATTTCCCATCCACGTTACCAGATTTAAGCCAACGACTCGGCAAGGGCGTGCAGCCAAACGAAGCTTGGAGAGGTTGTCATGGCCGAGGGACATCGGGCAGGTGTCAGAGCTGGGACTCAAACCCAAGACATGGTCTTGGGCATTCACCTTCCTATAGAAACCCCACCCATGGCTCAGTGTTGACACAAGGCTGGTGATCCCCGACTCCGAAGCCCAGTATCCTGAGATTGGCTTAGATCCTCTGACGTCCTGGCCTGATGCTTAACCATGTCCTTGATTGTTCATTTAATTTTTTTTTTCTACATCTGGGTCTTTGTCTCTTTCTTTGTTTAAAAAAATACATATAGGGGTGCCTGGGTGGCACAGCGGTTAAGCGTTTGCCTTCGGCTCAGGGCGTGATAACGGCATTATGGGATCGAGCCCCACATCAGGCTCCTCCACTATGAGCCTGCTTCTTCCTCTCCCACTCCCCCTGCTTGTGTTCCCTCTCTCGCTGGCTGTCTCTATCTCTGTCGAATAAATACATAAAATCTTTAAAAAAAAAAATAAAAAAATAGGGGCGCCTGGGTGGCACAGTGGCTAAGCGTCTGCCTTCGACTCAGGGCGTGATCCCGGCGTTATGGGATCGAGCCCCACGTCAGGCTCCTCTGCTATGAGCCTGCTTCTTCCTCTCCCACTCCCCCTGCTTGTGTTCCCTCTCTCGCTGGCTGTCTCTATCTCTGTCAAATAAACAAATAAAATCTTTAAAAAAAAATAAATAAAATAAAATAAAAAAAATAAAAAATAAAAAAATACATATAATTTTATATTTAATGTATATATTTAAATATAAATAAATTTGATTGTATATTTTTGTTGTCACAAAGGTACTATGTGGCCATGTGGGACTTTTTTAAAAAAGGGAAAAATGACCATGTTAGCACTCGGATGTTTCCTCTCATCAAATTTTTGTCTGTATATTTCTCAAATAGAAGATTAAGATTTTCTTTTTTCAAAAAAGATTTTATTTAGGGGCGCCTGGGTGGCACAGCGGTTAGGCGTCTGCCTTCAGCTCAGGGCGTGATCCTGGCGTTGTGGGATCGAGCCCCACGTCAGGCTCCTCCGCTATGAGCCTGCTTCTTCCTCTCCCACTCCCCCTGCTTGTGTTCCCTCTCTCGCTGGCTGTCTCTATCTCTAATAAATAAATAAAAAATCTTTAAAAAAAAAAAAGATTTTATTTATTTAGGAGTGAAAGGGAGCACACACACGAGAGGGGGGAGGGGCAGAGGGAGAGGGAGAAGCAGGCTTCCCGCTGAGCAGGGAGCCCGATGTGGGGCCCCATCCCAGGACCCTGAGATCATGACCTGAACCAAAGGCAGACACTTAATCAACTGAGCCACCCAGGTGTCCAGAAAGTTGAGATTTTCTAGATTATAGCCTGCAGTTATATACTGAACATTCTCTTATGTCACTAAATATCCTTTACAACGTTCGCTTTGATGACAGGCCTGGATACTGCCTGATTCCCCTGTTGGTTTCCTTTCAGATCATCACTGGGGAGTTCTACCGCATCTACTACCTGAAGGAGAAGTCCCGGTCAGCGATTCAGAACCCTTATGTGGCGGCCCTCTATAAGCAGGTGGGCTGCTTCCTCTTCGGCTGTGCCATCAGCCAGTCCTTCACAGACATTGCCAAAGTCTCCATAGGGCGCCTGCGTCCTCACTTCTTGAGCGTCTGCAACCCTGATTTCAGCCAGATCAACTGCTCCGAGGGCTACATCCAAAACTACAAATGCAGAGGTGACGACAGCAAAGTCCAGGAGGCCAGGTGAGTTACCACCTGCCATGGCCACAGTGGGCATACCTTCAACACAGGCAGCTCAGGGAACACTTACTAAGGCACCTAGTGCATGAGGTGCCAAGCTCAGTGAAGGGCTTTGGTTTCAAGGGGTGAATAAAACATAGTCCCCATTCTTAAGGAACTCAGGGTCAAATAATTTAGATACATAGATAAATAAGCAATTGTGGTAGAACATTGGTAAGTCCATCCATCCATCCATCCATCCATCCATCCATCAATCCATCCTTTTGCTTACTTATGCATCTGTGGGTGCCTGCTAGGTTCTAGACTGTGTATCCAAAGCATTACCAAGGACGCAAAACCAAGCAAGATAGTGCTGCTCTCAAGGTCACAGTCTAGGGAGGGAAGACAGACAGGCAAACATGTGTCAGGGATGTGATTATGGCCCTTTCATGGCCCTCTCTTGCTCTTGCAGGAAGTCCTTCTTCTCTGGCCACGCCTCCTTCTCCATGTACACTATGCTGTATTTGGTGGTAAGTACCTTCCTTCTGATTCCAATGGAGTGCAGCGTCCAGCCCCAGCTTAAATCTCTTCTGTGCAGAGAGCCCTTGGGATGGTTAGGGACAGACTTCATTGTGAAATCCTTGAAAGAGAAGTTAGCTAGAAAAATGAGGTTCTGTTTTGAGCTCTGCCATGGCATCAGTAGAAGTTGTTTTATTTTCTAGGCGTTTCCCGTTTTTCAAATATAACTGATATTTATCATGGCTGTTTGATAAGGATCGTGCACCCATTCGAAGTTATAAAATGATGAAGACACTCGTATCACATTTTATGGTAGCAAGCACTGTTTTCTGAACATCCATTTAACTCAATCGACCCTTCCAGGCACCCTAGGTTATAAGTAATACTATCTCTTTTGTGGGAAAGGATTACTAAGTAAGGCTCAGAGACTTCAAGTGAACTGTCATAATTTACACGGACACTAGCACTATTGCTCACATCCATGCCCTGTCACCAAATTCCTTGTGGTGTTCCTCATACCAGCCCTCCTCCATCCCCCACTGAGGGAAAGGCTTTAAAAATTATCATTATCTGATGACTTAGAGTAATTTCAAGTGTGACAGGATAATTCTGCTTCCGTGAGCACATGTGATCTCATAATAACATGGTGAGGCACGAAATGCGTGTCCCCACTGCTGGGATCCAGAGACCAAGGCCCAGGGAGGCCAAGCAGTGTGTTGGGGGGTCCCTCAGCTAGTGGTGGGGCCATGACCTGAAACCCCGTGTTGCCCTTCCTGTGGCCATGTCTGCTCTGACTTCCTAGAGGCGCTGGGACAGTGCAGGCGAGATGCCCTGCGCCTCTCCCGCTGCTGCACAAACAGCGGCCGGTCTGTTTCTCTTTGTGACTTACATACGGTCCCCTGCCTCTCCGCTCCCCTTGAACGAGGTCCCTGTGCCAAGGCACTTCCTGCTTTCGGCCCTTTGATGAAGAGCAAGAAGGCGCTGAGAGGTCAGACGTAGCTCAGGGGAGCATAAGCTGTTTGCAGAAAGAACGTTTTGATTTTGACTTATTTAAAAAACATAATTAGGATTTGGAAAAACTAGCAGAAGGGTTTTGTTTTGTTTTGTTTTCCCTCGCAATCCTTTCCAAGCCCGGAGGCCTCCGGGCTTCCCATTACCTGGGATACAGAACTAAAAGGTGGGCCCCGACCTAGGAAAGCCTCACACGGGGATTTTCTTTATTCACGAATCGCTCCCCCCTCCATTCTTCATTGGTTGTTGTTGTTTTGCTTTTGTTTTGCTTTTAGAAAGCTAATTTAGCGAAGATATTTAGTTTCCTATTGCATTTTTTATATTTTACCCAGGTCTGGAAGCAATTTTACAAATGTAATTTCAGTGTTTTGCAAAGGTGCTTGGAGGAGTGGGTCTGTGTTCATTTTTCTCCTATTCCTTCATTTTCTTCCAAGACAAAAATAAGGGGTAATTTTGAAACCAACTCTGCGTTGTGTGCTCGACAGCCACTGAAGAGATAAAGGTGCTGACATGTTTCTGGTGCCTTCTGTGTACCAGGCACCGGGGCAAGCTCACACCGTAGCATTCGGTTCTCTCAGTAACTCGGTGAGGTGCATTTTAATTACCTCGTTTTCAGTTGGAAACCAGCCAATCAACCCGAATCTTAAGAATTTTAGTAATAAAAGTTCCATCTCCTGTAAAAGGGAGAAAATGGATTTGAAGGCTTATCTTGATGACACCAGAATCACTGCCTTGTTTTTTTCATGGTTCTGCTCTTCAAAACACAAAAAACAGCCTCGCCAGGATAAACTGAAAGAGTATAAGTTTCCTGGGCGCCTGGATGGCTCAGTCGGTTAAGCGGCTGCCTTCGGCTCAGGTCGGGATCCCAGGATGCTGGGATTGAGTCCTACATTGGGCTCCTTGCTCACCGGGGAGCCTGCTGCTTCTCCCCTGCCTGCCTCCCCCCCGCTTGTGTGCTCTCTCCCTCTCCCCCTCTCTCTCCCTGTCAAATAAATAAAGTCTTAAAACAAAGCAAAACAATATAAGTTCCTGACTCTACTTTCCATTTCACCTGAAGGCAACCTGCCTTTCTTCAGATCTGCTTTAATGGAGAGGCTACCCCGCTCACCCCCACCCACCACGACCACCTCCTACCCGCTGTGATTACAGCCAGAGACCTCCTCTGCAGGGGTGAGGAGTGAGGGGTAGATTCGGACCTAATGTCTGTTTGTGTCTTTGAGGGAGGAAAAAATTATAGTGCCTTTATGTTTCTGGAAAGAAGGAAGGGAAGGAGGCAGGGAAGACTGTGGGAGGAACAGACGAGCCTTCTTACTCCTCCATCACCCTAGCATCTTACTGCACACGTACACACAGCCATGCACACACCACACACTGGAGAAGCTTTGCAAATACACACGTTTTAACATGCACAACTCCCGGATAGCCATATATACAACATATAAACACAGGGCTCTATGTTTAGCTCTAAGGTTATCTTGCCCTGAAACAACCTCTGAGGTTACATTCCAAGGAGGACAGTGCTCTTTGCCAGGCTCCTTTCTACGTGATGTTACGCAGAAATTTCAACCCTCCGAATGTCCAATGTGCAAAGCTTTCTAGAGCAAGTTCGAGCACCATTGCTGCCTGTCAGGGTCTGTGGGAAATGCTGCACTCAGGGGAGCCCCCTGGCCCATCCCCCGGGGCTTCTCCATGGAGGTGGGCAGAGGAGACCCTGGCCTCCCCCAGTGCACCTCCCCCTGGGACCTTGGGGAAAATCACCTTTGAACCAGTTGGGCGTAACATTGATGGCGTTTGCCCTCAGGGTCTGGCAGGCCTGGATGGTTCCGTGGCCTCACGACTAGCTCTGGACCCAGGGGTTGCTTTCCTAGGTTTCATGCCTCAGTACTCCTCTGAAAAGTGGAGACAGTCATGTCTCTTTTGCAGGATTCTTGCTACTTTTCATCTCTAGACCCCACTTTCTCCATCTGTCAAATGGGAGAGTAGAATTAGATGGTATCTACTTATTTCTCAATCTCTGTGGTTCTGTTTGAAAGAAGTTTGAACTACCCCAAGCGTGACAAGAAAAGATGGGAAGCCATCCGGGACAAACTTACGCCCTCATTACCTTGGCATTCAAGGCGGGGGTTAGGGGGGATTGGAAGCACCAGCCGGCCCTACTCCAGGCCTGTCGGCGGCAGCTGCCATATGAACCCTCCCATGGCTCTGAGGGACACTCCACGTTAGGTTTTGATATGTAAAATGGTTAGCTTGGAAAAACCATGCCCCAAACACCAAATTATCTCTGGGCATAGAAGCTTACAGATGAGGTTAAGGCATGTTAGCGATTAATGCAGTCTAATAGGAAAAACCCACAGCATATATAAGCATATGTGATGCTTTTCTAACCCTGAGCCCTGGCCTAAGCCCCAGAGAACCACATCTGGACCGGCCCTGTACCTCCATGGTCAGGGACCGAGGATGACTTACTTGGCTTTCTGGATAAAATGCCAACACCCGCACAGGCCCCAGTTTGTGGGGCATACCTGTCATTGCTTCTGTTGTGCCAGGCACTCTGCTATCTCCCAGGGCTATTAACATGAATCAGACCTGGGCCCTGCCCCCAAGGACCTCAACGTGGGTTCAACACTATGTATATCAGCACGTATTTGGTGGGTGACTGTGATAGACCAAGCAGCACGCTAGGGGTTGGGGATAGACACATCGGTAAGTCATGGGCAGAGCCCTTGGGGAGTTCAGTCTAGGGGAGCAAGTAGACAATGACAGCAGTTTGGTACACTGTGTGGGGGCGGGGGGTCAGGTGTAGGTCCTTATGGAAACTTAGAGTTGTGGCCCCCAAGCCAGCCTGGACGGAGGTGGCAGAAGCTGGGGGAGGCTGCCAGTAGGTGAAGATGGGCAGAGCGGAAGAACCGCTTATGTGCGGTGATTTGCAAGCTGCAGGTTCTCAGTTCAGTCCAGCTCTGGTGGCCGGTAGGAAGCAGGGGGTGGAGGGTGCAGCGAGAGCTGAGAGGACTTTCAGGACCAGCCCCTCCTCCTGCAGCTCAGATCAGGAAGCAGCAAGTTGGTGGCGAGGCCTTTCCTTTGCCGCTGAGACTCCCTCCCCGAACGAGCACCTTGCCCCCTTGCCTTCTTCAGGGTGCTTTGTCAGAGAAGCCTTCCGTGGTGATGCTCCCTAACTCCCTTTGCAGCCTTCTTCCACCACCACTGCCGCCCCCCCAATTTCTCACCATCTGAAGTCTATATTCATTTCTCTACCAGATAAATTGTAAGCTTCATGAGGGGGACGTTTCTGTCTCTTGATTCACCACTGTATCCCACGGCTCCAAACAGGGTCTGACGCTTAGTTAAGTATGCAGTGCATATCTGATGGGTGAATGAACGAATGAATGAATGACTCAGTTGCAGGCCTTCTACGTCCCCAAGCCAATCTCCTTCCCATTCCAGTCAGAATCGTGTTCATCCCCTCATCCCTGAATTGGTCAGAAAGGACCTAGGTGGTATAGGGAAGGCCTTTGATGCCTCTTTGCTGAACTATTGACATATTGACTCTTGACTAGGGTGCCCGTGGGAACTGTTTATGTGTCAAAGGGTTTGTCGGATACCAAGGAAACAGGGAAGTGGCTGTCCTCTGACGGCCATGTTCCCTGGCCTGTGGTTGTTAGTCATTGAGGTTTTGTTCAGCGTGTTTAGAATCGCGGAATGGTGGGGTCTGGTATGCCCACGAGACATGCCCACAGATCTTGGGAGTGTCTGGTGAAACCCCTGGCAGGGACAAGATTGTGGTTTCTACGGGGAATAAACTGCCGTATCAGATGTAGATGTTTTCCCTTGTCTTTCCCCCACCTGTATCCATCCATCATCCATCCACCCATCTGCCTGTCCATCTGTCCATCCATCTATCTGTCCATCCATCCATCTGGCAGTTTCTGAGCCAGACCTTGTGTGAGCATCTGGGGACACCAAACGACCTCCTATTTGGTGTGGAAAGCCTGAAAAGTGAATAGTCTCATAACAGGTGGATGAGGTCTCCGACTCGGGTGGACTGAGCCACAGCGCCCCAAGGGGAGAGCTGCTAACTCCACTCTGAGGGGCACTGACTGCACGGTTCACAGGCTCTCCTTAGCTTAGAATCAGGGCGGAGGGTCTAATACTCTCACTCTTAGAAAAGCTACACACTTGCATTTTAGACAGTGGCCTTAATGAAAGTATGTGACAGGTGAATTCCAGGAGCACACGCTTCCAGGTATCCCCTATAGGCTGTCCTTTAGCCCACAACAGCCCTGTAGTCCCCATATTGCTTTTCTCCTCAGACAGAAGTCCAGTACTAAAGACCAGTACTTTGTGTGCAGAGTACTGAGTCCCTCTAAGGAGGCCAGGTTCTGTAATTAGAGCTCGGACACATCTTACTCAAATCATGGCTCTCTGTTACCTTGAGCAAGTGACATGGCCTTTGGGCCTTGATCTCTTCATCTGTAAAATGGGCACAGTGGTGTCTATCCAATAGGATGACTGTGATCATTGCAGGTGAGGTCATGTAAAGCGCCTGGAACAGTGTCTGGAACAGTGCTCAACAAACTGGTAGTTTCTTTTTCTCCCCTTGATCGTGACAGAAAACAAGAGCCTATTCTCTCCTGAAGGAGGAGAAAAGTTCACTAAAAATTCTTCTTTTGTCCTGAAAGCAGTTGAATAACTTCCCAGAGAGAAATTCCAGTTCTGCACCACGTAGACAAGTCACTAGGCTCATGGACCAGAGCCAAGCGTGAGCTGTGGCGGAGATGAGAGAAGGGAGAAAGTTTCTCCCTATGGGTGTCAGTGATCTGGACAGACTTCCAGGAAGAGAGCAGGCAGGGACTTAAGGAAGGACAAAAGCCTCCTTTTCACTCTGAGCAGAGCAGTCCCAAGAGCGATGGAAATGAAGTGAGAGGACAGTACAGACCTGTTTCACCAGTATGCAAATCATGTAATGAAACACAAATGACTTAGCAAGAACCCAGTGTGACTCACCCCCACATCTGACTCTGCTAGTTTAGACCAGAGGAGCCCACGATTTCAGACAGACCTCTCTAAAGAGGTTTTGTTGGAATTCCACAGGACCCCAGTTTTGAAGCTAGGACCACGAAGGAGGAGAGAACTCCATTTATGGAGTGAGTTCGGTGTGCTGGGGACTTCCACATACATCATTTTGGGGATGGGGGTTTGTGGGCAGGACCTACAGCTTTCTGTTGTAATCTTCCCATCTACAGTCAGCCGTTTTATTTTAGCAAATGGAAGAAAAATCTTAGTAAAGAAACGAGATTTGATTTTTAATTTTAATATTCTTTTTTTTCAGGGAGGAACTTTATTCATGTTTCCATCTTTCACAATTTTGAGCAGAATAGATGCTCACGACAGGTGCTTGTTTTTTAAATGAGCAAATCTCATTGTGTAAGAGAAAGCAGAACTTGAGAGAAGCAGAGTGATGGGTTTAGGGCCCTACAGGTGACATGGAGCAGAGAAAAGAGTCAAATTTAGTTTTGCTCTGATTGCAAATCAGACCCTTTTCTGCAGGGTCACACTGATGCTTAGAAGTGGATTCTGCCAGCCCAGAGACCTTCACGCAGATGGGGAAGTAAGATAAGTCAGGACCTCAGGGCTGTTGACCTCTGTGAGAGGTCAAGGGATTCAGCCTTTTTGGTTTTGTCCAGCTCTGCTTACCTCTTTCCTAACCACCCTTTTGCAGGGTGCCTATGACTTTCCTGAAGCCCCCGCAGAAATTCTGAGTCTGGGCAAGTCTCCCTACTATTTGGTCCTGAACAAGGTCTCAGTATCACCGTGGTGAGGAGTGTGACTTGCTCCCGTGGAATGGGAATAAATGCAGTCTCCTGCCTCTCATCCTGTCCCCACGCTCAGGTTTCCAAGGGAGCAATGTGCTCCAGAAAGTTCTCTCTGGTCACAGTGAGGTCCAAGTCCCTGGTATGGAGAGCCTCACGAGAACTGGGGTATAAACCAGCAAAAGCCCATCCATTTAGCAGTAGGATTGGTGGGGTGCGGAAGGACTTATTAGATCCTTTGGTCAACCTCAAAGCCTGTTGCGACCAGCTTCTCAAATCAATGTGGAAGGTCACCGTGCAACCTTTTGCTTTAGTCAACTACTTGTTTTGGTGAAATCAACCACAGTCATTGAGTAAGTCTCATTCACCAAGGCAAAGGGGGACATAGATTTCTGAAGAATGCCTTGAGTGCCCAGTCCTATGTGTCTCATTTGATCCTGGCAACCCAGAGAGGGAGATGCTCTTGTACCTGTTTCCCAGATGAGAAGTTGAGGGACCGCCCACTTAGGAAGTGATGGAGTTAGGGCTGCTTCACCCCCAAATTCACGCTACTCTTGCTGCTGTGCTTCCCCCTGAAGCCCCAGCTGCAGACGCCAAGGTCAATCCTGAGACCTCAAGGTCTGAATCAATGTGTTGGTTCCTGAGGGGTAGCGAAAAAGTGCCGCTGGCCATTCCACATCTGACTGCTTCCCCAAGGCATTCTTTTCCCGTGGCCCCTGCTCCTTTCTCATTCATAAGCACTCCCTTCCTGGAGCTCTTCTGATGACTGGTCTCTTCCTCTCTCTCCTCAAGTTCCTCTCGTGTATTTATTTATTTTTTTTCTTTTCTTCAGCTCCAGGCTTAAGTATCTGAGTCAGTGGAAGGGGAGATGTGTGCCATGTCCGGTTGGGAAACCCACCCTTCCTCTGCCCCACCCTGATTTCCAAGGCCCATGACCTAAACTCTGCACGGAGGGGCGGGGAGGAATTGGAGGATTTTAAAAGAGCGTTTTCTAAGGATCTGCGGATTATTTTATTTGTGAGAAAACCTAAGGCTCGGTGAGATTTTTCTGATGAACACCTGGTGTTCTTTCTGTCCCTGCCCCGGCCCTTGTCCACTGCCAAAATGCCGGAAGATGGCCGGATCATGGTGGGCACAACGCAAACGGACCGGTGCTTTTGCCCCAAGACTTGTGTTAAGTGGGAGCTACACCAGCGTCACCCCATACCCACTCCTAGAAGGAAAGGATCTTTTGATTCACGATTACAGAATCCATTGCTGGCTCATTTCTGCGCAAACGAGGGGATAGCCTTTGACCTACAGGTTATTTTTGATGGTACTGAGGGCCTTTCTTAAAATAATTTAATTTTTCACCATTTGCTTACAGTCACATTTCCCAATTGCGATTCAATAGACAGATACTCTGTAAATGTTAGTAAGTATTGTCAGTAATGAAAGTAAGGATTTCCCATAGAGCATTTACCATCTTTGCTTAAAAGACCCTTAGTATTCCACGGAGTATGGTTTGAGAAAGACTGACCTACTAAGTAAAAGCCAAGTTCCTTAGTTTGATATCCACACCCTTCCTGAGCTGGCCCCCTTTGCCTCTGTAGCCCTGTGGCTCATCAGTCCTCCCACCCCCACCCTGAAGAGCTGTACTGAAAGCTGTGAGGTTCTCCGGAACTCTGGCTTCTAAGCCATTGCTCTGCCTGGAATATGCGTGTCGCTGTCCCCTCTACTCCTAGCAAATGCAGATTGTTTAGGACTCAAGTCAAGTACCCCTCCCCCCTTAGTACTGACCTTGGTTCCCCAACTTTCTCCATAATTCCTAGGAAACCTGTAAGTGCCCTTGCCTGTGTTTATGGATTCCCCCAACGAATGAATGGTCTATAGGGCAGGAATTACAGCTTCCATTTCTGTGTCCTTACCCTCTGTTGGAGTGCCTGACTTATTTATTCGTTGGTTTGTGTTCTGGCTAGTTGTATAGTTGGAGCCTTTTAGTTTGTTTTTAGCATGATTTCTTTCAAGTCTTTTTCTCCAGATCTTTTTAGGATGTCCCTACAAATCGGATGGGATTTAAGTTGCCAACTTGATGAGCTTATAAGTTGAGTGTTTTATACATAAAAATTCTAGCTGTCTGTTCAGCTTGTCCTTTATGTCCCTTACTTCCTAAAGGGTCCTATGTAGTTCTTGGTCAGCTAATTACTGTTTGTAGAATCACCTGGGCTGCTGTGACGGTTTTACCTCTCCTTCTAGGTTGTTCACTGGTTATGTTTCACATACGAGAGACTGTTGATCTTTATCGCTTGTTAACAGCCGCCATCCGTGCATTCTTTATTATTATTTTTCATTTGTTATTCTTAGATTGCCCAAGAATGCATTCATAATGATTATAAAGTTGTCTGCTGTTGTGGAGGCCTGGGTTTTTGAAATCACCTTCCAGGTAGTTGAGGAGTCAGTGCTAGGCCATCTTCCCCCACCGGCAGGAGTGGCTCCGGAAACTTCCACTCATCTTTCTCCTCACGACCAGCCATTGGCTTGCTCCTTCCTGTCCGCCAGAAGGAAGGTGTCCCTGTGTTTCAGGAAGGGCTGAGTCCCGTCTCTGCCGCTCTCCCAGGTCTATCTTCGGGCCATCAGCTCCTCCCCTCCGAGCTCTTCCCCTTTCTGCTGGTCTCCCCCAGTGCCTGCCTTTGATTTGTCGTCGGAAGTTCCCCTTGACCAGTTGCCTTTTCCCCCTCATTTCCCAAGTTCCCACAGGAACCTGGGAAGTAGGTTGTGCCCAGAGGTTAGAACGGAAACTGCAGCTAGATAACTCTGAGGGACAATGCTCAGCTGACGTCATTTCAGCTTCTTTGCTTCGGCCAGAGGAGGTGGGTTTTTCTCCATTTTTCCTCAGGTTACTCTCAGCCCGGTGTCTGTCAGCCTCTGTGAAAGCTCTCCGGCATTGTCTGGTTGCTTTATGTGTTTCCTTATATTCGAGCTCCAAAGTCCATAGTTGGGAGTGGTGAGTTGGAAACTTGTTCTTCGGGAGAGGTGCGTTCTGTTGAAGCAGAAACATCCCCTTGTGACTATCACGAGAACCTCTCCTAGCAATCCTGCATTTTGTCCAAGACGGTCCTAAGCAGCAAGTAGTGCTGCCCTGATCGCCAGGGAAACACACAAATGCAGTGCATGGATTGTCACCGATTGCAGAAAAGAAGCCTTTACTCCCCTGGTTACTACTCTTTTATTTGTTTCAAACACGAAGAAGATAAAAGGGAACGCACGTTTATGAAGTGTCTAGAACGGGCCAGACAGTGGGCTCTAAGGCATTCCTCGGCCCTTCACATTTTTCTTTTTTCTTTAGTATGGGAACTAAGGCTCCAGGTTTAAGGAGCTGACTTGAGGTCATATCCAGGTTGAATGTTCTTTGTACACCATGCCCCCGAGAAAGTCCAGATGGTTCCATTTAGTGGAAACGGAGTGGGTGTCGACCTGGTATTCTAATGCACTTAATGTGTGTTCCTTTTCTCCCCTCTCTCCAGCTGTACCTGCAGGCCCGCTTCACTTGGCGAGGGGCCCGCCTGCTCCGGCCCCTCCTGCAGTTCACCCTGATCATGATGGCCTTTTACACAGGACTGTCGCGTGTGTCCGACCACAAGCACCATCCCGGTGATGTGCTGGCAGGATTTGCTCAAGGAGCCCTGGTGGCCTGCTGCATAGTGAGTAGCATGTCGTTCTCGGTCCACGAGCAAAGCCCCGGACGGCTTGCTTGTTCCGTGTTTCCAGCTCAGCGACCAAAGCTAGCAAGCTCTCAATCCTTTTCTCTGCCCAGGGTATCAAGAGTCCCCCTACCCCAGGACCCCTGCAGTAAAAGGATAGTATTTTCTGTTTTCCTTCCAGCCTGTGAGTTTTCCTTCAGCAGAATCTCTTACGTCCTCTTCTCTCTAACCGTGGAAGGTTTGGGCTCATAAAACATTGCAGCCAGAGGAGGTCTTAGATGCTGTCCACCTTGGTCACTTGACTGATGAGGACATTTAGGATTTGAGAGGGGAAGGAACTTGGTCACATGTCAAGTGACTAGTGGTGTTTCTGACTCATATGGTGCTCGCATGCTGCTTTGCTGGACGCTTACAAATCACTAGAATTCAGCTTCTTGGGAAACGTCTACCCTTCCCACTGTGACCTTTAGGGTGACTTGGTCAGACTCTAAACTTGGTGTTGGCTAGAGAAGAGGGAGTTGGGTCAAGGCTAAGCCTTCCCCTGGCTAGCTCGAAGGGCCTTGTCCATCAAGAGAAGGGCCTAGAGAATGGCCTTGGGAGGGGCCAGGTTCCCATTTGCCCCAGGTGACCAGGTTACTCTCTCCTCACACTTCATCCCTGACTCTCACTGAGCCTCCATCTCCTCAAGAATCTCTGTTTTTCTTGCCGGCTTAAAGTTTTGAGGGGCTTATGCAGCAAGCGCGAGGCGCACCTGCTCTGATCCTGTGCCTTCCTGGACCTCACTCAGGGGTGCTCACGCCAGGCCCACGGGAATCCCAGAACACAGTCATGGCTGGGTGTTTAGGCACCACGTACATGGGGTGTGTTGTGCGTATAATTCTTGCCCCACCGACTGTAGGACTCATGAACAATCCAGAAATCTGGACGAGCCCTCGGCCTTTCCTCCTTTCTAAGCCTGGCTGCGGCCCCGTGTCTCCCAACGGTGGCCTCTCGCACTCTCCTCTGATGGTGTGTTTCACCCTGTGCTGACGTGTGTCTCCCTTGAGACTGTAAAGTTCCCTGAGGACGGGGACCGTAGGTGACGTACTTGTTGCTCTCCCTGTCTCACCAGCTCCTCTCAAGGCATCTAGCTCAGAATAAATGTGGTTTTTAATCAACAAAAAACGAGAATCAGTGGGAGGCTCTCTTCCTTGAGAACACTACAAGGGACATTCTCTTGAAGGTAGAGGCATGAGTAAGGCAGGGCCCTTGCTCCCAAGGAAATGCCAGTCCAGTTGCTCGCAGCGCCGGCCAGCACAGGAGTTAGAACATGGCTCGGGGCCGTGACCGAGAGGCCCACAGCGCCTCGTTGCCGGCGAGGGCCGGATGCGGGGTGCGGCGGGAGGGGAGGGGGCAGGGGGCCCCCCGGAGAGGGCACCACAGAGAAAGTAGCATCTGAGCTGCTTGCCAAGGGACTGCCTATTTTGATGGTTTTATTCATTACTTTCTTTCTTCTTCTTTTTTTTCCAGTCAAGGCCAGAGGGGAGAGAAATTGTGAGAGCAAACTGTTAATGAGAGCAGCTGTCACTGGCCCTTTAACGTGAAGTGACAGCAGGGGTCTGGTGTTTGCAGGGAGGGGTCACCCTTTGCTGACTGTGCCCTTCCTAGCCGTGCTTTTGGCAGGCAGATGGCCTGCTGCTGTGTTTCCTTCTCTGTGCTGCCTTAGTTAGGGTGTCCTGCACCCCCGATTTAAAAAGGTGCTGGGATGGGGCGCCTGGGTGGCACAGCGGTTAAGCGTCTGCCTTCGGCTCAGGGCGTGATCCCGCCGTTATGGGATCGCCCCACATCAGGCTCCTCCGCTATGAGCCTGCTTCTTCCTCTCCCACTCCCCCTGCTTGTGTTCCCTCTCTCGCTGGCTATCTCTATCTCTGTCAACTAAATAAATAAAATCTTTAAAAAAAATAAAATAAATAAAAAGGTGCTGGGGTCCTTCGTTGGTGTCCTCTTGCATAGCCTAGAGCACTCTCCATGTGCGGTGAGACGGTGTCCGGGAGGGCAGGGTTTATTTTCAAGACGGACGTGAGGGGTCTGGCTTCTATCCTCTTTGGCTCTGGCTGACTATAGCGCGGGATAGGAGTTTGGTACTAGGTTTGTAAAGCCCCGACTCGGTGCTGGCACCATTCTAGTCCTTTACCCACTGGCTCCTTTTAGACACATGCAGCCATTTTGTAGATGAGGTAACTGAGACTCCAGAGAGACCAGCCGAGTCATCCAAGGTCAGAGCTGGTCAACCTGCTCCCGCATGCCCCCGGCTCCAGAGCTTTGCCCTGTGCACGGGGTAAGGAAGGGTGGTTGCTGGAGGTGAGGCCAGCCAGAGTTAACCCGAGGCAGAACAGCATAGAAGGCTGCTTAAGGAACATCATTTAAGGATGTCACAGGGCCTTTCCCCAGCCTTTGGGTTGATCTGGTCATTGCTTTGCGTTTATTTATTTATTTATTTATTTATTTATTATTATTATTTTTTTTTAAAGATTTTATTTTTTATTCGACAGAGATAGAGACAGCCAGTGATAGAGGGAACACAAGCAGGAGGAGTGGGAGAGGAAGAAGCAGGCTCCTAGCAGAGGAGCCTGATGTGGGGCTCGATCCCATAACGCCGGGATCACGCCCTGAGCCGAAGGCAGATGCTTAACTGCTGTGCCACCCAGGCGCCCCTTATTTATTTATTTTTTAAAAAGATTTTATTTATTAATTTGACAGAGAGAGAGCACAAGCAGGGGGAGCGGCAGAGGGAGAGGGAGAAGCAGGCTCCCTGCAGAGCAGGGAGCCCAATGTGAGACTCAATCCCAGGACGCTGAGATCATGACCTGAGCCGAAGGCAGATGCTTAACCCACTGAGCCACCCAGGCGCCCCCATTGCCTTTCAGTTTAAAAGCCTGTTTGACAAAGTAAAGACGGTTTGGAAAAGGATGATAAATATTTTTCCATCTTTTGCCTACTTAGCTGTAAACACATGAGGGCAGGGGTTTGACCTTATTTACGATTTTTCTCCAAATGCCTAACACCCAGCCTGGTACTCGTGATACTCAGGAGCTCGTGGTCCTGACAGGCTTGGCATCACAACACAGAGCCATCCACGTCACGGATGCCATCAGAGAGGCCAGGGCAAGACGCTGTGGTTAGTCAGCCCAAGAGCTCAAGAGTGCTCAGCTTAGAGGAGAAAAGGCAGTGGGTGATTGCCCATTACAAGAGCCGTCATCCTGGCCTTAAGTGTGAGGAAGACATGCAGAGCTCAACCCTAGCCTGAGCCGGAGATAGGTCTGGGCAACCCACCATCTGAGTGCCCTGTATTCCCTGGGGGAGGGGACAGGTGGCGAGCCACGGCCCCACAGGTAGAGCTTTGCAGCATGCATTTGTGGCCTAGGCCAAAGCCCATGGCCTCTGCTCTGTTTGGGTGTCATAGCAGAAACTCCCACTCAAGAACCAAGGCTGGCTGTCCCAGCGAATCCCAGGAAAGCCAGCACTCCTCTCTGAATGTGGCTGTATTGAATGGATCTGGAAACACAGAGCACAGGGGCGTCTCCTGGGGGTGCGAGGAGGACCCGGAGGAGGCAGCACAGAGTGGTACAAGGCCACTCCCGGGTGCCAAGAACCCCAGAATCCATTTCACCCTCTGCCTGATTACCTGAGCCAGGCTTCACTGGACCCCACCACCACCTTAACAGAGAAATAACACTTGTGAACATGTATTGCGAGCTCCCTGTGCCAGCCGTGATGATAAGCACTTTTCACAGATCATCCTCAGTCCCCTTAAAATCCTGTCCTACCCTGTACCCATGATTGTTCTCTAAAGAGATGAGGAAGGGACGCAAAGGATGGAGTACCACAGAGAGAAGGTAGGGAAGCCAGGGTTGTCCGCAGGTGGTCGACAGCCAGCACTATGAGACCCGAGGGCCTGGTCTCTTCCTCTCTACTCCCCTCACCTCCAAGCACACCAGACTTCTCAACATTTCCCACTGCCTGAGCTCCTGTCTTAGATGTCGGTCCCCCTTTGATGGAGCATGGCTCTGGTTTCACCCCATCGCTGGTGGAACCTTCTGTGTTTCCCGTGTTGCTGCTGCAGCAAATTACCTCAAACCTAGTTCCTGCAGTTCCTGAGTTTGGCGTTACAAAATAGGTCTCAGTGGGCTAGGATCAAGGTGTTGGCGGGCTGCGTTCCTTCTGGAGGCTCGGGGTGGGGGCGGGGATTTGCTTCTTTGACTTCCCCAGCTTTTGCAGACCGCCTGCATTCTTTAGCCAATGGCTCCTTCCTGGCTCTTCAGATCTTTCTTTCATTTTCTCTGGTCTCTGCTTCCATCACCATCTTCTGAGATTCTTACTCTGCCTCCCTCTGCGGAGGGCTCTGGGGAGTCATTGGGTCAGCCGGTTAATCCAGGACAATCTGCCCCTCTTGAGGTCTTTAACTTCATCATATCTGCAGTCTCTTTGGCCATGGAAGGTGACATATTAGCAGGTCCTGGGGATTGGGGCACAGACATGTTCAGGGGACCATTGTTCATCTGCCACACCTTCCCCTCCCTCTTCCCTGAAGACAGAATTGTTTGGCTTTCCCCTCCTGCTTCCTCGGCCCTTTGTGTGGTTTTCCTGCCGTGGCCTTCGGCCTGGTTTTATTGTGGTTGCCTGTTCGAATGTCTGTCTCCCCAGCTAGACGGCCAGAGTCTCAATAGCAAACCCATGGCTTCACGTTCTGGCTGTTTGTCCTCGGGCTTGGTGCGGTGGTTGACATAGTAGGTGCTTGATTAGCCTTGGTTAAAGAGTGAGTGATGAATGAGCTTGTGACGTCAGGCCAGACACTTCCCCTCTGAGCCTAGTTTCCTCATCCGGTGAGCCGATGTTGCAGGCCCCGGAGCTCTGTGACCTTCTCCCACAGAAGTTCAAAGGCATAGCTGACTTTGTAGTAATTAAGCTCGACCTGCCTTCTCAGATGGCACCGTCTCCCTGCAATGTCCGTGAAGGTGGCCTCTATTTGGGGATGGGGACTTGTCTCTAAGCGGGAACAGTGCCTCACTCTCGAATGTTGGCTGAGTCACTGCGGAGCCTTGGGCAACAGGCCACGACAGCTTAGCACTTTCACCCAGGTCTGTGGAGTCAGTCCTGTCCCAGCAAGCAGATGTGTCTAGACAAAAACCACGTGCCAAGCAGGAGCAGTTTCAGTTTCCTCCACCCGCTGCTCACTCGTGGAACCCTTTCCAGAAAGGGAAAGGCACTCGTCACAAACAGAAAGCCTGTGTGGCGTCATAGACTGAACAGGAACATGGGCACGTGGGGTGGGATCAGCCTGCACACTGACGTCCATCTTCATACATGTGAGTGGAGGTAGAGAGACCCAGAGGCACACGGACAGACCAGGTAGCGTCCAGACTTGTAGACGGCCATCCTCTCTCTCTCTCTCTCTCTCTGTCAGTAGCACTGAGAACACAGACATGCACCGGCAGACAAGCCAATGCAAACACAGGCACATACTGACCCTCACATCCCCCCTCCTGCCCATCTACACACGCGCACACACGCACACACACAGTCGTCCCTACCAACACAGGAGCTCTACAGCGGGGCTTACCAGACCCACCCCTGGAGTAACCCAGGGACTCAGACGAGGCAACAAACATCAGTTCATTTCCTGTCTGGTGACAACTTGCCTATCTGGTCACCTCCTCCCTGACCCTCTCGCAGATGGCAAATTATGGGGCCCTGGGAGGGGTCAGGGCAGGGCCAGGCCGCCATTGCTGTGGGTTCGGCAGAGGAAGCAGCTGCTCTTGGATGTCATAAACACACAGCGGAGTCTTTCCTGGTTTTCCTCTTCCCTGGGGGTGTAGCTCGGCTAGCGGTTACTCTTTTGTGTGCTGCTGTCTTCCTCCAGGATGTAGGGAAGGGCGAGGGTGTTCTTTGTCTCTGCCCCAGTGAGGTGACCTTGAGAGAAGAGACAAGCAAGAACAGGACTGTGAAGAAGAGCTTGGTGGTGACACCCCTCAAGAGGAAATGGGTGCAGAGAGGGTGTGACACACCCAAGGACACACAGTGGCAGAGTTGGGACCAGATTCCGGTGCTCTTAATTCTATCTCACCGGACTAAGACCGTGAACTCCAAATGTGCTTGGTCTGTGCCAGGAATCTGTGAGGTCTCCTTCTCTAATGGAAGATTCCCATCTATTCCCATTAGATTTATCCTACTGCTGCCTGAGCACAGGGAAATGGATGAAATGACCTTGCAAGTGTCTTTAGGCCCAGCGGAAGTCTAGCTCCTTGCCCAGTAGGCCCTGGGGCTGACCTTGCCTCCTCAGGGCCCCCACTCTCCTGTGGGTAGGGGTGCCAGACTGTCGTTATGGGAGAGAGAAGGAAGCAAAGGTGGAGGCAGACTTTGGCCCCAACAGATGATGACTGTATCCTCCAGCCTCTGCAGCGTCCTTCTCAGATGTCCTTTCTCATTGCCCTGCTGAGACAACTGGGATGAATGATGAGGCAGGAGACTCCAAAAGGGGCGTCTCACTAGCCATCCGCTCATTAGGCATGTCGGGCATGTCACTTCCTCTCAGGCACCTTTCCCTGTCATGTGATGTACGGATGACAGTACGTCCCGCAGTCTTTGGTTTGAGGATTCATTGAATAAAAGGTGCTCATACTCGGCACGTGCAGCACAGATGGAATGTGTGTCACGGGGATGTACTATGTTTTGTCTTAAAGTTTTGGAGCTAAGAAGAGTGGGTCCTTAAAGAGCTCTCGTGCGGGAGCTTCCCCAGACTTGACCATGATCCATGATAAGGAAACCATTTTCCATCATAACCCAATAGAGGCACCCACACGTCACTGAAACATTTCTCCCGATAAGACTTAGCTTCCCTGTGTGTGATACATCCTACTATTTGTTATTCAACCTTTAAACATGCCAGTAGTGACCACCAGTTAATGGACTTTGTAACTTACTAATGACTTGTGACATGCAGTTTGAAAAACACTGATCTAATGGGGACCGTGGGGGCACAAGAGAGGGGATTCTTCTTCCTGAGGGTGTTAGAAGGCTAGAGAGAATTCCTTGGGGAGATGGAACCTTGACGAGGGGACATTTTTATGAGCTACAAAAGAGAAGGAAAGGCATTTCACACAGAAGGAATGTTGCAGAGACACAGGGATGAATGAGAACAGTGAGAATACAGTGTGTCTTCTGATCCTAGAAAACTTTAAAAGGTAGAGCTTCTGGAAGTGGGGGCCCCTGCCTCTTTCTGGCCCCTGTTATCCCTTTGTACAGTGTTCGTGAACCCCATCTCCTGCTGGATCGAACACCCCACTATCAGAGCTGTCAGCCAGGAGCTCCCCCTTCCCGGAAACCCTCCTTCGTCATAACCTAGAAGTGCCTTCCCAGAAGGTCCCCTGGGCAACCACAGATCTCTCTTCTCCAGAATGGCCCCCACTCTCTCTCCTCTGCTGCTTGGAGCCCTCCTTGTTTTTGTGAGACTAACCTCCTTCACAGCCCTCAGTAGCAGGGATGGCCATGAACCATGGTAACTAAGATAGCATTTGAATGGCCTTATATGGGTAAGAAGTGCTTTCATATAAATTCTTCCGTGGAAGCCTGACGGTAACTATGGGAAAGTGAATTTTTAAATAATGTTTGTACCCAGGTACAGGGCAGATTCATCATCTGAAGTCACAAACCTCTTCACTTTGGATAAATTCTAGCCCCGACAAGAGTGTGACTTGGCCTGGGTGACACAGCAGTTGCAGTTTGGGGACCAGATCCTGCTGTCTGACTCCGAGTGTGACATTCTTTCCACCCCATCAAGTTCCCTCACAGATAGACCAGGAAATTATTCAACAGAGACGCTGGCAAGCTCCCAGTGCCAAAAGCCACTGGAGGCCTTTTTTTGAGGTCAAGAAGTGATGATTGCAATTGTGTCAGTCTGATTTGGTCAAAAGACAGGGCTGCCAAGGATGGCTTTTCTTTAGACGTACACTGAGGGCATGAGGGTGAGCCAGGTCCCGAGGCTGTCTCCTGCAAAGAAAATGATTCCTTTAATCTAAGAGATTGTTTATTATGGGAGAGCAGGATGCCAAAAGGAAATCCAGGGGCCAAGGCATGGGGATGTCTGCAAAAAGAGCAGCAGAGGGGCACCAGGCTGGCTCAGTTGGTGAAGCATGCGACTCTTGATCTCGGGGCTGTAGGTTTGAGCCCCATGTTGGGTGTAGAGATTACTTAAAAATTAAAAAAAAAGAAAGAAAGAAAAAGGAGCAGCACATGGTCTCTATCCTCACATGGGGTGGATTCAAATTTATTGGGGGCTATAGTTGCTGGGCTCTGAGTAGTTCATGGGCTTGAGTAGGTCATAGTCCAAGTGGAAATATGGTGTAGCATTATGCCTGAAAGCCTATGTCTAGGGCTAAGATGGAAGGTCATTGAAAGCTGTGTGGGTAGCAAAGAGAAAGTGTAGGCAGCTTGGGGAAGGTATCACGAAATCCAGTGAACAGATAAAAGAGCGGCTCTCAAAGCAATTCCGAGATGTGTAAGACATTCAGCCACTAAGTAGCAGATGTAGGATTTGAGCCCATCTGTTCATCTGTACAGTGTCCACTGATGGTTCTCCTCGCTTGAGTCTGCATAGCAGACACCTATAAGGGTCGTTGAATGCAGACTTCAGGCCCCACTTCCGGTAGGTCTCGGGCGATTCCCCAGCTGATTCTGAAATAGATGATCTGAGGATGACACTCTGAGAAATACCAGAATGGACAACTTGCTGTTTTCTTCTGGTTAGAAGATTCCAACATTCTTCTCCTTTTGTATTTATCCATATTTATCCGCCCTGTGCTGGCATCTAAGCTCGGTGGGGGGGCTTATAAAAATCTCAGTGTATGAGGATGTGATTCCTCTTTTCAAGGCATTCACTTACACATTCTCAGAAGTTGACACACTCAAGGACTCCAGAAACACGTAAAGAACAATTTTGCCGTCACGATCTACTCTTTACAAGATGACCCTCAGAATTTGCTGAGTTGGCCATTTGCAGCAGTGGGAGTGGAAACCTGGCGACAGACCAGAATGCTGGTTCCTGGACGGCTTGGTTCTTGGTGCACTCCAGCCAGGCAGCACCCCAGCGGCGCTAGACTGTGTAGGCTCCAGGGGGCTGGCGCCTCTGGAACTCGTGAGTGCCGGCGACAGGACATCAGAGGCATCTTCGTTTTTGATTGTGCTGACTCATTCCCCAAAATAGCCTCAGAAATTACAGGACTTTGAGATCTGATTCTATCTTTCTTATGGAAAACTCCCACCTGCAGATGGTCTTCCTGTCTGACTTGACTTCTACCTGTTGGCTTATATTCTGAATCATTCTTTCCCCCTCTCTCCTTTTCCTTTTTTCTAGCTCCTTCTCTGTTTCTTGCCTTCCCACAAAGGGGCAAGGGGAAGAGAAGTGACTTTGTACAGGTAGGCACTGAACACACAAGCCAGTGACAGTGGCTCATACCTTAACCTCTTATGAGGCCCCAGGCACGTTGTCATCCTTGTGCTTTTGTTCCAACACATCCTTAGAGTAACGCTTGGAGGTGTGTCCTGTGTCCCTCAGTTAGGTATTTTACTGAAAATAGCAAAGCTTGGATTTGAAAACAAGTCTGACTTGCTGTAGTGGGCTGAGCTGGTTGCCAGTACACAATGGCCCAGTAGAGATAGTCGCCATTTGCAAGGAGACTCCCTGTAGGCCTCTTACCTCCTCTTAACCGTGAACGGGACTCCTCGGTCTGACTCCTCGGTCTGGAATTGCCTTGTTTGCATGTAGTGTTGCTCTCGGTTGAAGGACTCCGCCGTCCTGAGGGCTTGGGTCCCATCAGGCCATCTTGCACTCCCAGGTCACAGAAGAACCTGCCTTTCTGACTCAGGAGAAGGTCAGAACCAATTCCCCAAGATACTACAGGAGGGACCCCAAATATTAGAAGGCAGAGGAAAGCAGAGCTAGAATGTTCTTCCCCTAGTGTGGTTGCCCAGACCTTAAGAGTTTTGGTGGGGACAGGTGCAAAGATTTCTGGAGTTAAACGCGGAACTGGAGAGGAAAGCATCAGCTCCCCTGCACACATAACCACCCACGCGCTCACACAGCACCTCTGTCGACCGCAGTCTGTTTGCAGCGGTTCAGACATCGTGTCTTCTTGGCCGGCACTACAAGCAAGCCGTGGCCCGTCCTCCCCTGCAGGCTGCAGGTCCTACCTGGCGCCCTGGCCTTCAGGTTCCACACTCCCTTTTTGACTCCTTCTGCCTCTTAGATACTGTCTTTTCAACATGCTGCTTCCCTGCGACAGCCTTGACCATGACTCCTGAGGCCCACGAGGATAAGGTCCGATTCCTTAAGGTGTCCTCGGAGGCTTCTCGAGATCTGGCTCTCTCCTCTTCAGCCTTACTAACCTCTTGGCCGTAGCCAGACTGAGCTTCCTTCCTTCGGCTCCTGAAAGTGTGGTCTTCTCTCACTCCTGTGCTCCTCTGCCTAGAACGACATTCCTGGCCTTCCCCACCTGGCTAACTCCTACTTACCCTTATTGAGCTCAGCTCAAATATACCTCCTTTGGGGGAAGCCTTCTAAAGCCCCCTCCCATCCCCTTCAGTCTGCATTAGATGCCACGTTCTCTGGGCTGCTTCAACACTCTGGCTTCTCTCTATCCTGATCTTTTTTTTTTTTTTTTTAAAGATTTTATTTATTTATTTGACAGAGAGAGACAGCCAGCGAGAGAGAACACAAGCAGGGGGAGTGGGAGAGGAAGAAGCAGGCTCCCAGTGGAGGAGCCTGATGGTGGGGCTCGATCCCATAACGCCGGGATCACGCCCTGAGCCAAAGGCAGACGCTTAATGACTGAGCCACCAGGCGCTGCATCTATCCTGATCTTTAACACTGCATTGTAAGCTGTTTACCCGGATCTCCCCCTCATTGCCCTGTGAACTTTTGGAGGGCAAAGACTCTTAAGTGTATTTATCTTTAAAATCTCAGGGCGTGGCACAGAGCAGATGTTCAGTGTGAAAAAGCAGTTTATAAAATGCAAGGAATCAGAGAAATAGAATTGAAGGCACATGCTTCTGGCAGTGCAAACGAGAACTGTTCTCGCTGCTTGGGGTCTAGATTCCTGGCCTGCCGATGCTGCTGTTTATAAGCCACTGTGCTCTTTCCTA
The DNA here is from genome assembly GCF_002007445.2 of Ailuropoda melanoleuca. Classification (NCBI taxonomy): domain Eukaryota; kingdom Metazoa; phylum Chordata; class Mammalia; order Carnivora; family Ursidae; genus Ailuropoda; species Ailuropoda melanoleuca. Next base: position 30,961,907 of record NC_048219.1, on the reverse strand, counting down.
CGCAGAGATCTGTGGCAGCGGGGCTGCGGGCTGCGAGCCGCTCCCTGGACCTCAGAGAGCTACCTCATTTGTATAGACCCTTCCCCGCCTGGGCCTCTGGGTTTTCTTTTTGGGTGGAGATCACCTTCTGCAGGAAATGGAACTGCTCCAAGCGAAGTTTTCACTTCTGCTAGTCCTTTTTGTGTTCTGCTGTTCAAGCGTTAGAAAGACTGAGCCCTGTTTGATTCCTGACGGGGTCGGGTTTCCTGATCCCAAAAAAGCGTTTGTGTGAGCTCAAGCCACACCAAAAGCGAAATGCAGCTTAAAGGGGGATTCTGCTGGACCTGACTCAGCGTTCATCCTGCCGCCCGGCCGCGCACATGCAGGGTAGGAGCGTGCGGTTCCCCTCAAGTCCGGGGGATTTGCCTGTGCCGATAAGATCGAAGGCTAGGGTGCTTGCTTCCAGTAGAGAGGAGTTTAGAAACTCAACAACAAACACTTACTGAGCCCCTGGTGTGGGCAAGGCTCGATGCTAAGGGTTGTGGGTGATGTAGGGTCACTAGGGCCCAGATTCCATCCTCAAGAGGCCTCCCATCTAGGAAGAAATGCTGACTAGCAAGCTTTGGGACACATGAGGGGGGTGGCTTACTCTAGGTCCATTAGGTCATCACTTTGCGGCCCAGAGCTTTACAGAAAGAAATGTCTTTTACTGAATTATGTTCCAGATGCAGGTTTAGGTCTCCTCAAGTACATTATTGCCTTGAACCTCCATATTATCCCTATCTTGCAGCTGGGAAACGGAAACCCTAATATGCAGTAGATATGAGCTAAGAAAATTAAACTGGGATATAAGCCAGTAGATTAAGGTGGTGTCACAATCTTGAAGGGAAGATGTTTATTGGGGGCTGGGGGACCGAACTCTGCTATATTTGTCTTCAGCAGGTGGAATGAAGCTGGGAGAAAGATCTCCGAGAAACGAGAGCAGTATGAGCCCTTATTTGGTGTGGCCAGCTGCTAGGCGGGAATAAGTACCGCTGAGAGCCCGCCATGGGGGGGGTTGATCGAAGCCTTCCTCTGAGACAAAGCTAAGGAGGAAGGGGAGGGTGGTTTCCAGGTAGAGGTGGGGACACTGGCTCTGCACCTGTCAGAAAAGAGTTGAAAAGTTTAATTGTCTCCATGTTTAACTTTAATCACATTCGTTAGTATTTCCTTATCCTGGGAGCACTTGAAGGCTCTTCTTGAGGTGGGAGAGGCCCAGCACCTCCCAGCAGGGTTGGGTACAAATCTTTTCTTGCCTTGGCTCTCAGTTCTTTCACTGTTTATACCTCCTTGGAGAAGAAAGGGACACAGAAGGCTTAATTTTTTCCTTTGTTAAACGGTGTATTCAGTAGCACTTGGACTGTAAATGTTTGAGTAGGTGATCTGTGGCATGGGTACAAAATTCAAAAGGTGTCATGGTTTTGTAGTGGCTGGTAAGTCTCTGTTTCCTGTTTGTCTTCTAGTCACTTCTTCTCCCAAGTAACCAGCAGCGCCAGTTTCTTACTGTGATTTTTGTAGCGCTTTTGTTGATTGTTGTATTTCTACAGAAAGGACATTTTGGAAATTGTTTCAACAGGGGATGCAAGTCCCTACTACGGCTGGGCCTTGGCTGGTCTGAGCCTTGGTGTTGGCGAAGTTATATTAAATTAAGAACTTCACTTGCTAGCCTGTACTGTGTCCAGAATGAGGTCAGAGTACCGTCATTATTAGTGAGTGCATGACCCGCGGCGGGACAGGGACTTTTCAATCCAGAAAGCTGCGAGACAGAAGGAAATTGGAAAATGTGTTCTAGTCTCCATTCCGAATCCCAGCCATGTGTTCCCTATTAAAGGACATGACTGATAGCTGCCTCATATGGTTTACTCAATACAAACTCCTGTTGCTGAGTGGCTCGAGTGGATGTCTGTGTGTTTACTTTGCCATCTAATAGAAAGCACAAATTTTTCTTGCTCCGCCAACTCATCAAGTTCTTGAATCTGTCATCGTAAGCTAATCGAGACAGAAACTGTGAGTGAGCCATCCCCGTAGGCTTCCTCAGTGATTCTAAGACCGGGTGAGGTCTCGTGCTCACAGGGAGGAAGGACTTCGGGAAGGAGCGATAGGAGTTTTCATTGACCTCTCCTCCGGGTTAGTTGCTGACTCCCTCAGCAACAAAAGCCCGGCTTCTTCACCCCCATCAAATTGTTGAGCTCACTGGGCTTTCAGGAAAACGTGGTCACAACTGCTTCCTTCTCCAATCCTGCTGATAGGAATTCATGTTGGCTGATCTCTTGTGGTCATACCCTAGATTTCTTTATGAGGAAAGGGAAAGTATCGTGGATTAATGAGTGTGACTAATTACGACTTGCTTCCTTGTTTAGGAACTTCTCTTTCATCACTATTCGTTTTCCTTGAGAAATAAAGGAAGTAGGGTTTTGGATATGGACCACTGGACTGAGAGTCCAGAGAACTGAGTTCTACTCCTACCACAGCTGGGCAGCCTGGGGCATGTCATTGTCCTTCCCTGGGCTTTAGTTTCCCTATCTGTATAACACAATTTGGAATATTTATATATATGGTCTTTATATGATTCTTTCCTATTCGGAGATCTATGGTTTGGAGTCCCCTTTTCCCAAAGTCTGTGCTCCTATGACCTTCCCTTTGCCTATCCCCAGACTCCAGAGGCCAGTTATTGATTTGGATGTCTCATTTTGTGCTTCTAGGTTTTCTTTGTGTCCGACCTCTTCAAGACCAAGACGACACTCTCCCTGCCTCCCCCCGCTCTCCGGAAGGAAATCCTTTCACCTGTGGACATTATTGACAGGAACAATCACCACAACATGGTGTAGGGGCCGCCCACCTCCTGAGCTGTTCTATACAATGACTGCTGACAGCAAGTTCTTGCTGCTCTCCAATCTCATCAGACAGTAGAATGTAGGGAAAAACTTTTTGCCCAACCGATTTTAAAAAGGAAAAAAAAAAAAAGTCTTACTTTGTGGCCTTCCAAAATAGGTAGTGTTCACCTATGTGGAAACAACAGCAAACTAATACCAAGTGCCGAAATCCTGGATGTGCAATTGGTTTAAGTGTTCATGTTCTAGTGAACACGGGCTTGTTCTGGAACAAACACTAAAATGATTTGCGTGGAGTCTGCCAGTCACCCTTGTGACCCGAGGAATCCCAGGCCTGTGAGAAAAGCTCAAGTTCACATTGTAGCACACGATGCCAGAAATAGCACTGAATCAAGAAAATAGCCATTGGGGGGCTCCTCTCTCGTGTCTCTCTGTCCACACCACTCTATTCTGTACTGTGACTTCGGTTCGGGAAGTTAAATACAAGCCAAGAGCAGGTTTTCTAAGCCAGGTGATTCGATCCTGCAGCCGAGCTCCCAGTCCTGAGGCCTCAGCCCTCACTCCCCCGGCCCACAGGCCAGCAACCACAACCCCTCACTTCAGTGATTAGGAGACTCTTTGTGGATGAGTGAATTTCACAAATAGCACAATTTCAGAAGAGATCGAGGGTGCTGGCCCTCCTTTGTCTTCTTTTGCCGCATAATGCTGTGACGGGGGAACGTCGGCTGCGGGATGTGGCTGTTGTGTTCACCCGTCACCCAGCACCTGCACACTCAGTAACAGTTAGCTAGCTTCGGTCACTGCTTTCTCCCTCGAGGCCCTTGCTGTGCGCCCATCAGGGCTTCCTGGGAGGGTCCCGACACCAGCAAAGGTGTGCATTGCCGCCACCTGATGGAAAGCAGCCTTACACACCAGAGACGTGGGAGCGAAGGGGCAAGAATGAAAAACTCACTGACCTTTTGGCTACTCGAAGTCAGAATGAGCCAGAGTAGCAGACAGACAGCCTCACGCCCGCGAAGCTACCCTTCCGGATCTCGTAGCTGACGAGGGTCTCTGTGGGGGCTGCTCTTGCTAAGCTGTGTAAAGCACTCTTGTCTTGGGGTTGATCTCTAGGGCAGTTCTTGGTAGGTTCTGCTGGGCAGAACACATGGGTTAAATCTCCATAGAGTTTTTCTCCTCTTCTATCCATAAGTGTCCTTCCAAGCAAGGCCCCACTCTAGGCAGTAGACAGGGACCCTTTCTACTGAACCTTCGAGGAAAGGAGGAAGGAAGAAAGGCTTTCCGATCGCGGATGCAGACCTTTCAAAGGGCTAAATGTAACCCCATGAATCAACCACATGCACATCCTTACTACAGAAGCCGTCCTTTCATTTCAACTCCTAGCAAGCTATGATTTTTATATATAAATATTATATAAATAATGTATAAAACATTAAAAGTTAACTATGTAAGATATTTCTGAAACAATTTTAGCTATATCCACTATGATTATAAACTGTGTCTCGACCTGTGTTATTTACATTAGCTGCTTAAAGAAGCATTGAGTTAATTTTTTTTAATATCAACTAAGATATCGTAGTTCTGTGGTAGACATTGTTTTACAATGAAAGAAATAACTACAACTAGAGAAAACTGTATAAAAACATTAAAGTGTCAGTATTTTTGTAAGTTTCCATTTTGTAAAGAGAATAATATTCAAAGACTTTTGTAGAATACAAAGTGAAAACTTGTATCTGCGAAACTACACTTGTATTAAATGTGCTTTTTAAATAAAAGCTCATAACACAACTAATGAAGGAGCTGGGATCCAAGAATGTTCGAGGGATGTGTTGTTTCGGCTGTGTAGTAGGAGGAAGGGGCACTGCGGGTGATCTGAGATCTTTGAATGGGCCAGCCTCACCTCAGGGCACCTCTTCCCGATCCTTCCAGTGGTAAATATGGTGGCTGTTGGATAGCCATAGCTGTCTGAGCTGCCCTTTCATCTCTGAAAGCCTGTTTGCCCAGTGAGGCTCTGGCTCTGCTCTGTCTCAGGCCCTTCTAAAGAGCTTTTGTATTCTAAAGGGGTTTTGTCAAGGAGGGAGGAGCTGTGGGTCCCCCAAAGGCAGATAAGGAGCCAGTGCTACAGATAAGGTGTGCTTGGGGAGCTCCCAAGGGAACCCTTTATACATCAAAGGAAGGAGGATGGAGGGCGCTTCAGGAAGAATGGCAGTTGGCCCTTGCTTTTTCTCCCTGTGTCGGCCTGGGAAAAGTGGGGAAGCTGGAAATGGCACCTTTATCACGCACCTGTGTGCCAGGCACTTCTGCCCATTTGTCATTTTTGATCCCGATGGCAGTTCTTATTTTGAGAAATGAGGAATATGAAGGAATGCAAAGATGAAACGACTTGTCTAAGATCCTGGAGGAGTCACTTGCTGGCTGGGGCTTGTACTCGTTTCCTATTGCTGCTGTAACAAGTTACCACAAACAAAGTGGCTTAAGACAGTACGGATGTATTATCTGACAGTATTGGAGGCTCTAGGGCAGAAGCTGTTTCCTGGTCTTTTCCAGCCTCTAGAGACCATCTGCATCCCCTTGGTCTGTGGCCTTCTTTCTCCATCGTCAAAGGCAACAGCGTTGAACCAGGTCCTGCTCATGCTGCCTCTGATTTTCTGTTTCTGCCACCTCTTCCGCATTCAGGCCCTGGTGATTATGTGGGGCCCACATGGGTAATCGAGGATTCTCCACCTGTGTTGAGGTCAGCTGACTAGCGACCTTCATTCCATCTGCTCCTTAATTCCTCCTTGGCATGTTGGCATAGCAGATGTGTAGGCCCCAGGCATTAGAACATGGACATCTTGCAGAGGGAGGGTCATGCTACCTATCACAGTTCACCCTCCAGGCCCCAGAGTCACATCCAGCATGCATCCAAAATACTTTCACCGGATCCCAACATCCCACAAAGTTTCAGCACATTACAGCATCAACTCAAATCCAAAATCTTATCTAAATCTTAACTTAAGAGTCTCAGATCTCATCATTGAAACAAAGTCAACTAAGTCAGGTAAGGGTGAGGTTCTGGGTTTAATCCATTCTGAGGCATAATTACCCTACATCTGTGAGCCGGTGAAACAAGTCAGCTGCTCCCAAAATTCAGTCATGGGACAGGCGTAGAATAACACAGACATTCTTGTTCAAAAGAGAAAATAGAAGGAGAAAAGGAGCCATGGGTAACACACAATTTCAAGACCCAACAAGGCAGACTTCATCAGACCATGGGAATAAGCCCTTGCAGCTCATAGCTCCTGCCACCCAGGTCAGTCTGCTTGTCACTTCTAGACAAGCCCGCTCAGGCTCTGATGCTAGCTCAGCACTTTCTCAGCATTTTCCTGTAAGCAGAAATGTGCCATTGGGCCCCAGCATGCAGCTGGGGAGATCCTCAAGGTCAGAGTCCAAATTTTCCCTTCAAATCGAGGGGAACAAAGGTCTAGATAGACCAAATAACTTGCTGGGGGTGTGTGTGTATGAAGGGGACACATGGCCAGTTAGGGGAGGGACTGGGAGACCAAACCCCAAGTGTCCCCATACTGCTAATCCTCCAGTCTTCCCATCATAACTTTCCAGTAGCACTTGACAGACTCAGCTGGTCTCAAGAAGAAATAACCCTATTTCCTGGAGACTTAAGGAAAGATGGAGCCATGCCATAGTACGAGCAACTCTGGGATTCAGATCCAAACCATTGCAATTACTTGTCGACTAGTATTAATTACCTACTGTGTACTGAGCACTAGCAAACACATAAGGTAGGATAGTGGATAAAAAGAACAGGAGGATCTCAGTTTTAAGGAGTTTATAAGCTAGAGGAGAATGTATAAAATCAAATAACCAGATTTGTACGTAAGAACTAAGATATGGGAGTAGTTTTTGTTTTTTAGAGAGAGAGAGAGAGTGAGGTGGGGGACAGAGGGAGGGGAAGAGAGAGAATCTTAAGCAGGCTCCACGCCTAGCATGAAGCCCGACGCGGGGCTCAATCTCACACTTCTGAGATCATGACCTGAGCTGAAATCAAGAGTTGGAGCCTCAAACGACTGAGCCACCCATGCACCCCAAGATGAGTGAGTGTTATGAAGAAAAGTAGAGGAAACTGCGAGAGGTGTCAGCAGGAGGACCTGTCCTATCTGAGGGTTGGGAAGCTCCCCCGGGCCAAAACCTGTTTGCATCACTCTCCTGCCCCCCCAAAATGAATGAAGAGTCCTGCCAAATGCAGGCTAGAAGAGATAAATGAGTAGTAAATAATGATGGTGGTATGATAGAGGAAGGAGGGACCTGTATAAAGTGTTCTGGGAACATAAATAGAATGAATTAGAAAGACACTAAGGCCCTCCATGTGGACCCTCTTCTCACCTCGTGTAAGCATCCCTTCTAGAATATCCAATCCTGAAAAAAATGCCAGCTTCTGTGAGAACCCTTCCAATGATGATAATCAGGCCTTTAACAGCCCTTTGCAAGTGTTCAAAAACACTTCAGTGCACACAATCACATTTGGATTCCCCACATCTCTTTTTAAATGAAGATGTGGAAGGAATGGCCCCAGAGATGATAGATGAATGTTAGTAACAGGGATGCCCTGGTAGTTTTTTTGACACCAAAACAATTTGTAGATAATAATAAGAAAAATAGGGGCACCCGGGGGGCTCAGTCGGTTGGGCGTCTGATTCTTGGTTTCAGCTCAGGTCATGATCTCAGTGTCATGGGATTGAGCCCCTTGTCAGGGTCTGTGTTCAGCGAGGAGTCTGCTTAAGATTCTCTCTCTCTTTTCCTCTGCCCCTACTCCTCCCTCCCTGTGCTCGTGCTCATGCACGCAAAAGCACACATACTCTCTCTGTAAAAATAAATAAATCTTTTTAAAAAAAGAAAAAGAAACTACTCATTTTTGAAACTTCATAATGGAGGATATGCAAATGGAAGATAAACATAAAAACATGCTGAACTCTTAGGGGGAAAGGCACAGATATCACTACATATTTGTGACATCCTTTTCTAACTTAAAAAAAAAAAGCAACCCAATAGTACAAAGTGGTGATGACATGAAAACTGGAACTCTCATCACTGCAAGTGTGGAGGTAAACTGGCACAACCATTTTAGAAAATGTTGGCAGTTATCTGCTAAAGCCAGTAATACACATACCCTATCCCCCAGAAATTCCTCTCCTAAATATATACCCAACAGAAGGATGTATGTATGCTCAGCAAAAGACATGTACAAAAATGCTTACAGATGCACTAAGACTGGAGACAACTCAAATTCTCATCAACAATCAAGTGGATAATTAAATAGTCACACAAGGAACACTATTTAACAATGAAAACAAACAAACCCGCATTATGCACAGCAATATGAGCAAACTTCACAGAAAGACTATAGAGTGAGTGAAACCAGGCCTAGCAGAATACACACTGTGAGTTCATTTTTTATGAAGTTCGAAACAGGCAAAACTCATAGTGAAAGCAATGATCAACAAAATGAAAAAAACAACCAATGGAATGGGAAGAAATATTTACAAATCCTATATCTGATAAGGGGTTAATTATATTCAACACATATAAAGAACTCACATAATTCAATAGTAAAAAACCAAATAACCCAACTAAAAATCACCGAAGGACCAGACTAGATATTTTTCCAAGAAGATATATGAATGGCCAACAGGTAGATGAAAGATGCTCACCATCACTGATCATCAGGCAAATGCAAACCAAACACCTGTTAGAATGGCATCAAAAAGACAAGAGATAACAAACACCAGCGAGGATGTGGAGAAAGAGGAACCCTCTTGCACTGTCGGTGGGTGCAACCACTATGGAAAACAGTATGGAGGCTCCTCAAAAAATTAAAAATAGAAATACCATATGATCCAGCAATTCCACTTCTGGGAAGATATCTGAAGGAAGCAAAAACACTACATCAAAGAGATATCTGCACCCTCATGTCACCGCAGCAATGTTTAAAAAAGCCAAGACATGGAAATGACCTAAGTGTCGTCAATGGATGAAGAAGTTGTGGAATATATGTACAATGGAATATTTTCCAGCCATGGAAAAGGGGGAAATTCTGCCATTTGTAACAACATGAATGTACCTTGAGGGCTTTAGGCTGAGTGAAATAAATCAGAGGAAAAAAAAATAATGTATGATCTCACTTCTATATGAAATGTAAAAAACAAACAAAAACACAAAACCATAGAAAAAGAGATCAGATTTGTGGTTACCAGACGCCAGAGGTGGGAGGAGAAGGAATTGGATGAAGGTGGCAGAAGGTACAGACTTCCAGTTATAAGATAAATAAGTACTAGGGATGCAATGATGCCTACTGTTAACACTGCTGTGTGGTATATTTGAAAGTTGTTAAAGAATAAATCCTATGAGATCTCAGCACTAGGAAAAAAATATTTTCCTTTTTCTTTTCTTTTCTTTTTTTTTTGCTATCTTTATGAGATGATAAATATTAGCTAAGCTTACTGTGACAATTATTTCACGATGCATGGAAGTCAAATTATTTTGCTGTATACCTTAAACTTACATAGTGCTGTATCTCAAAACTGGAAAGCAGCAACAAAAAATAATACCAACCTAACAAAAACAATACTTCAAGGAGCTGAACAAGAACAGAAAATTCCAGAGTAATGATTATACCTTAGACAGAAAAAGACTCTTGAACCAAAATAAATATTTGTACTACTTGATTCCTAGCATTGGCCTGGTTGGAAACCAAGGAAATTACTTGACTGTCATAATGGCACCCAACCTAAGAAGGTTGTTCTTAACCTATTTTCCATCATGGAATCTGAAAAAGAGGGTCACTAGCTTTCCAAGCCAGCTTGAAGCTGCTCGTGTTCTATATATTTGAGGAAACAGGAAGGCATTTGAGGAGACGTCTCATTAACCTGGTTATTGCTACTTCCTTCCTTTGTCATTGTGCGGTGAGGGTATGATGTTGGGGGTTGTGGCAGCCACCTTGCCAGCCTAAGGAAAAAGCCAGAATTTCAGAGAACCATTGACCCAATGCCCTGGATGGATCAGCTCTGAAACCACCTGGATCTAGACTCTCATGATGTGTGATAACTAAATGCCTCTGTTATTTGATTAAATTCAATTCAGTGTTTCAAAAAAAACCAAACAAACAACAGATGAAACTCATCTTTGGTGACAGAGTCAGATGTGTGATTACCTTTGGGGGTATATTTGACTGGGGAGGACTTGCACTGGGAGGTGGTCACTGTGAAAATTTTTTAAGCGGTATACTTATGATTTATGCATATTGCTATGCATACTTCAATTGAAAAGGGAAAAAGGAAAGTTTGTAAAAACAAACAAACAAAAAAACCAAAGGGTAAAGAAAAAGACTGACAGTATATCGTCAATTTTACTTCCTAAATAGCTTTCACACTCATCCCTTCCTTTCACTCCCTGACCATGAACTTAGGCCAGGCCTCATTAACTCTTTTTTAGTCTCCTGTAATAGCCCGGCCTCCGCCTACATTCTCATAAAAATTCCTCCACACAGGGGCCGGAGGGAGCTTTCCAAAGCACAAAACTAACCATGTCACTCTCTGCTCAGGGAATAAAATCCTTTGCATGGCATTTATTCTTATTTTAAAATTTCAATTTATTTAAAAAATGTAATATAATACAGAGTAACATGGAAACCATATGCCTACCCCTCAGATATAACAAATTTGCATTTTTGCCCTATTCCAGATTAAATATTGTTATAATTTAAAAACAAACTATTAAGATACAATTTTAGGTCAGTCCCTCTCTTCCACACAGTCTGTCTCAAAGGTAACCATTATCCTGAATGCTAGTCCTTTCACATCAGATCTTAGTAGGCCCAATATATGGATGCATTCATGAGTAATGTATAGAACTGTTTTATGAGTTTTAAATACGCATATATGTAAAAATTATCAAAATAGCATGTATTTTTATAGACTGCTCTAAATACTCAACATTGTGCTTTTGCAATTTATACATGAAGGATCACAGATCTAGAATGTTCACTTTAGCCACTCTGTAGCATCACTGTATGCATAAACCATTTCTTATTAATTCATTACGATATTGAAGGACATTCAAGCTGTTTGCAGTTTTTAACTATTACACGCGGTGCAGCAATGCACACACTTATGTCTGTCTCCTTGTCCAAGTGAGTTTGAGTCCCGATATACACAGAAATGGAATCACTGGATAGTAGAGTATATACGTCCTTTCTTTAACAGACACCATTGCCAAAATACTCTCAGAAGTAGTTGTATGAAACTTACACTATTACTAGCAGCGCATGAGATTTCCAATTGATTTCCATCTTCAACAATTGGCATTGTTGGACTGTTAAATTTTAACAATCTGGTAAGTGTACATAAGTAACACCCCTTCACATTTTCATTTTCATTTTGAGTACTAAATAGGTTGAGCCTGTGTTGTTTATCATTTTTTATGCTAAGCTTATCTGTAGCAGGGCTATGTTTTTTGTAGGAGTCCCACGTGCCCTGGTCTTTAAAAGTAGTTTTGTCTTTGCTCCTGCTGGGAGGGAGTCCCCATAGGCCTTGGGCTATGCAAATCTAATCATATAATTCTCTTCTTAAAATTTCTAAAGAAGGATTGCAGGGAAGAGTTGAGACTTCTGAGATGCACAAGACTGCATGATTTGACCTCTGCATACCTCTCCAACATCAACTTCAGCCTCAAGGTATTATCTTGGTTTTATACTTTTCTTTCATTCCAGACTTAGGGAACTTTTACTGATCTGGCCCATGGATTAATGAGGGCATGAAGTATTGTATTTTATTCAATGGAGAGAGGTAGTATATTTTATTCAGTATTTCTGTGTGTTTTCCTGGGGGACATAGTTCTATATTAGCGAAGTCTGCCATGTTGCTAGATTTAGAATTTCTGCATGGGACAACTTTCGTGATCTGGAACTTGCCTATCCCTCTACTCCTCCTTTTTTTTTTTCTTTTCCCCCAATGTACTTATTTTCCCCCTTGTCCCCTAAAATCCAGCCATGCTGAACAGCTTGCAATTCTTCTGAACTCGCACTGCTTTGTTTTTGCATATTTAGCTAATCATTTTCAAGGATTGGATCCGCCCCTACCTTCACTGGAAAAACTCTGAGCCCAGAGGTTGTGTTGGATGACTTCTCTGGCCTTCCATCTGCCTTCTTGTTGTGCAACTGACCATATGCCTATCTGTCTCACTTATTCATTGAGAACTTCTTGAGGGCAATGACAGTGTCTTATCCTTCATTTTTTCCTTAGGATGGAGAACAGTGGCCAGCACAGAGTAGAAACTCCATAAACAAATTTTGATTGAATAGATGCCTAGAGAGTCCCTCTTTTAGCTTATTTATGTGAAGTTGTATGTGTGTGTAGGGGTGTGATTATGTGTGCCAGTATGTATATATATTTGCAAATACATGATTGTGTATCTCCGGATTTGCACGCAAGTATGTGTGTGTGCGTCCAAATATATGTATGTCCATGTTCACTCTGCTTCTTTTGAGTGGGAGACACAAACCTTTAGGTGGCATTTGTGGAGATGCTGTGATGTTTGCGGTGACAGTGGAGAGGGGAAATAAAGGATAATTGCCACTTTGGTGACCAAACTGTGGAATATGTGTTCCAAGCAGCTCTCAGTCAGAAACTTTCCCTATGGAAGGTGCCTGTTATAGGGAAGGGGGTATGTGTGGAATCCATTCTACCTAAGCAAACACTACGTTGCTTTTGCATTTAGGGTGTTGGGAGAAGGGGTGGAATGAGTTTTGACATCAATGGGACAGCATCAGTGGACAATGGTTCCTGTGGACCTGATCTCTTTCATGCCAATTGAAGCTTATGTGCCAAGTTTTCACTTTTCATTTTCGTTTTAATCCTTTGAGGCCAGTTCCTGCCGTACACAGGGGCCTCTTTCCATCCCATTAAGCCTCTGTCTTCTATTTCTGTGCGTCTTTTCTTCTCATTACTCTGGCATGTGTTGGCAAACAGAAACTTTCTACCAGCGCTGCCACTTGACTTCTTTCTCTTTCTGCTTGATTCATGGGATGCTGTCTGGGGGTCCACCTTTATTGGCACAGGAGTTCCATGACCATGATGTCACCTCTGCTCAGTTGGAGGACCCCAGCATGAATCAAGACATCAGAGGAAATGAGTGGTGATCCCCCAAGGAGACAAGCTCATAAAGTCATCATCAGTGACAGCAGAGGAAATTAAGGAAACCCGAGGTCAGAGTTATAAGAGTACAACCAGTGTTTGTTGATTCATTCCTCATTCATTCAATAAATATTCACTGAGCTCCTATGCTGTGACTTAAACATAGTTCCTGCCCTCAAGGAATTTACAGTCTAGGGAGAGAGATTGATATATGGACAAACAGAAAGACAGACGTAAGCCAGGATACTAAGGAAACCCAGAGAAGAGGAATCTAAATGGCAAAAAGTTCAGAGAGGAAGCAAATCACACACAATGATAAGGAATGTGAGTTTAGAAGCAGGTAGACTTGGAATTAAGCCTCCATTCTGCCACTTTATGGTAGAAGCCACCCACTAATGGAGCCTCCATTTCTTCCATTGGACACTGGAGACGACACACCTATGTGAAATGGGCTGATGATTAAATGACATGAGTTTTTAGCATAAGGTCTGACTCATGGCAATCTTTTAAGTGGAAGATTCTATTCTATTTTATTTTTTTTTTTAAGTAATCTCTACACCCCACGTGGGGCTGGAACTCATGACCTCTCAAATAAATAAATAAATATTTTTAAAAAATCTTAAAAAATAAATAAAGAGAATAATATGATTAGTTTTGCATTTTTAAAAAGTTACTCTGAGACAACTTGATAAAAGTGTCAAGAGCCTTAAGCACATTCATATAATTTGATCTAACAATTTTACTTCTAGGAATTTATCATAAGGAAATGACCAGACATAAAGAGAAAAATTTATATGTGAGAATGCATATTGAAGACTGTTTATATAATAAAACTAGAAATAATCTAAATGTTAAATAATTGGAAAATGATTAAATACATTATGATACATCCAACTGATGTAATATTTTAAAGCATTCAAATGTATTCAACAACGTTGAAAGGTATAGGAGACATTCATAATAAAATGTCAACCCAAAAAGAAGAATTCAGAGCTTAATTACAATGGTTCTGATTTTGGTTTGAAAGAAAGAAGGAGAGAGAGAGGCGGAGAAAGAAAGAAAGTAAGAAAAAGTAAGAAAGAAGAAAGAAAAGAAAGGAAAGAAAAGAAAGAAAGAAAGAAGAAAGAAGAAAGAAAGAAAGAAAGAAAGAAAGAAAGAAAGAAAGAAAGAAAGAAGAAAGAAAGAAGAAAGAAAGAAGAAAGAAAGAAGAAAGAAAGAAAGAGAAAGAAGGGGGAGGGAGGAAGAAACTATGCGTACATATATACATACATACATACATAAGTACATAGCTGGATTTATCTCTGCATAGTGGGATTATTGGTGATTTCTGTCCTATTTTTCATTTTTCTGTACTTTCCATATCTTTAGAATGAATATGTAGCTTTTAAATTTAAAAATATTTTTAAAATTATCACTCTTATGGACATTGTACAGAATAGGGGTTTAAGTAGGAGAGAAAGAAAAAAAGATGAGACGATGGTTGGCTACTATACTAATTCAGGAGAGAAGGATAAGATTTTTTACCAAGCCACACCCAGAAGGGATATATGGAAACAGGGACAGATTCTAGAAATATCAAGAGCTAGAACTGAGCAGATCTCACTGCCTATTAGATATGGGTGAAATCACACAGAAGAAATCAGGTTTCTGACTTGGGCAGTCAGGTGGATTGTGTACAGATCTCCAAGAGAGATAAGACAAGGAAAGGGCAGTTTGGAGGACAGACTCGTAGAGATGAGAAGGTCTGCTTTGGATATGTTGAACTTCAGGTGTTTGTGGGAGGTTGAGTGAACACATCCAGTGAATAATGGAAAGATAGGTCTGCGTTTTGCTTATTCACTCACTCATTCATTCATTCATTCATTCATTCATTCATTCAACAAATATTTATTATCTATTATGGTGCCAGACAATGTTTGGTTTTCGGCAGGTAGCAAAATACAGGACAAAATAGAGCTTGGATTCCAGTTGGGGGCTAGAATCTCTACCGTAGAGTAGACATCTGGGCTGGATGTAGATTTTTTGGAATTAACAGCTGGTGGAGATGGCGGACAAGCACGTGGACATAGTGGAGGTGGAGGAAGCCACGAGCAGTGGATGGCATCGATGACCCAGTGTGGGAGTGTAGAACGAGAAGTGGGCTTACTGGGGATCAAGGTCAGTCAGGCTACTTTTTTTCATAGTTGAGGGGATTGAACTGCTTTGATAAATGTCTGCAAACCCCTAAACTATGATGACTTTGTGGCTGTACTCAACTCCCAACCCAGCCACCACTTTGGGAAAGGCGGATAAATCACCGTCTCTCTCCTAGATTTGGTTGTCTTATCTCTAACATAGAGTACTCTGACTTTAACCTGCATCAGTATAATGTTCCGGCTTCAGGACTTCTGCATTCTCTGTTCCTTCCACCTAGAATGCCCTTCCTATGTTCTTCCCCTGCTTGACTACTTCTTGTCATTCAGGCCTCTGCTTAAATAACAGTTATGCCGAGAGGACTTCCCTGACCCTCCAGTATAAGTCAGTACAAAGCCAATATAAATCCAGGCCCTTGCTACTCCAGCATCCTTTTTTAAAAATTTAAATTCAATTAATTAACATATAATGTATTATTTGTTTCAGAGGTACAGGTCTGTGATTTGTCAGTCTTATATAATACTCAATGCCCATCACAACACATACTCTCCCCAGTGTCCATCACCCAGTTACCCCGTCCTCCCTCCTCCTCCAGCAACCCTCAGTTTGTTTCCTATGATTAGGAGTCTTTTATGGTTTGTCTCCCTCTCTGGCTTTGTCTTGTTTCATTTTCCCCTCTCTTCCCCTGTGATCCTCTATGTCATTTCTTAAATTCCACAGATCAGGAAGATCATTTGATAATTGTATTTCTCTGATTGACCTCTTTCGATTAGCATAATACCCTCTAGTTCCACCCATGTCCTTGCAAAGGGCAAGATTTCATTTTTTGATGGCTGAGTAGTATTCCATTGTATATATACACCACAACTTCCTTATCCATTCATTTGTCGATGGACATCTGGGCTCTTTCCATAGTTTGGCTACTGTGGACATTGCTGCTATAAGCATTGGGGTGCAGGTGCCCCTTCGAATCACTACATTTGTATCTTTGGGGTAAATAGCCAGTAGTCCAGCACTCTCTTCTAATCAGAGCCTGGTATTTTACTGATTGTTGGTTCTCCCACACCCCAACCGGAATGTGCCATGACGGTATGGATCCAGCTTCTCTTATTCTTTGTGACAGTCTGTCTCCTAGAACGGAGCCTGGCTCATAGAGGGCAAGCAGTAATTTTTGAATTATTTTGAATTTAAATTTTGAATTATTTGAATAATTTAGAACAAATAAATAAGAAATTTTCCAACTTTAGGAGTAAACCTTAAAAAAGAATTATTAAACATTTCTAGGTGCCAAGTACCTTGTTAAAGTGCTGGGGATACAGAATAAAATCTGATTTGTTTCGTATTTGCAAACAGGTTTACAATCTCATGAGAGATACAGACACCTATGCAGCTATTATAGGGGAGTGAATAAAGGTGGGCAGAGGTTTGAGTTGGTGTGAAGAAAGATCTGGAGACCTTTGTTGTATGCTTGGAGGATGGTACTAGGTAGTTTCAGGGCTCCAAATTGTAATACTGAGATTGTGATATCAACTTGATATTCTGACTCATAGGCTTGATTGATGGAAGAAAAGATAGGATAGGAGAATGGGTCAACTTGGAAGTCTACAGCAGACTGTGTCTGGTACATCATACACAGATATAATGCAGAAACATAGTAGGCGATCAATAAGTACTTTTGAATTAGAGAAAATCTTATCTTGGGGTGCTTGGGTGTCTCAAGTCGGTTAAGCATCTGCCTTTGGCTCAGGTCATGATTTCAGGGTCCTGGGATCGGGCCCTGTGTCAGTGAGGAGCCTGCTTCTCCCTCTCTCCCTCCCCCTCTCCCTCTGCTCATGCTTGCTCTCTCTTTCTCTCGAAAGAAAGAAAGAAAGAAAGAAAGAAAGAAAGAAAGAAAGTCTCTAAAAAAATCCTATCTCAGGGGCACATGGGTGGCTCAGTCAGTTAAGCATCTGACTCTTGATTTTGGCTCGGATCATGATCTCAGGGTTGTAAGATCCAGACCTGTGTGGGTTCCGCACTCAGTGGGGAGTCTGCTGGAGATTCTCTCTCTCTCCCTCTGCCCCTCCCCATGTTCTCTCTAAAATAAATAAATAAATCTTAAAAAAAAAAATCCTACCTCAGTGTGAAATAAAATTCAGAGTTGGTATATACCAATAGTGGAATATTATTCATCCTTAACAAGGAAGTGAATTCTGACACAGGCTACAAATGGATAAACCTTGAGGACATTATGCTAAATGAAATAAAACCGTCACAAAAGGACAAATGAAGTATAATTTCACTTATATGAGGTATATAAAATAGTCAAAGTAATAGAAAAAAAGTAGAATGGTGGTTGTCAGGGGCTGTGGGAGGAAAGAACAGAAAATTGTTAATGGGTATAGAATTTCAGTATTGCAAAATGAAAAAGTTCTGGCAATTGGTTGTACAACAATGTGAATATACTTAACACTACTAAACTGTACACTTAAAAATGGTTATGATGGTAAACTTTATATTGTAATTTATTATATTTAAAAGTTAAAAAAAATAATCAAATTCAGAGTGCGTGGCTGGCGATTCAGGTGTGGCTGGCGATTCAGCTGTTCCTGGATCTGTTATTCTGTTCTCCTGAGAAGTTAAAGAACTCAAAATGTCTGTGTTCCCAGTGAAAGTTCCTTCTGCCTCCAGATTTCGTGGGCCCGCATGAAGGGGGAAAGGGAAGCTGAAACTCAGAAAGATTGTATAGCTTGGGCAAGCTCGCACTGCCAGCAGAGACTAGGTCCTGCGATTAGAATCCAAGTATTTTTTTTTTTAACATTTTATTTATTTATTTGAGAGAGATGGAGAGAGAGAGAGAGAGAACAGGCAGGGGAGTGGCAGGCAGAGGGAGAGGGAGAAGCAGATTCCCTGATGAGCAGAGAACCTGGCGTGGGGCTCCATCCCAGGAGCTTGAGATCATGACCTGAGCTGAAGGCAGATGCTTAACCGGACTGAGCCACCCAGGCACCCCTAGAATACAAATCTTTTGACTGCAGTTCAGTGTTTTTCCCATTCCACTGGCAGTCAGGAACAGGATCAGGATCAGGGTCAGGGTCAGGGTCAGGGTCAGAGCCAGGCTCTGCAGCCACCTTTTACATCCTGATGCTGCCTTGAGTTCCACTGTTTTCACCACAGGAGACAGAAAATGCATTTCCTGGACATCTCTGCCTAACTGTCTAATATGCGCCTCACACTGCCCTAAATGGAGCTCCTGATTTGTCATCCAGTGATACACTTTTGAAAATAATTTTTGATGATAGTTCACTGTGTGGTTTTTGGAATATGCCTTCGAAGGAATTCAAAGAATTGAGTCACATTCCTATACCAAACTCTTTCCCCACGTACTTAGTTCTGAGAATAAGGCTTCTCAGTGCTGACATCTATAAAAATGAAAAATAGGAACAGAACTGATGCTTAACCTTGTTCCATTCTAGCAATAAATATATGCCAATGGGTACATGAACTGAGTAAAGAAAATCCTCATTTATCTCATGATGAGATTCATTTCCAATAAAATTTTACTTTATGTGTTTAAGAATTATTTTTAAAAATCCATAATGCATTTGTTTTGATTGTGTACTACTGATTATTTTAATTCAGATGGAATTTTTTAATACTTAGAACCACATGGACACAGAAAACAACATTTTATCTTTCTATTTATATCTACATTTTTGTTAGTATATGGTGTGATGATGAATAAACGACTTTCAATCAAATAATCTGCACTAGGCTGAGCTTCTGGAGTGGAGGTAAATGGAAAAAAAAATATGAGTTCAAGGAATTAAAGGAAGTATGTAAAATTTCTGATTCTTTGGTTCTTTCATCTATTTTTTAAGTAAATGTAAGCATCAGAATGCTATATTTAAATTCAGCTGAATACACCTAAAAGACTAAATACTTTTATAATTTCAGCATTTATAAGTTACCATAAATTACCATGTTTGTAACTATTTAAACTTAAAATGAACTTTTTTTTCAGGTTTGTGAATTTATTTGTGGTAAATTTCGTATGACTGCATAAAAATTAGATTCTATTGTGCATTTATATAATTCTCTTAATTAAAATAATTAAAAGTGTATGACTGTGAAACTGCTGGGAAATTTCTGGTGGCCATTCATGTAAACTAAATGCCATGCATGATATATACAAATGTATATACATGACAGGGATTCAGGGATGGCTGAGATCATAAACACGAAATGAACGATTTAATTTTTAAATTAAAATTAAAAAAATTTTAAAATTTATTTGATAGAGCAGCAGAGGGAGAGAGAGAAGCAGATTCCTCACTGAGCAGGGAGCTTGATGCCCAACTCAATTCTAGGACCCTCGGATCATCACCTGAGCAGAAGGCAGCCGCTTAACCAACTGAGTCACCCAGGCACCCCTAAAATGAACAGTTTTAGATACTAACTTAAAAATGTGCTTCAGAGTACATAATTTTTCCATATTCTTTTGGGGGTAGGTGAACCAAACAAGCTTGACCACCACTGGCATATACGGATTTTGGTGATTGCTCTGTAAAAGTTGTAGAGAAATGGGTAGAAAGCTGGAGGAAGATGGGGAGCAAGAAAAGATTTTGTTACTGGTTTGGCTTTGGTTTGCTTTTGTTTCTAAAGATTGGAGGAAATTTGTGTGCCAAGGGGAATGACTTAGACGCCAGGAGCAGGTGACAGTACGGGTGAGAAGACGGGAGTGCCCACGGACGCGAGGCAAGGCCTAGGAAAGGGGCGAAATTCACCGGCCGACCCCCAGGCGCGAGGGCGGGCAGAAGGCCGGGCGCGGGCCCAGCGCGGATGTAGATGCGGGGGCCGGGCCTGCGTGGACCGAGGGGCAACCCACGCGATTGCGTCTGCCTCCTCAGTAAAATGGCGGCAAGCTTAGGCGCTGTGAGGATGAGGGAGGAGGTGTTGGGCCGGTAAGAGAGAAAATGTCAACTGTCGTTGCGAGGAGCGGGGAAGAATCCACTCGGGAAACACAGTGGACTTTAAGTTGGTGAGAGGAATTTACTGGGACAGTCAGCAAGGTGGTGTGCTCCCGGGCCGAGTTCCTGAGGCCCGCGCAGGTGAAGCCCTACGCGAGGTGGGCTTTAACCAGCTTGGGGGTTGGCATGGGCGCAGGATGGTGGTGGTGGGGGCTTGAGGCCGAGTAAAGGTGATGGAGCCTGGCCTTGGAGATGCGGAAGGAGCGAAGGGGCGGCATAGTGCTGAGGGATGGGAGCAGTGGATCACTGAATCTCTGAGGGTGGAGTAGGAATTTTTATATATTATATATAATTTTTTCCCCCAAGAGCACTTTGTGACTCGCCAATTCTTTTCTTTTTTGGACTAGCCTCTGCGTCATTTTCCCGTGTGGAGTATCTTCTGACTTTCGGGAGGAGGTGAGTGGCGGTCTCCCGGGGTTACCTCCGCCGCCGCTAGAGGCCTGTGCCTTGTGGCTCGCCTCTGCCCGCTTTCCCGCTTTCCCGCTTTCCCGCGGCCAGTGCACTCAGGTGGCGGGAGGCGGAAGGAGGTGCTGATTGGAAGCCCGTGTGCGGGGGCGGGGCCTATCCCGGCGGTGGGGGTGGGGGGACGGCGACCCCGCGGTGAGCTAGCCGCGCTCCTTTCTGAGCAGCGTGGGCTCCAGAACTCTCGGTGCGGTGTCGGGGTTCGGGGGGGTGGGGCCGGTTGGGCCCCAATTCCCTGGTTTTCATCCCTGCCCCCGCGGCTTAAGACTGCGAGTGCGGAATGCTGCGTGCAGCGTCGGTGCGCTTGTCTAGGGGCGGGTTTGGGGTGGCTGGATCACAGCACAAGGGTTTTGTTTGGCGTTCTTCTCCCTCCGCCGCGGCCCCCCGGTGGGACGGGCCCAATGGGAGCAGCCCAGAGCTTCTAGCCGGGCCAGGTTTTGAGAGCACCGGGGTCAGAAGAGTGGTTGAACTTTAACTCTTTGTGGCTGTGGCTTATCCGTGGGGGCGGCGGGTGGCTTTGGATTTCCAGGCTGCTTAGGGTACTGCGTGGGGTCCTTCCGGGGGACGTTTCCAGAGAGAAAGGCACCTTGCAGCCTTTTCAAATGACTCTGTCGTGCCCCAGCTCTTGGCCGTTCATGGATGGAATCCTCACAACCCTATGATGTAGATACTAGTCCGCCTCTTTTTAGGTAAGGGTTGAAGTGACCACCGAACATCATCTAGATGGCAGGGACAGACAGAATTCGGGTTGGCCTGGATCTGCCTTGACAGCCTAGGCACTTTGTAATACTCCACCTGCGCCGTGCCCTCCAGGGTACCGGCTTTGCTGGGTGGGGAGAGGAAAGAAACTAATTAGTGAGTGAGGTAGTAAGTGCTGTATCTGGTGAATGCTAAAAAAGCAAGGGAAGATGCCAGTGGTCACTTTTGTGTGTTTGCTTCTTTCTGTGTGATTCCGCGAAGCGTCCTCAGATGAAATTAAATGTAACCTGGCCAGTGAGGACGAGTAGGGAGTTCACGGCAGAGACAGATGCTTCAGGCCCAGGGAGCAGGAGGTTCCGAGGGTAGCTATTGGGACCCTCAGAATGGAATGACTAGAAGATCCTTAGGGATCCCCTACCCTTTTCATTTCACGGAGGAAATAAATGGAGGCCCAGAGGGGATAAGGAATTATTTAAGATCCCTAAATGGGCCTGGAATGCAGGTTCTCTGCCCTTAATGCTGTGCTCTGGCTTTCTTAATAATTTAATGGTCAGACTTATTCTGGAAGAGTAGTTCACACTTGCTTAGTACTTACTAAATAAGTACTTTATTATGTACTTTAGTCTGTTTTAGTTCCTGTAACAACTCCATGAGGTATTTGGGCAAAATACAGTATTTTTACAAGTGTTTTACAAAGGAGAAAGTTGAGACAGAAATAACTTACCGAAAATCACACTGCAAATCTCAGCCCAGAGCCCAGGCTCCTTACTCCTCTGTTATCTGTAGAGATAAGTAAAGTAGATAAGGAAAGAAGGGCATGACAAAACAAACAAGCAAAAACCTTTCAAAGTAGAATTGTGTATCTATCCCCTTATTAGATGAGGACCTGAGGCTGAGAGATGTTGGGTGATTTGCCCAAGGTCACAGAGTGAGAAGGTGGTGGAGCCTACCCTGGAGACCAGGCCTGGGTTCTCTCTGCTCCACCTAGCACAACCCCACCTTAGCTAGAGAGGCAATCACAGCCCTCCTCTGGACTCACATCTTTCTGACACTCTGCCTTAGGATATTGGCCTCCGCAGGCAAAATAGCTCTAGTCCTGGCCCAGTTGTATGGTCAAATATCACTTTTCCCATGAGGAATTTCCTGCTTAGACAGGACAGGGACCTGGGTTTTCTGGCTGCCATTGTGGTGGTTTTCTGCATTCCTCCTCACCTTCTTCTGTGCAGCATGTCCTCAGGGGATCTGGATTGCATTATCCCAAAAAACCAAAGTGTGAGCTGCCTTTAGCTCTGGGACCCTTTAGGGAAGCCAGTTGGTAAAGCAACTTTGGTTTAGGTTTGCAGGTAAAGAATCAGGGGGGCAAAGCCTGGTCAGAACAGCCTACACTGGAGGCATGGGGCCTGCTGGAACTCAGCACCTCTTAAATCTGGGTGAAGAGTGACGAATACAGTTATGAATTGGGGGTGGAAAAATGAGACCCCCTCCCAAGTATTTCTCTTCATGAGTAACACTCACTGACCTAGTGAATAAGACGCATGAGACTTCTCAAAATTAATTTAGCTCCTCTGGCTTGTCCTCACTGCTAACTTAGGTGTCTCTGAAGGCTTGGCTTCTAGAAGGGTTATTTAGAAGGAGGGCTTCTACTGTGGAAGGCAGCTCTGGACTTGATTCCAGGAGGTCTGCGGGGCTTGAGCCAGCACTGCCAATCACTGGCTGTGTGACCCTGCAAAAGGCAGTTCCTTCTCTAGAGCTCAGTCATTATTCATTCAGTCATTCAATAAACATTTCTTGAACCCCCACTGTGGCCTGGACAGGTCCTAATGAATGAGACAACTTCTAACAAGACAGCCCTACAGTGCAAGAACTCACAGCCTCGAGGGGAGAAGAGACAAGACTGGACATTTTGAGTGGATCCTCAGTTACTCTGGGGTATGGGCAAAGGCCCCCCGGGGGAACTGATGTCTACAGGGCCACAACAACCCTTTAGAACCTTCATGAAAATTGGAAAAAGGTGCCTCCCACCTTTTTTTCTGGGCAAATGTAGCCCCATACGAGAGTGTACAGCTTGGCTAGTAGAGCCCAAGCGATATTTGTGCTTCCAGTTGCCCCCTGGGCTGGTCACTCGTGCCTGGTGAACAGCTTACAGATCTGACCACCGCAGCCCTGTATATCAAGACTTCGGTGTAAAGGTCCAGTAGAAGGCAAAGGTGGAGAGTCCATTTCAGGCTGAGGAATGAGCGTGCATAAAACCCACAGGCTTGGGAAAGTGCTTCCTTAGGAAGGTCCCCTTCCTTCACTTGGGGACCTACGGTGTTCAGTGTGACTAGAAGAGAGAATGAGTGGCACCCTGGGGGAATTGAAGAGACTAGGTTGGAAGGATTAGGAGAGCCATTTATTCATTCATGAAGTAAATAATCAGTGGGGGGTCACTCTAAGTTTAGTGTTATAAACATGAGGGAAATAGTGAACAAAGTCTGCGTAATCCCCTGTCCTGGAGGAATCTACATTCTAGTGAGATGATGGGCCTCTGGTGTCTGTTACAGTTATCATAAGGAACCTTTCTTCCAGCGTTGTATGTAATGAGATAATGTGTTTAAAAGCCCTTTGAGAACTGAGAACTTCTGGATCATTACTATGAATAAGTACTTTTAATCTTTTTTTTTTTTTAAAGATTTTATTTATTTATTTGACAGAGATAGAGACAGCCAGCGAGAGAGGGAACACAAGCAGGGGGAGTGGGAGAGGAAGAAGCAGGCTCATAGCAGAGGAGCCTGATATGGGGCTCGATCCCACAACGCCGGGATCACGCCCTGAGCTGAAGGCAGACGCTTAACCGCTGTGCCACCCGGGCGCCCCAAGCACTTTTAATCTTAATCTGTGTGGCCAACACCAGTGCCCAGGCATTTGGGGGCCTGTTCCTGACACCAGGCACCTACCTGATTGTACCTTCAGGGCAGAAGTGACCATTGGTCCTGATTGCAGTGCTACAGGAACTATGACACCTTCCCTCCATCTGCTGTCACCGCCCATCCTGACCTGGAAAGAAATCCTCTCTCTTTGGGTCAGATGAGCAGTCTGGGTGACCTGTGACTTTCTGGGGCCTGTATGGGAAGTCGCTGGCTCATCCTCAGGCTGTGACTACCTGCTGCGGTCAAAGTCTCTTGAACTTTTCTGGCTGAATTACCAGTGGATTTGAGTGAGTCACTTAAAAATTATGAACGAAAGGGAAGCTCTATCTCTGGGGTAAGAGTGAGCTGAGGGACTCCAGGAGTCTTGTCAGATTGTCCCCAGGTTAGAATCTGTGTGGTCTGCCCAGTCAGGTAAAAGAGGGTGATTTTTAGGCCTGGGAACTTGGCTTCTTCCTCGCTGTGCGGTTGTGGGCTTCCTCTTTCTGTTTACTAGTTCCTTCCTCTCTTAACTAGAAGGTTTCACTTATTGAAATGTGAACAACAGAGTTCTTTGAACTCTTCTGTTTACCCCCAGTGTATAAAACAGTTGAAAGTGGTGGTACTGTGGTTGAGGCAGGTTTGGGGCCTGGAGTTCTGCTGATTTCAACTGCACCTTGTCCTTACTCATCCTCTCAGGACTTCTGGCTCTATTAGATAATGCCCTGGAGTCATAGTGGAATTTAGTTTGAAACAATTGGATTGGACATTTTCTCTCTAAATTGGCTCCTCTTGTCCCTGGTCTTAAGGTAGGGGTGAGGGCAATTAAAAAGTCTTATGATCATTTTTATAATTTCATGTATACATTAAATGATTATCTGACCCTTTCCTCATTCAGTATGAACATAATCTGGATTATCTAGAGGATCCTCCCTCACCTCTTTTTTCCATGAACAGGTGTGAGATTTCAGCAGTCCCCTTGGTGTTTATATGTATCACTATGGCAGCACCCTAAAAACATCTAACATGTTCCCTGTTTCATTTTCTATGCAGTGCGTTTCCCAAATTGGGGAATCTGAATTTTTTTTCTTTAGAAGCAATGTATTTGTTAGAAGATGGTGGCATAAACATTTAGGAATTTATTGCTCTCATGTATGAAGTCCAGATAGGTGCCCCAGGGCTAGAATGATGGCTTCTCAAGCATCAGGACCTCAGCGTTTTCCATCATGTTGCTCTGTAGTCCTCAACACATGCCTTCCATCTCGTGATCCAAGATGGCAGCCCTAGTTCCTGCCATCAAGTCTGTATTCCATCTAGTAGGAAGGAGGATAGGAGGAAAGGTGAGAGCCTACCATTTCCTTTTAAGGGCAGAAATTGAACACATCCCCTTCTTTTCACATCCCCCTGCCCATAATTTTGTCATGTGTCCATCCCTACCTTCAAGGGAGGCCAAGAAATCTCTAGCTGGGCATCCTTGTGACCAACTAAATATTCTTTCACTAGGCAAAAAAAAAAAAAAAAAAAAAAAAAAAAAAAAAAAAAAAAAGGGGCAAAAGGGAATNTGCCACAGGCTCTAGCTATTTCTCAAGCTTGAGAAAAACTGATTTCTACAGTCCTTTCTGGGAATGAAATTCTGTGATGTGAGTAGACTCTAAGGACTTCAAGCTGTGAGGGAGCTCAAGAGTTTAGCTAATCCAGTCTCCTTCACCAGATGACTTTACAGATAAGGCCGCAGGGGGTGCACAGAGGTTAGGCAATTTGCCCAGGGCTCAGTAGCAAAGGGAGAAGTCAGTCACAGGAGTGGCAGGATTCTTTGGGCACGTGGAAGGGCTCTTGTCTCTGTTCTTTATATTCCTACACCCGTGATGTCCTGGCCCTTCAGACCATCTTTTTCCATTTATGCCATTTTTTGGGGGTTATGGTAGACTCTGCCGCAGGCATCAGGATACCCCGAAAGGAACATGAGCCTTGGAGTCAGGCATAGTTGGCTTTCAGTCCTGCTTCTGCCTCTTATTGCTGTGTGGCCTTAGGCGAGGCATTTCGTCTCCGGGCTTTGCTATCCTCATGTTTGCAAAGAAGATATTATCCACCTCACGGGTTTCTTCTTTCCTTGCACCCTTCCTTCTTTCTCCTCTGCCCCCCTTTTTTCTTCCATTCATGGAATGAATAAGTGAAGGGACCTGCTATGGGAGGTTGTTCCTTCCTTCCTTCCTTCCTTCCTTCCTTCCTTCCTTCCTTCCTTCCTTCCTTCCTTCCTTCCTTCCTCTTTCGTCCTCTTCTTTCATTTTCTTTCTTTTTTTCAGTCTCCTTTTATTTTTATACTCCTTCCCACCAGCCTTAATAATCACAGGATCGAGAGGACTAAGTACATGCAGGAGTTGGTAGGTGCCAGATTCTCTTCCGAATATGCGATGCCCAGAAAGAGTTGGCCCGGACTGGTAAACTTCTACTCCCTTTTACCATTTTTTTCCTTATTTTTTAATCAGACAAGGAGAACTGCAGTTCTTGTTGGGTTTCCCCCTTGACCATCTCATCGCTGGACCCTGATGTGGCTGTTTCCTCCCCTTCTCCATGCCTTCTGAACTCTATACAGTGTTGATATAATTTCATGGCTACTGTGGGTTTTTTCTCTTCCTTGTCTTTGGCTAGAGTCTTGTGTGAGCTCCTAGAGGACAGGGAAGGGACTTCTGTGTACCCCCACAGCTTGGCACACCACCTGGATACACAGACAGTCATGTGGTGTCTGAGAAGTCAGTCAGGGAGCGTGGGTCTGGAGAGGCCATGTCTTCCACCTTCATGTGTTATAGACATGGGAACCGAAGCTCAACTGGGGGTGAGCTTCCTCTGAGCAGGGACCCTGCACTTTACCCTGTGTCCGTCATAATACCTGCTGGGAACAAAGCTGGAAAGGAGTGGGGGGAAGGGGGAGGAAGAGAGAAGGTGGGAAATCACCCTGATTCAGCACTGAAAATACCTGTTTTTAAGTAAATGCTGTCTTACTTCATCTTGACGACAGGAATGTGAGATAAATACCATCATCTGTCCTGCGGAGGGTGAAATTAAAATGGAGGCTGAGAAAGGTGAAGTCTCTTGGTTAAGTTCGCACGGTGCCTAGGAAGCGGAGTGAGAAATGAAACAAGGTCTGCGAAGCCGAGGCCACGCTCTTACTCTTGAACCATGAGTCAGAGTTACTGACACGGTCAAGTGTGAGAATTAAATGGTCTGTGTAGGAAGCCAGATCACTTTAGGAGATTTCTTCTAACAACACTAACGAGGCTCTGTGACCCTGACTGGACATGCGCTCTGTGAGTGCTAAGTCCCTCTCAGCTCTCGAGTGCTGGGATTTAGTCTACCTCTCTCTGAATTCCTCCACCACCAGTGTGAGGCATTTAAAAACAACAGATTCTTCCAGGAGCAGTGGTCTCTTTAACTTGAATCATCAAGGTCAGGCCAAGCAGACTTATTTGGGGTTTTTGATGGGATTTCTCTTAATTGATTGGGGTGAAGAGTTCAGAGCTGAGTTGGAGGATTGACTTTTCAGCTCCACGCTGCAAGAGACTGGGGCTTGGCACAATTCTGGGTTGTCTGATGAGGCTGCTCCTGCCCCCGCTTCATCAGCCCACTGGAGAGCACCTGCCAGCACCCTCTGTTCTCTGGAGCTTATGGAGCTAGCTGCTGCACAAGGAGTAAATATGCTCTTAGTCTCCAGAGAAACTATGTCAAATTTCTGGGGCTTTCCTATTTTGAGTCTACCCACTGCCTGGAGGGTTTTCTGTGTGTTTTGCCTATCTCTCTCTGTCTCTCTCCTCCCCCTGCCCCACTCCCTCACTTTTTTTCTCCTTCCCTCTCTCCCTCCCCCCCATTTTTCTTCTTTTCTTCCTTCCAAATATTTTATTATTCTAGCTTTAAAAACATTTTAGGACTATAAGAAGTTTTGAATTATAATGCTCCCCAGAGTCTAGCATGCAGTGATTTTTGTCTTCTGAGCGTTGGTATGTTCTGTCTCTTCCTTATTCATTTATCTAAGATTCACTAATACTAGCAATAGTTTCAATGGGGGAAAATTTACTTACTGATGGGTAGCAAGCACCAGTCTTTCAGGGACTACTGAGTACTACATTCTTTCTGTCAACAGTGTTGTCAAGCCTCTAGCCATTTCAGGGCACCATCACGGAATGCTGAGATTCAGCAGTGACTGGGGCAAGTCCCCTTCACGGAGCACACTTTGTAGTTGGGAACACAGGCAGTAAGCGTATAAACAAATTTATAATATCCTTTCAGATTATCTAATTACATTTTCAAAAAGACCTCACATGGCAGGTATTACAAGCCCATTGTAGATATGCAGAAATACTGAGGTGCAGATAATGAATTTATCTGCCCAAAAAGAAAGGAGAAGTTGGAATGTAGCCCAACCTATGGTCTTTCTAGCACCCAGTGAGGCTTTGTACTATGAGCCCAGAGGCAGATACACTGTGAAGCTGTAAAGCTTAACTCCAGGGTCCCTCACTTGCACGGGCCCATTCTAAATTCACTTCATATCTAATTTTTCACCTGTTTCTTAATGAGGATTAAAAGTCTCACAAAACCTGGACCAGTCCTCACTGATACAAGGATTCAGAGACCATTCTGAGTTTCCATACGAACTCAGAAGCCAGTGGAGGAGACAGATATGAAAATAAATCATCCTAATTCGTAGACGTAAGAGCTATAATGGAGGTGCTGCGGACTGAATTTTGTCCTCCCGTAAGTTCATATATTGAAGTCCTAACCCTGAATGTAACTGTATTTGCAGGTATGACCTGTAGGGAGGTAATTAGGTAAAATAAGGTTCGTTAGGGTAGAGCCCTAGTCCAATAGGATTGGTGTCCTTGTAAGAAGAGGCAGAGATCCTGGGGAGCTCCCTTCCCATGCACACATAGAGAAAAGGCCATGCCAGGTCACAAGAGAAGGTGGCTGTCCCTAAGCAGGAGGGTTCTCATCAGAAACTGAATTTCCTACATCTTGATCGTGGATTTTAGCCTTCAGAGCTGTGGACAGAAACAGAAATAAAAGTCTGTTTTTTGTACTACTCAGCCTATGGTATTTTGCACCCAGAGCAGACTAGTACAGGAGGGAAGTACGAGGCAGATGGATTTGAGGAGGGGGAGGCCTTCTGGGCATAGGAAATAGTCTGAGGAAAGGTACGGAGACCCAAGAGAGCATGGCCTATTTGCAGACCTGTAAGTAATCCTTGTGCATCTTACGTAGTATGAAGGCGGGGTGGTGGTGGTGGTGGTGAGCATCGCAAAAGGTGTGGTATGGCATGCTGCAGAGTTTGGGCTTTATCTGACAGGTGTGGGAATGTCCCTGGCTTGCCCAGAGCAGGGGAGAGTCACTGACCACTGTCATGGTGGCTGCAAGGAGGAAGATGCATGGCAGGGCAAGAGACTAGTTGGCCAGCTAATGCAGTAGCCCAGGGAAGAGAGCGTGTGGCTCTGGAACAGGCCAGCAGTGGCATAGGGAGAGGGATGTGTTTTGGATCTGGCAGGAGACACTAGGAGGGAGGGGGAGGAGCTTGGATCACACTTGGGTTCTTGTTTGGGTGTGAGAATGGATGGTGTTTAAAATATTTTGGCCATGCCTAAATTAACTTGAATATATACGTAGATTGAATTTACTTCTGAGGAAAAGGGTTTGGAAGTCCCATATTTCCAGAAATACCAGGTGGAGGTGTGCTATGGTCCTAGATCTATAGGCTGGGTCAACTGGATTCTCTGCCATTACAGAGTTTTGGAGGGAATCAGGATCAAACTTGGTAATTACTTGGCTTGGTGCAAAGAATGTTTCTGTCCTAACCTGAGTCTTGGTCCTGATCCAATTTGCTGTTTACCTCTGGGTGAATCATTTGCTCTCCTTGGTTCTTAGTCTCATGTTCTCAAAAAAGAACCACTTGCATTAAGTGATCCTTAATTTCCCATTTAGTGCTAATAGTCTGCACATCCATGTTTAATCAGCCTATGTACAAATCAAGACTTGGGCGAAGATTAAAGTCTCATTTCTGAGGACAATACTCAGTTTGGTCCCAAAGGACAAGCTTTAACCCCCACGCCATTTCAGCTCTGCTTGGACTCATAGATTCATAGAGGACTTTAGAGAGAGGAGGCTATTCGGAGGCTATTCAGTCCAGCTTCTTTATTCTGTACTTGAAGAGACTGAGAAACAAGGAAGAGCACTGTTCAAGGACATCATATAGCTAATTAGAAGCAGAGTCAGGAATTGAACCCAGGTCTCCTGACTAGGGGCGTGGGGGGCTGATTATGCACTCCATGACTGTAGATGCTGATGTGAGTTGTAACTCCTGGAATTATGGAAGTGAAGGTCCTGCTTGTTGCCCCTATTTTGGCATGCTTTCACTCTATGTATCTAATTGTTTCAAATGCCTCCTCCACCCCCCTAGTTACCTGATATCCCCTGTTCCTCCTTTTTACCTGCCTGGTGGTACTCTGTTCATCCTTTACAAATGTCAGCTCTCGGGTCACCATTCTTCCCTTTGTACATACCTCTATGGCTGTATATAGTGAACATATTATGTGAAAATCGGTGTCTTACTTATCTCCTTACAGTTGACCCAACAAGGGTGGAAACCATGTCTTATTTATGTCTGAACTTCTAATAGGTACTTAGTTAATGTCCATGGAAAGAACGAATACAACAGGTAAATAATGATGTCATGAATGAATGAATGTAAACCGAGGTCCTCTGGAGAATATACAATTCAGAAAAAGCTTAGGAAGCCATGCCCCACGAAGGGGTAAATGAGACTAAGTTTTCCTCTCATCTCGTTATTTCTTGGATCTACAGGTCATCACCCTCATTAAGGATAGCTCCCCTAAGCTGTAAGCAGGAAATGCCTCGGTATCAGGCCCAATGGCCCATATTGAAGACATAATCCTTTGGCCCATGACTCACCAATGGATTCCAGAAGGCTCAGTGTGGGTGGCCTTCCTCAATCAATCAATGTTTGGGCGTCCCAGCTTGTGATTGGATCCCCTTTCTGCCACCCAAGCTTATAGGTCTCTCAGATGCAGCCTGTATGGAGACTCTGGCCATCAGGCCTCCTCAGTTTCTAGCCACCCACGAGGAGACTAGGGAATCATCCATAAAAGCTAGATTTTATGACCACTGACACCCCTTAAGCATGGTCATTATGATTATTTAACATTTATGAGACACCCTCAGTGCACTGGGGGCAAGGGAAAGGCAGTTTGGCGGCCTCAACACAAACGGATGTTTCTCTATAACCCCACAAAGGTGCTCCCTCCCACCCAGACTAGTTCATTTGTAGCTATGTTCAGGAGCTTATATAGGCCAGGGCAGACCTCACTTAAAGCATCCTGTGTACTGTTTAACCTGGGCATTTCCAAGAAAACCTCAGTTAGCCAAATCCCAAAATGAGAATCAAAATTAACCAGATTTTGATTTTTGCACTTCTGTTGCTTTGTTCTCTCAGTGATGTTGATGTGCAGTCCTTCATTCTTTCTCATTCAGTAAAATATATGGGCGTCTGACTTTATGCCAGACCATGTGTCTGGTCTTGGCATTATAGGAATAAATAAGACAGCCCCTGCCCCTAGACAACTCAGCATGGAAAGAAAAATATGGTGTTACAGGTAATCTATAAGGAACCAGGTTCACAGAAGTGTGGAGGCCTACAGGAGGGAGTGGTCAACTCACTCTGTTGGTGGGGCACAGGCTAAGAAGGCTTTATAGGAGGAAAAGCTCAAGATAGCATTTGACTGATAACAGTTTCAGAGTGGGGGGATGTGGACCTCATAGGCAGAGGGAATGACTGAGCAAAGGTATGGGAGGGTGAAATGGCAGAGCATAGTCAGGGAATTCTAAACCATGCAGACAAGCTGAGATCTACAGTGTGAGGGGATGAGGTAGGAAATCTAGGCAAAGGCTAGATTTTAAAGGCCTTGCCCATCGCTGAAGAAGTGTGGTCATGACTGCTGCATTGGGAAACCATATCACTCTTCTGGAAGGGCGCCCCTCCCTTGGTTTGGTTGGCATTATTCTCTGCTGAAGCAGCTGCTATCTCTCTGGCCATCACTCCCTCTCTGTCATTTGCATGGGGTTGTCTTTCTCTCCCCACCTTTTAATGCCAGTGTTGCTCAGGGTTTTTTCCACTATTTGTCCCACTGTAGACCCCCTCTGGGGAATTTTCCCATTGCAGTGATTCCCTAAATGACATCTCTCACCAGATGAGTGCTTTCCTGAACTCCAGAAGTGTACATAGACCCCACTGCCTGGTGAAGTGTCTACCTGATGCAGGTGGCCATCTGCTCCCTAAATCTTCACTCATCCTCTGTTTCCTAGGCTTATGAAAATCATCACTGTCCAGCCGCTCAAACTTGGAATTAGTCTAGACTCCTCATTTCCACTCATAAGTTACAAAGTCCACTAAAGATTGATTGATTGATTGATTGATTCATAATGCATTCATTCATTCATTCAGCACTTACTCAATTTTTACTTTCTGCCAGGCCTGCGAATAGCAGCTGATGGTGTAGAGATGAGTAGAACAGAGCTCTGGCCCTTGAGGAGTTCAGTCAGATGGATAGAATGGCACATGAACAGCTGGCTGTCACTCTGGTGCACATTGTAGCCAGAAAGGGCTGTGGGCAGATGACTTACCTGGGTCCTAGAAGGGGCTGTGGATAAGGCACCTACCCTCGCCAGGTGGCTGGGGTGGGGTGAGGAAGGCCTGGCAAGGCTTCCTCGGGGATGATCCTTGTGCTGTGCCGCAAAGAATGAGTAGGAGTTATGCAGGGATGGGAGTGGGTGAGGGAGGGAAGAGTGACTCAGGGAAATGGAAAAACATGAGGAAGTGAGAGGAGATGATAAACAGTGTGATGTGGTTTTAAGCAGCTCACAGGTGCCGGAGGGAAAAGTGGAAGGCAGAAGGGGTAAGAGGAGATGAGGCTGGGCTCTGTGGGGCCTTGTGTTTCCTGATAGAGAGTGTGGATGTATCCCAAGGGAAATCGGAATTCAACAGTGGGAGCAGAGAACTGACCTGATCAGGGTAATTGTGCGGGAATTTACACCAACAGGTAGGGTGGGTTGGCAGGCAGAGGAGGGCTGCTGCGGTATGAAGGCCAAGAGAGAGGTGATAAGGCCTGGCCTAGGGCAGGTACTCCAGGAATGGAGGGGAAGGGATATTGGGAAGACATTTCTCAGGTCGAGTCTGCTGCCTTTGTTCATCATTTGGATATGAGAGTGATACAGAGATGAAGTAAAGATGCTGAGTTGTTTTTCTAGCTCAATGATAGGTGAATATCGGTGTCTACTGGGAACACAGGAGTGGAAGTAAGCTTGCAGGGGATAAGAGCCCTCAATTTTAGACCAGTTTTGAGATATTGTACCCAAAAATGGTTTGTAAGCTTGAAAGGTTTTTTTCACATGGGGACTGGGGGGGTCTGGGATCTGACCTTGACCTCTCCAGGTGGAAGCCATACCCTTGACTTGGGCACAGAGGTCCAGAACAGAACAGAAGGTTGTTTTGCAACGTGGGCAGCAAGGACTGAAGTCTTAGTGAATCTCAGACTGAGGAGAGGCCTTGGTAACCTTTTCTGACCCCCAGGCTGCCGGCCACCCTGGGACTTGTACTCTCTGCCATCTCCGGCTGGGAATACTGGGCCATCTGGGACATGTGGTGAACCTCCCATCTATGCCAGAGAGGCAGAAGCTTCTCGAGCTCTGGCCATTCCTGTGGTTATTCCTGTCCACCTCCACATGTTTCTTGTGAAAGGGGTGATGGAGGGGGCTGCTGTGGTTGGTGGATTCATCCTCAGTCTGCTCTCTTCCAACTCAATCCTCCAGAAAAGCTGTGGTCTTCCAGGGCAAAAAGGGCTTTGAAGAATAAAGTGCAGTTCTCAGGGAAAAATGGCTTTTAGGGTTTTGTCTAGATAATGGTTTTCCTTTTTTCTCTTTCTTTGTTTTGCTTTTCATTTATTTTGTTTTAAAGGGCAGTTGTTTCCTGCTATCTTGGAACAGAGCAGTGTTTCTCTGGTATTTGTTTGGAGTAAAGGGAATGAGGTTGGCCTGAGGATGAGGATGGTGAGCCTGGAGCCCCTTTTTCCTTGTCCATAAGAGGTTGGACCAGATGCAGCTGGTCCAGCTCTTATGTCTGAGCGTGTAAGATACGGTTCTCATGGTCAGTGAGTTGTGGAGACTGCACCAGGAATGGAAGGAGCAGAAGGTCGGGAGTCCTTACTCCCCAGCCACGAGACCCTGGCTGACCACATACATCTCCCCAAGTCAAGAGTTTCCTGTCTGTCTGATGAAGACAGTTAGCCTGTTTGTATACTTTTCAGGCTGTTGTAAGGATTAAGTGCAGCTCTCAAAGTGGAATCTGTGAAAGGTTGTGCGCCGTCAAGGAGCTTGGGCCTTCCTGGTGACTTTGCCCAGCCTGCTGTTTTACCGGTTCGGGCCAGTTGAATTGCAGCCTGCCGTGCAGTTGGTGTAAATAGGCAGGGTCACTCCTCGGGGACCCCCAGATTTGCTCTTCTGCTCCATGAGTATAGTAGTATCTCAGAAGGCCATAGTGACACAGTGACACGATTCCATGCACCTCTGCCTCCGTCCACGTATCCATCCAGCAAGCTTGTATTGTGCACCCGTTCTGCACAGTTTCTGTGCCAAGTGGTAGAGATGTAGAAATGAATAAGACATGGATGGCTCTGTTCTCCATGACAGCACAACGCAGGCACAGGGACACCAGCTCTCTAGGCACACACACAAACTGTACCCCCCCAAATTATAAAACAACGTGGGAATTCCAGGAGAGCCCTGTCCTGG
This sequence comes from Ailuropoda melanoleuca, assembly GCF_002007445.2. Lineage (NCBI taxonomy): Eukaryota > Metazoa > Chordata > Mammalia > Carnivora > Ursidae > Ailuropoda > Ailuropoda melanoleuca. Next base: position 30,926,844 of record NC_048219.1, on the reverse strand, counting down.
AGGGACCTGGGAGCCCCGCGGGGAGCACATCTGGCTTAGCCTGCAGGTCAGCCGAGTCTCTGTGGAGGAGATGGCGCCAGAACTGAGCCGTGGAGGATGAGTCAGCCAGCTGTGAGGGGGGGAGGTGCGCGGGAGAGGAGGACCACCGTGCAGAGGGGCTGCTTGTTCTTTTCATGCCTTGCTCCCTTACCTTGTCCAGGCTTCTCAAAATGTCTCCTCCTCACAGGCGTTTATTCTGAGCACCTCGGTCACTGTCTATCCCTTTACCCTGCTTTAGATTGTTTAACATCACTGATCATGAGCTGAAATGTCTTTCTGAAATGTCAGTCTGTCCTCCCCGTTGGAATGTAAGCTCGCTCTGGGCAGGGACCTCCTGTGTCTCATTCTGTGTGGTCTCTCCGTGGCCTTGGGCCTGATGCTGGTGAGTCTGCTTGGGCTGCTGTAACGAGAGACTATAGGCCAGGTGGCTCAAGCAACAGAAATTCAGTTTCTCCTGTTTCTGAAGGCTCGTAGTCTCAGATCAAGGCATAGGCAGTGTTGGATCCTTCGGAGGCCTGTGAGGAAGAAGCAGTTGCATGTCTTTCCCTAGCTTCCGGTGGTGTGCTGGCGATCTTTCGTGTTCCTTGTCTTGTAAATACATCACCCTGCTCTCTGCCTTCGTGTTTGTGTGCCATTACCTCATGTGTGTCTGGGTCCAAATTTTCCACTTTTAGAAGGATACAATTCATATAGGATTAGGAGTCCATGCTATTTCAGTGTGACCTCATCTTAAACGAATTACACCTGTAATGACCCTATATCCAAATAAGATCATATTCTGAGATATTGGGGGTTAGGACTTCAAGATATGAATTTTGGGTGGATGCAGTTCAACCCACAAAAGACACATAGTAGATAGAATATATCTGTTGAATGAAGGAATGGGTTGGCTAAAGGCACAGAGGCAAGAATTAGCTTGCTGGGGGGCTGGTGGGGAGGCAGCCTGTAGGGAGCTCTGGGTTGTATGGGATTCTTGGAGCTTCAGGAGCAAGGCAGGGACTGGTCAGAGCTGATACCCAGGAGGTATGCGTACTTCCTCCTTAGCATGTGGGAAACACAGAGGTAGCTTCTGTGATCTTAATTTCTACTGGTTGTTAGGTGGATCCGTGAGTGTGTCTGTGCATGTATTCCTGCTCCTGGAAGACTCCCTTCATAGTGGAGTGGAGCTGCCTGTCAGCAGTTTGAGCCGGCACCATCCTGTTTACAGAGGGCCACAGGGCACTCGCTTACTCAGCAGGTCCCAGAGGCCAAGTCTCGTAGGATGCTCTAACCGGGTCATCTTTCCTTTACATCTCAACAATAGGCTGCATTCTGCCCCTCTGGTAAACAGCCTGTCCTTCATTAATTGAGATCAGTGATGGGTTGGCGGGGGCTCTGGAACATTTCCTTCAGGGTCATAACCACTGAGACACAATTTCTGATTAATCAACCCTTGTGATACAGCATGGCAAGGTAACAGAACATAAATAGCATAGGAAACCAAGATTAATGTGGAAATGTCCCTGAGATATCAGGATAGGAAATTGCAAAGGAGCCACGGGGCTCCTTGGAGAATGAGCTGGAAGTCAGAGGGAGATAAACTCATAGTGAAGTGGAAAAGGGTCCCGACATGAACCCAGCCTCGCCTCCCACCAGCTGTGGGTTCCAGGGGAAGTCACCCTCCTGCTGTGAGTCTCCATTCCCCAGCCCAAAGGTGGGAATACTATGATCCATGGCATTGTGAAAATGAGAGCAAGTATGCGGAACTTGGACACAGAGGCTGGCATTTAGCAAGAGCTCAGTGCGGGGCAACTATAATAATAGCTTACATAAATTGAGTGCTTACAAATGGGTGAGGCATTATTCTAAGTGATCTAACCTCACAAGGTAGGTGTGGTCATAAAACTCGTTTTGTGGAGGACACTGAGGTTTAAACGGTTTAAGTAAATGCCCAAGCTCTCCTAGCTCCCAGGTGATGACGCTGAGATTTAGATTCAGGCAGTCTGTCTGAATCTTGTGCTTTTGGCTATGAGGCTATGTAATTACTGGCATAATTATAATTGATGTGGATATTCTGTAGCTGTAAAGTGAGAATTTGGGGCATTTTCCGTCAAGAAAACTGGAAGGAAGAGAAACAACAAAAGTTATTAAGCAATTCCCAGGTGCCAGGCCATCAAATATTTATCTCAGTCAGCTCTCACATGCAGCCTGGAAAAGATATATTGTCTACTTGCATTTTAGAAATAAGTAAACCAAGACTCAGAAAGATCGAACAGCCTAGATTCAAACCCAAGTATCTCTGGGCCCAGAGCCCAAGCTCTGTCTGCCACACCCGCTGCCTCCAGGAAATTCACTCAAGTTAACATGGAATGGGCTGCAGGACGTGGACAGCCCTGTCCCTAAGGGGTGACTAATACATGGAGGCTCTTTCTGACTTGTGTCAGGGCTGACAGTTAGGTAAGGGAGACCATTAACAAGTTCACAAAACATCAGGTCCAAAATGAGTAACAAGTCAGACTGCCAGAGGAAGTTAAGAGGGCAGTAGGAAAAACACTGCTGGTCTGATGGTCCGTGAAGTGAGGAGGAAACATTGGTGAGTAAGGAAGATGGATAGGAGAGCCTGTATTTAAAACTGGCTGGAGGAAGGGAAGGAAGCGATCAGCCTAATTTTAGAAGCGTGTCTCCTAAGGTAGGAGACAAGGAGCTCAGTGAGGATTACTTGTCCTTTGTCATCCACGGGTCTCCAGGGGAGGGGCTGGGGCCGATTTAGCTCTGAGGAACCCCCTCCCCACCCCGTGAGTAGAAAAAGTTCAGACTTCGAGGCCAGAGAGACCTAGTGTTGAGCTACATATGATCAAGTCATCTCTCTCAGGCTTAGTTTCCTCATCTATAAAATGGGACAGTAGTATCTGCCCAACAGAGTTTTTGTGAAGGATGACCTGAGAAAAGATCGAAAGAGCCCGCTCAATTGTCTGGCCCCTGGTAGGCACTCAATTAATGTTCACTGAATGAGTCTCATGGGGAGATGAAGTGTTTGTTAAGAGAAGTCTTCATTCAATCACAATAAGAGTATCACCAATAGAATCTAATTTCTTTAGATCAGAAAAGAGATTTTCATGTCTACAGTGTTTGGTCTTTCCCTTACTCAAGGTGTATGATGTGCTAAAGGCTCTATCTGAGAATGGTTAATAATGACATGACTATGAATGTATATACTCAAATCCTGGCATAAAATATTGTTGCTAATTACATAGTGCACTCTGAAGTTCACATTATAGGACTTTAACACCATTACCTCTTTTGTACCCAATGTTGAGGTATCTTTATGTTTTTTTCTGATTCTAAAAATAATATAAGTTGGTTGAGAAAAATAATTTATTATTTCAGGATGATATGAAGTAGCAAGTGAAAGCATACTCTAATTTGACTTCCCAGATATAATCATGTTTTGTTATATGTATATGCTTCCAGATTTTATTCATATAAACATACATGTTGCATTCTACATGCACATGTAGACACACACACACACACACACACACACACACACACACACACCCACCCCTTAGTGCAGAATCTTGATTTTTAGCTGAGCACATTGCCAGTTGGAATAAAGACTACATTTCCCAGTCTCTGTTCCAGCCAGGTGTGTGCATGTGGCTAACTTCTGCCCAATAGCAGAGAAGCAGACAGATTGTGTAACACCAAGAAAGTTGCTTAAAAGAGGCTAATTCAGGTGAGAGGCGTGGCTCTTTAGCTCTTTTCCTGCCTCCTTCTGGCCTACAAAACGGATGTGAAGGTAGAGTTCCAGCAGTATCTTAGGCCACGAGGGGACCCTGAGGATGGGAGCCACACGCTGGAGATCACAACAAAGTGTCTGAGTCATTGACAACTTGAAGGAATAGCCATACCACTTTGGACTGTCCTTCTTCAGGTTCTCTTTCACATTGGAGAATAATTCCCTGTGATTTTAAGCTACTGTGATGAGGTCTTCTGCAATTTCTAAATGACACACAGTTCTCTCCCACCCCTTCTACTTACCTTTATATTATAGGTATTTTCCCGTCAGTACATTGAAAAATCTACCATACTCTTTTTCATGACTAAATAAATATGCCCTTGTAAGATTTACCATAATTTACTCCATTCCTTATTGATAAATATCATAAGTTCTTGTTTCAGTTTTTGAAAATGAGAAACAGTGTGAAACAGAAATCTTTGTGCACATTTTAATATTTTCCAGGATAAGAAGAGGAATTTTAGAGCTAAAATGTTTGTGCATCTTCAGTTGGTAATTTAATTAATGAAATTAATAAATAAATTGGTGCATTGTAATTGGTGTATGTTGTCAAATTGCCAAAAGTCATTCTGAGTTATACTTCTTTAAATAAAATTAAAAAAAATTTTTTTTGGTGAGATTTTTCATACATGCAAGGCACAAAGAATAGCATCAAAAACACATCTTCACTATCCAGTTTAAGGAGTTGAGATTTTCTGTGGTTCCCTGAAGTGCCCTGTGTATCTTGCTCCAGTGGCATCATCCAGTGCTTCTCTCCTAGCAGGCCAGGGGCTCTCTTGATCTTTCACCAATGTTGGGGGCCAGTGGGTGAATCTGTAAGGTTCTTTCACTAATAAGTGATAGACATTCTCCCCTACCCAAAAATAATACCTTGGTTCATACAGTTTCAATGCCCTGGGGAAGAACTTGCTATAGGAAGGCCTCAGAGGGTGTCATCAGGACCCCAACTGTCTTCCCTTCCTGGGCCTTCTTTTCTCCCTGCTGGCTTCATTCCCAGTTTCCACATAGTGCCAACATGGCAGTCAGCACCTCTACATCTGCATTCTCCATGTTCACATCCAACAGAAAGACATAGTGCATCTTCCCAGTAGCTCCCTCACAAAACCTGAATAACCAATCCTGAGTATATCCAGCTCCCACTATGACTGGAATCCTTCTGATGCTCATTTGTATTTGCTGCCCATTTTGGGTTACCAAACCCCAGGGTTAACTACCTTTTTGGTAATGTGGTCCCTGGCCACAGAGGATGAAAGGATAATCATTGTTAACATCTCCTGAGTGCTGTGGCGTGCTGGGTGCCTTATCTCATTCAGTCTGCCCAACAAATTTGTGAGGTGGGTGTGATGTCCATTTAATAAATGAGGAAAATAGAGGCTTAGAGAATATAAATAAGTGAGCTGAGGTCCCACAGCTTGTGTGTTTTGGGACTGGGATCCAGCCCTTGGTTTGTCTCACTCCAGTGCCTCGTGGAGACATGGCAGACCATATTATCTCCTGCAGGAGGCTTGTGTTTACCTCACAAGGTTGTCGGGAAATACAGTATGAAAACATTGTGTAAGCTGAAGACTCACAAACATCAGTTCATTAAACTCACTGATATGTCCTAAATTTACCTCCTTCAAGCCCCCCAGGGGAAAGAAGGGGACAGCTTGGTAACTGGCCCAGTTATCCTGAATAAAGAGATTAGGTAAGGGGTGAGGGAGCAAGTTATTCCCTGAATGATTTTTATCTTTATTTCTACAAATACATTTTTGAAAAGATATTTACAACTGTTCAGGATTTTAAGAATAATTTAAGACACTTTCAGTGAGTGTTTACTCTGGGCAAAGCACCGGGAGGACCCTACATGGTGTGATGGAAAGTAGGATTCCGAGTGAACAGGTTGGGTTTCCAGTCTGCCTTTGGCCTTTGTTGGCCCCACTGTGTGACTTGGAGCTGGCCCAGTCTCCTTGCTGGCCTAAGTTTCCCCATTGGTTCAGTATGGGGTTTGGATAAAGACATCCCCTTTCCAAAAGCCCATAACGGTTTTTCATCTATAGAGTAAGTACAGGGTGAGAATGACTAGGAGGTCGTGGGAGCCCGGACTAACTAGGTGTCATCTCAGAAGGAAATCTCAGAAGGAATCTCAGAAGGAAAAGAAAATATCTTCCATTGGTTTTAGAACAGCCTCCTTGTGGGCTGTGGACGAGCTGAGGAATGGGACCCTAGGGGTTTTCCTATCTCTGGAAATATCTGACTTTGGTTATTCCCCAGTCAAAAGCTTCACAATTCCTACAAGGGGTTGCCTGGAGCACCTGGCCAAGCTCCAGTTTGAGGGTGAGGAACACAGGTCATTAGTAAGAGACTTTAATGTCCCATAAACTGGCTTCCTGGAGTGGAGTGCTCACCCCAGCATAATCGAGCTGTTAGCAAGAAACCCAGCCTGTTTCCAGCCAGGGGGCAAGTGGTTCCGTGGAAGACTGGAGGGGGTGTAGTGACAGAGGTGGGAAGGGTAGTAGACTGGGAGTCCGAGTTCTAGTCCAGGCTCTGCCACAAACTGGAGCAAGCTACTCCCAGTCTCTGGGCCTCAGTGTCTTCATTCGCAAAATGAGGGGTGGTATTGGATGTGCTTGGAGCTTTCCAGCTCAGACAGAAAACATATGAGGAGATTAAGTGAGCAGATTCAGGAACCACCTTGCCTGAGTTCTGATCCAGCCTTGCTGCTCATTGTCTTTGTGTTCTTAGGTGATTTATTTAAACTGCTGTTTTCTCATCTGTAAAATGGGAATACTCATAGTACATACCACATGGGGTTTTGCAATGATGAAATGTAAAGTACTTCAAATAGTGCCTGGCATAAAGTGAAGGAAATGCCCTGCAAGTGTAAACAGTTACTATGATTATCACCCATCCCATAGCAGGCAGTGCCCTCTGTTTCAGAGGGTGGATGGAGCCAGCATGCCGCTGCTGGGACCACAGGCCTGTGGGGCCCTGACAGCGCACCAGGCTTCCTGTGCTGGTGGGAAGATGACTTTATGTCCAGACCTGTCTCTTCAGGACTGCATGGGGGAGGATGCCCCTCACCAAGGAAACCCCTGGGGGGTCCAAGTGTAAGAATCAGACATCTCATGGCAGAGGAAAGGAGAGGGCAAGAAAAAGGAGGGGAAGAGGAGGTGGTCTCCCCTGTATAGTCAGGGCAGGAGGGATCCCGGTCAGACGGCGCCAGGAAGACTTGGCTTCCCATCCTGGCTATGACGCTTACTTGCTATGGGAACCCTGACCTGGTCTCTGGATTTGTCTGACCTTCATGTTGCTCATCTGTACGATGAAAGCATAGTGCCCAGACCACAGATCTGTGCAGGGTCTGAGTGAAACTGCACAGTGGAACAGTGTCAGCTGTCCTGGGGATGCCTGACAAGTGTGAGTTGGATCTGAGTCAGAGGGACAGAGGATGCAGCTGGTGACAGCACCATGGCACGTGGATTGGTGCTGGGGGGGTGTGTGTGTGTGTGTGTGTAAGAGGTGCATGTAAGGGAGGAGGAAGAGGAAAGGTGTGCAGTTGCCTGAGGTTTGGGAGGGCTTTACCTAATGACCTGTCAGAATCTTGTGAGCCTAAACACCATTGCTGGGGTCCAGGCCTACACCCCTCCCACGGGAACATCTGCCACGGCCTCTCAGCTGGCCTTCCTGCCTCCAGTCCTTCTCCTTCACACTGTGATCCATTCTTCTAGAACACGCCACTTAGTGCAGTGACAGTGTCACTACCGTGGCTCCCCACCACCCTTAGGATAAATACCAAAGCCCTGAACAAGGATGTTTTCGAATTGGCCCCTGCAGTATGCCATCCTCCTTTCTTCTGCCTGCTCTGGGCCTCAGGACTCTGACCCATACTGAGTGTGCCAACAGGCCCACTGGTGTGAGTGTTTCCAGTTGGCTTCAACCAGTGAAGCTCCAAGAGGTGGGGGGGGGAGGGGAGGAAAGGTGGAAGGGAGTGGTCAGAGCGTTTTCCTCCCATTTCCTTCCTGCCAGGTTCCCACGGACCCTGCACCCCTCTACCAAAGGCCATAGCTCCTGTCACATTCCTGTCCCCCTCCTTCTTCTTGTCCCCTTAGGCAGCCGGTGGTGATGGTCGCTAGCCTGTGAGCAGTACAGCATCCATGATCATTTTCCTAGTCCTACCCACGCTTTGTGTAAAGTTCCTTTCTTAAGCTTTTCTTAAATCACACAGGTGAGTGTGTCATCTCCCTCCCGGCTGCTCACTCCAGTGTTCACATGCACCAGTCTCCTTCTCACCCCAGGACTTTCCCGCTTTGTTACTGCACGTTCATTTCCTCCAAGAAGCCTTCCTTGATAACCCCAGGCTCAGTCAGAACCCCTCCTCTGGCTCCAGAAGCCCCTTGTATGTCCCCTGTCACAGCTGAATCATACTCTCATTGTCTGCTTACTTGTCTCTTTCCTGCCAGACTGTGACCTCCCTGAAGGCAGAAACCATATCTTGCCCCTGGAGAGGGAGGTGGTATAAACGTTAGGAGGTGGTATAAACGTTAGGAGCACAGACTCTGCAACTGGCCTGCCTGGGTTTGTAGTCCAACTCTTTATCCTCCACTGGTCTCTGTAGCCTTAAGCAGGCCACCTAACCTCTTTGTGAACAGCTGCCCCATCTGTAACATGGGGATACAGAGACTACCTACAGCCTTGTTACGAGAAATAAATTAGTTAATATATGTAAAACTAAGCTTTTTAAAAACACATATTAACAAATTTAATATATGAAATCTAATGTAGAATTACTAACTAATTTGATATATGGAATTAGTACCCAATAAATCTTAGGTATTATGGTCAGCTTGTGACACAAAGTGTATGCTCAGCAAATGGGGAATAAATGGATTCTTTCTTACAGGTAAATCATTGCACAATACTGTACTTCCCCCTTGAATTTTTACAGCAGCCTTAGGAGGAAACGAGGGTAGCAGTTCTGTATCCACTTTATAGAAGAGGACGCTGACCTTGGAGGGACTTGCCCAGGGACCCACACTGACACAGTGCTCAGGGGCTAGTGGAACCTGGATGCGGAGACCCCGCCGGGTGCCCTCTCCCTTAGCTGCCATAGGGAGTGAGAAGGTCTGTGGGCTGCAGCTCCAGCCAGGTCTGCCCCTGAAGAGGGGTAGCTGTGGGGTTGGTAGAGTCCAGGGGCTTTAGTGGCCTCAGCCATGGTCACTTTCCCTGAAAGTCTCTGAGTCACCTTTGGGATTTTCCAAGTTACCAGCTCCTGGAGGGTTAAAAAAAAAAAAAAAAAGTCCTTTGTGTTGCAAGTTCTGAAAGCAGCTGCATTTACAAGTTCTATTGGCCCAAGTGTCCATCTGAGGAATGTGGGATCTGAAGGGAGAGCCCAGGAAGGGAGACTCAGAAGGGAAATGAGCCTTTAATGTTCCAGTGACCAGGAATAATAATAATTTATGTCAGGTTCCTCAGAACCCTGAACATTTATCTGGTGCTGCTGGGTGTGCAGTCAGTGCCCTAATAACGCTTAGCATGCTGCGTTGGATTAGTTGCATCGTGGTCCTTTGTCCTTGTCAGTGGAGGTTCTCGTTCAGCTCCCAAACCCCAGAACCCGGCTCAGTGCCCCATATACCAGGGGAGCCCCACAGGTGGTTGTGGAATGACTGGCTGAGTACGCGAACAGATCTAATGTTCTTGGTCCCTACACAACTCTGTTTTACAAATAAGGAAACTGAGGTTTGGAGAGAGTCAATGCCTTGACCGAGGTGGCACAGTTAATAAGGGAAAGTGACATGTTAACTTCATGAAATTCTTCCGGTTCAGTGGAGAGCAGCGAGAGCATTCAGTCACAGACATAGGTTCAGGTTCCCAATCTGCCAGCTACCTGCTGTTTGATTTCGTTTAAATCACTCAACCTCTCTGAGCCTCAGGGGGCTGAAATGGTGAAGTGGGCATAGAGTTTTATCAAGTTGTCATAAGGATTAACAAACATAATGCATGCAAAGGGACGGGCACGTAGGCACAAAGAGCGAGCTCTGGATATGTTGGTCACAGTTACCACTGTTCTGATTTGTCCTTCGTTTCTTTTTATTGCTATTATTTATTATTAGGGAAAAAATACTGTAGTATTTGTTACTTATATTATTGACCATGGGCCTGGTATTCATTTGGTTTGCAGCAAATGAATTTTTTTCCTTCTTCAGGGTTAATCTCTGGTTGACTCTCCTCTAACTGGTGGCCCAGTACTGAACGTTTGCACACCCTGACTCCTACAGATGTCAGGGGCATGGAAATTGGGGGTGAAGAAATTGGGGGTGATGACCTGGTAGTACATTTACTATAGGCAGGTGTGCCAAAAATATCACCTGGTTTCTCAGTAACCCTACAATCACATTGCACAAGTCCCAGATCACCTACACTTTTCCTGCTGTGGCCGAGTGAGCTGGTGACTGCGTGAGCTGTTTGAGGGACTTTCCAAGGATATCTTAAAGCTCTTGCTTCTCCCAAACACTCCTACATCTCAGTCCCCCTGCCAACCTCTCCCTAGTGACCGACATAAACGCTTTTGGTGTCTTCTGAGATATTTTCCTGATACAAAGACAGCTTAATGGCCAATTACTTAAACAATATTTATTCATAACCCAACCAGGAGCCAAGTTGTCTCTCCAACATGTAGGGACTGTTTTGATGGGCCTCTGTTGTTTCATATTTACAAACCTGAGAGACTCTTCTGCCTTTTCATAATTCAGAAGGGGAAACTGAGATTGCAAAAGGTGAGTGATTTGCCCCAGATCACACATCATTTAGGGGTAGGGGTAGGAAGAGATCCAGACTTTGGGACTCATCATCAGTGAGGCAGTGTGAGGGAGTCGGAAATGAGGACCAGCCTTGACTGTAGCCTGGTTCTAACTTTTTATTGCATGTGTGACTTCGGGTATAAACACTGCAGTACTCTAAACCTCAGTTTTCTTACCTGTGAAATGGGCATAATTACGCCTTCCTCACAAGAATGGTAGGAATAATGAAGATAATGGAGAGGAAGTCATCTAGCACAGTGCATGGCAGAAAGCTAATCCCCTTCCCCCCTAGCTGTCCCTTCCTTCCTGAAGTGAACAGGGGCTTTGGAATCAGTCCTAGGTTCAAATCCTCTGTGAACTTGGGAAAAGTATTAGTTTTCCTAGGTTTTAGTTTTTCTTATTTATGAAATGATGACAGGAACAACCATATCGAGGGTTCTTTGAAGAATTCAAAGAGATGATAGATCTAACATAGGAGTCCCTTCTAGACAAAGCTTCTCTTTTTCCTTCCACCAGCCTCTGGGATTCCTTCCAGGGCACCATGGGCCAGGGTCTCCCAACCCCAAGCTAAGATGGTGGGAGACTGTGTGTCTGTGTGTCTCTGCCTCCTCCTCTGAGCATGGAGCTCTGCAGCCAGCTCTCGGCAGGCGCGGGGGTTCAGCCAGCAGAGCTGATGGCTCTGGGGACAGCAGTCCTCCCTCCCAGCCCTCAGGCCACTCCAGGGCACGGATCCCCTGGGGAGCGTCAAACCAAAGAGGGTCACTGCAGCAGCTTCCAGAGGGGGTGTTGGAGACCTGGACATGTAAATAACCCTGAGGAGACAGCCCCTTGGCACCCCTTCCTGGTCGTCAGAAGTACACATTACGTTATTCAGAGAGACACTGAGGTTTCAAACCACTTCATATTTAATCAGCAATCATGCTCCCTTCCAAAAGCCATTCCAGGAAAAACATCAGTTTAGGGCTTGACAAGAAACAAAACTTTCTGAAAACTTGTGCACATAGCCCAGGCCTTGAGGGACCAACTCACAGCCTGTTTTGAGCCAGAGGTGGCGCCAGCCTTGGACACTGCAGCCAAAGCAGTGCACATCCGTCTAGTGTTTCAGTTGTCCTGAGAGTTCAGGAATACAGGGGTGTACACAGGTGGACGCGGATAAACCTGTGTTTGAATCCTCCTCTGCCTCTCACTGATGGCGTGTCCTTCAGCAAGATGTGGAGCCCCACAGAGCCTCTGTTCTTTGCTGTAAAATAGGAATAACATACCTACTTGGAAGGTTGTGCTGAGGTCTGAATCACATATGCCAGTGGTTTAGGTTGAATCATGTGAAATTGCCACTTTCGAAGGTCAGAAATGGTTGAATGTTGGTTATTTCATATACTTAAAGCTCTCTGTAAATAAATAAATATAAATAAATATATATTTATTATTAAAAAATATAAATATATAAAGTGGCACATCTGAATAGTTCCTAAAGTGAGCTAAGCATTTATGCAGTGAGTCTCAGAAGTTAGTAAATGTAACAGTGGGAGGGGGCCAATGGAGAGATGCGTGGGGCCTAGAAATACGCATTTGAACAGATGTGATCCCCACTGCAGGCAGTATTGTTGAGGTGGTGCTTTGTGCTTGGTTGAACTAGGCTTTGAACAAGAATGACCTAGAGAAGGGGGAGTAGTTTGCTCACTATATGCCACTTCCCTCCTCTATCCCTTATCTTCTTCTCCTTCTTCTTCTTTTCCTTCTCCTCCTCCTTCTTCTTCCTTCTTCCCCTCCTCCTTCTCCTTCTTTTTTTTGTCCACATGGGTAGTAGGATTAACTTGGTGTGTGGGGTGTGTGTGTGTGTGTGTGTGTGTGTATGTATGTATAAGGAAGAGAGGGAGAACATGGGAGAGAGAGAACTTGAGAAGCCCTTCTGGTCACATTAAAAACCCTAACCCTAATATTTGGGGCCTCTCTTTCCTTTTGAATTACCTGTATCCTAAATCTTTGCACCCTTCTGAGGTGTGGGGGGTTGGTCAACATGTGTTTTACCCTTAGTAGTGTCTCTAATATCCTAATATTAAGGACACAATTTCAGCTCTCTGTGAAATATCCTTAGACATTGGAGCTAAAAGAATTAGCCAGTGGGAAATGTGAATATCAGACTTGGAAGCAAGTTGTGAACTCTCCTGACCCCGCCTCCTGTCATTCCAGGAAGGAAATGGCACCTCCCCACATCATGCAGTGGGTGATAGGGCAGCAGTGAGATTTGAACGCAGGTACTCGAGGGCTAAACTTTTGCTTTTCTAGTAGTTTGTAAGCAAACTTCACCTTAGTCTCCTTGTCACTGTTAATGGCCTAACAAACAGTGGCCAGCAAGTACATTACTGTGAACCCATATGAGTTGTCTCAACTGCTCCGTCCTGTTGCAATTCATGCTGGACACACAGCGCTGCCAGGTAAAACAGGCTTCTTAATTATCTGTTCCTTCAGCACTGAGGATATGGTGATAAGCACATTAGACATAATTCTTATACTCATGAACTCCACAGCGTCAGTGCTCCCACTGTGTATAATTCTCTGAGCTATAGGTAAATGCAGTGGAACTTTGAGAATGTATAACAGGGAGGCCTGCTCTAGTTGAGGCTGGGGGGGAGTTGCCTTCTCTTTTCTTTATGTTGGGAGCCTGGTGATGCATCCAGGCTTCCAAAATACTTGCAGATTTTTATTAAATCCATGCTCGTTCCAGACACCATGCTGGTCCGTACGGTTTAGCCACAGATCAAGAAAAAAGGATGATGAGGCCAGGAAGTACCAACACTCAAGCCTAGGGGATGCTGGCAAAAGCCTTGAACCTCATGATGTCTCGGTGGGGTCCTCCTCTTTCCCGTGGAGAGGCATTCCTAGGACCTCCATGTTTTATGCCAGGAAGTGATCGCAGAGACTCTATCAGTGTTGCTTGGTCTTGAGTTCTGTCCCACTTCTGCAAAACGGAGACAAGCATCTCTGCCTCACAGACATTGTTGTGAGGATACCTGAAATAACAAGACAGAAGTGCCTAGCATCAGCTTCTTTTTTGCAGTACCTGCGGGATAATCACTAGTTTCTTCCAGGAAACTTGTCCACATAACTGAGGCACTCTGTGGCACGGGCCGGCGTTCAGCTCAGCGTGTATGATTCCTAGTCCAGAGCCCCTGCCCTGCCGTACCATGAGCTCACCTCAGGATATGTGGTGGAAAAATTCTAGCAGACCTTAACTTGATGCTTTGAATTTGAACTTCATTTGGGAGATATTAGGAATTCACTGAAGCTCTTTGAACTGAAAGTCTTCTGACAAAACCACTTTTAGATGAGGAGTGACCAGGGTAGATATGGGGGTTGAGGAGGGAGTGAAAACAGGGAGCAAGAATCTATTTTATTTTGACTGTTCGATGCATTCGGGTCTAGAGGAATATCTACTCCTGAACTGGGGCAGGGCAAGGCTGGGAAGGACAGATGGGAGAGTAGTCGTCTGCTGTACCAAAGCACTTAGTGGCTCCCTGTGTCATTTGAGCCTGGTTCTGATTTAATTTATGTGGCCCATCAGCTGCGCCCACATTGTCTACCTTCAGTAACCACTTGCTGCGATGTTGGATGGCGTTTATACTCTCCCACCCTTTGAAGAAGGTGATGGCTTCCGATGCCAAATTTAAATCGCTGCCATTCAGAATTAAAGTGGCAACCATTTCTGCCAGTCACCCATCAGGAATAATGTCATAGTGGTTCTTCCTGCTACAAACTTTCCAGATATTCTCTCTCATTCTCCCAGCAACCCTGAAAAATGGGTATTATTATGTATACTTTATAGAAAAGGAACCTGAAGCTCTGAGGTGCCTTTAAACCCCACGCAAGGAAACCGTTCCCCAGATCAAAGAAGCAGAAAATGAACTTGGCCGGTTCCAAGTGTGAAACTTACTGCCTTTTCCCCAATTACCTTTTACAGATGATCTGTTTTTCCAGATGAGGAAGCTGAAGCTTACAGAAGCTATGTGAATTGCCCAAAATCATACAGCTAGTACAACAGCTAAGCAACAGTTAATTTTTACAGAGTGTTCTCTTTGGCCCTGGCAGTGGGCTTAGGGTCTCACATACATTCTCTCCTTTATCTACTGGCTTGCCTTACATCACAAATAAATGCCAGACTGGTATTTATGATCAGGTCTACCTGTGTTCAGAGCTTTCAACTGCCCAATTCTGCTTTAAGGAGACTGATGGGGGATTGATATAAATCCCAAGTTTTCAATGGAGGAAAGCTAATGTTGGCTAAGAAGACACGTAATTAGAATTTATGGGGTGAAGCTGTTATGAGCCACCTCTTCCTCTGAATGCAGTTCCTGTCCATTTCTAAGTGAAGGATGGAAGTCAGAGCAGCGAGGATCAGGAATGTCTGGCCTTATGTAATGGACGTTTGAGTGAAGGGCACCAGTTAGGCGCTGCGATCAGTGAGCAGATAAAACCCCAAAGACACCAGGGATGGCTGAGATCAGACAAATGAATGCAGGCTGTCTCTCTGGGCTCTTTCTTTCCCCAAGGAAATTGATGGAAGATGTGTCCGGCCTAGCTCACTGCATTCCAACCCAAAGGGTCAGCTGTCCAAAACCTGAGTGTCCCACACCCAGAGGTGAGGGGGCTGGGGAAGGGCTCTCAGGGGCTCGGCCCCAGCGCTGGAGACTAGGCGCTATCTGTTCTATAAATACTGCAGACATTACTGGGAGATGAAAGGCAGTTCCACAGGCAGCACTGTGAGCCCGTCCAAACCCCAGGCGTGTACTGCTCATCTTGCCTGGCACTCTCTTTAAACAACTACGTAAAATACAGTGACTGTGTGAAGGGTGGCAGAGTCCGGAAGGCAGCCCTTGTATTTTCTCTGTGCAACCCCAGGAGAGTCATCGCATCATTGCGTTGGAACGATAATCATAAAATTAATGGGCTTTGGTGGAAATTTTTGGAGTTATAATGAGTGCTTGCATATGAACAGTTTCCTCTCTCTCTCCCAGTAGCCCAGTGAGGAGTGCATTGTGATTACACCCATTTTTATAAACTAGGTGACTGAGGCCCCAAAAGGCTAAGTAATTTCTCCTTAGGCCTCAGCTGCTAAGTAATGGAGCAATGTCTTATGTCCAGGGCTCCTAACCCTGGCTAACATTTTTTCTCCAAAGTGACTTAGATACGACCTGGTTCAGCCTCTGGCTGCTTCTACCATATATGATATCCCAACTCTGCTTGAACATCCAACATGGCCCATTCTGGGACTGGACAGCTATAACAGAATGTTAAAAATAATAGTGACTATTTTTTGAACACCTGATATAAAGTAAACTGTACTAAATGCACACTGACCCTCAGATGAGCCTTACATGCTTTAAATTTGTGGGAATTAAGTTTCATAGAACACAAATGACTTGCTCAAGGTCACACAATCAGTAAGTGTTGGAGCAGGAATTCAAACTCAGGTCCATTTAATGTCAAACTCATGGCAGTGCACTTTCTCCTTATGTTGAATGGAAATCACTGTCATTTCCAAATAGAAGTCCTTGCTTGCTTTTGCCTTAGGCAATCTATTGTCCTGGCAGGTGCTGGAAGAAATTTTTGCCTTTGAAGTCTTCTCTCTTCCAGGTGCAGAATTTCTTGTTCCTCCAATTCTTCCTGATGAGATGTGGCTATCAGATGGTTCATGCCCCTGGCATTCACCTTGTAACACGAAGCGCAGAGTGGTAGAACGAGTGTGGGGCTTGAGGTCTGAGAAGTGGGCTCTGCTTCAGCTCTGGGTTTGCAAGCTGTGTTTCGTCACTTGGCTTCTGGGTCCCTCATTTCCTCCACGTGAACACTACCTAATTCTGAAGGTTGTTTCAAGAATACAGTGTAGGAAATTAAGGACGTGACAGTCGCTCACAAAAAGATGGATAAAGTACATGAATGTCCAAGGTAACGTTTGTAACAGACCACAAATAAAAGAAAAGCCATCCACAATAAAGCAGAAAACAGAACTAACTGAAACATTCACAGCAGGAGAGCGGCTCAATAACAGTGGTATGTCCCTTCAATGGGGTGCTTTGCAGACATTAAATCTTCTTTAAAATAAAGCTTATGATAAAATGCTAATTAAGGCAAGCAAGGTATGTCAGTTATACCTCATTTAAGCTAAAAAAAAAAAACCCACACAAACAAGATATAAATTATCTATAGTATGATTTCAACATAACATAAAGTAAGACTGGAATAAAATACATCCCCACGTTAATAATTATTTCCATAATTATCTGGAGATGATAGGCTTATGAGTTGGTGTGTGTGTGAATGTATATAAATATGTATGTGTGTGTATGTGTATATTCTTTACATTTTTCTATTTTCCAAATTTTATGCAATGAGCATGGGTCATTTTGAAAATTAACACAAAATATGGTGCTCAGAATGGAGCACAGTGAGCTCCCAAATAGGGCCTCACTGTCCCAGAGACCAATTAGCACCTTTTCAAAACCCATTTTTTTTTTCCTGCTGTTCCAAAGTGCCATTTCAGCCTCTCTCTTGTGTTCACTCATCTCTTTTGACATCACTATCTTGATTTGACTGGATTCAAAGAGGAAGCAAATACAATAGACTAAAGCCAGTCTCTAGGAATTGCCTGGGCTCACACTGCAAAAATGCTATGCTGATGCAGTCTTTAGAAAAACCCACAAAACCCAACAACCTCTTTTGCATCTCATCAAACAAGCAGCAAGATGAGAAGTTACCTCAAAGTTGGTACTCTGGCCTTGTCCCCTGCTCCTGGGGGGTTAGCTGTTCTGGGCTTGCCAAGCCAGGGCAGGGCAGGGAAGGTTGCCAAATGGATGAATCTTGCCTAAAATATCAGTGGGTGACCTGGGGACAGGTGAATCTTGTCAGGACAGCTGTCTAAGTTATGTCTTCTTTGCCTGATAATATTTTAACTGATTACCTCTAAGAAATGCTGCTCCTACTTGCTTGGTAGGGAAGTAGGGGAAAGGTAAGGAAAAGAATGTTTTCTGAAGTTGCTTCAACTACATGTTCAGAACAACAGCTGGAAGCTGAGTCCTTGGTGAATGTTTGTGGGACTGGTTCTGAAGATAGTAGAATCTTCGCTTCCTTCCTGTCTTGCCATTGGAGTGGCCAGAGCTGGAGACTTGATTTTTTTTCCTATTTACACAATGGAACTATGTGAGAAGAAAAGGAACATAGATATTATGGGGTGCAGAATGTATCCCATTTGTTGTTACCAAGAAGGTGACAAGGTATTGCCAAGGTTGTCCAGGCAGCAAGACAGGTTTAGAACTTAGTACCTTGTTTGGTACCTCCCAGCCCCCATTTGTTTGCTAGAGCATATAAGGGAGAACTGGTGGTCATCTACCCTACCGTGCCTCCCTGGGATACCAATGCCAATGACACCTACTGTCTAGCCAGTGCCTGCCGTGTGCCAAGCATCATGCAGGAATTTACAAGCATTATTCCAACTGTTACAAGCTGAATTGTATTCTCTTGAAATTTATGTGTTGAAATCCTAATCCTGGAACATCAGAATGTGATTATATTTGGAGATAGGACCTTCAAAGAGGTAATTAAATTAAAAAACCCTGATCCAGTATGACTGGTGTCCTTATAAGAGGAGGGAAGTAGGACACAAAGGGAAGACCATATGAAGACAGAGGGAGAAGGCGATCATCTAGGGGTCAAGGAGAGAGGCCTCAGAAGAACAATTCTGCTGACACTTTGATCTCTGACTTCCAGCCTGTGGAACTTGCTGTTGTTTAAGCCCCCAGCCTGTGGTGCTTTGTTATGGAGGCTGGAGCTGATTATAATACACCATCCTACCCATAGCCCCTGCCAGTGGGAGGGATTGGTCCCAAGAGACAAATGAGGAAATTCAGACTCAGAGTGGAGAAATAACTCCTCTAAGGTCCCAGTTAAGAAGAAGACCTGAGTAGAACCCAGTCCCACTGAAACCTAGGGCTCGACCACCCTTAGGAGAGACGGGACCTCCTATATGTAAATGATTTTTGAGTGAACATATCATAAGGCACCACTTCTTATTTTTGCTGTGGTACGTGGTTGTCCCTTGATTGGGAATTCTAGGTTGAGCCTGGTCCTCCAGCGGGGCCCCTCCTGGCGTTGCTTTGTGCTTTAATCCCTGGGCCCCATCTTTTTGTCAGAGAAGGGTCTCTCCAATCCCTCTGACCATTGCAGGGCATTTTGAGGCAGCACACTTGGAGCCAGGATGCTGGGGCTGCTTCTCTCCATCTCCATCTGCATGGGGACATGTTGGGCAAAGACAGAGTCTGGGCATTAGAGTCTGACCTTCACACATTCTGACCACTCTGCCAGCTTCTGCCACCAGGTTCTTTTTTTTTTTTTTAATGATTTTTTATTATATTATGTTAGTCACCATACAGTACATCCCTGGTTTCTGATGTAAAGTTTGATGCTTCATTAGTTGCGTATAACACCCAGTGCACCATGCAATACGTGCCCTCCTTACTACCCATCACCGGTGTATCCCAATCCCCCACCCCCCTCCCCTCTGAGGCCCTCAGTTTGTTTCTCAGAGTCCATAGGCTCTCAATGTTTCATTCCCCCTTCTGATTACCCCCCCTTTCTTTATCCCTTTCTTCCCCTACCGATCATCCTAGTTCTTATGATCCATAGATGAGAGAAATCATGATAATTGTCTTTCTCTGCTTGACTTATTTCACTTAGCATTATCTCCTCCAGTGCCGTCCATGTTGCAGCAAATGTTGAGAATTCATTCTTTCTGATAGCTGAGTAATATTCCATTGTATATATGGACCACAGCTTCTTAATCCAGTCATCTGTTGAAGGGCATCTGGGCTCCTTCCGCGATTTACGTATTGTGCCACCAGGTTCTTTGTGGGCATTTTAGTGTGTAGGCATTTGTATTTTCCTAGCAAACTATTAGTCTTTCCACCTGCCTTTTGCCTTCTTCATGCTGGCTCATCCCTTAGATCTTGGCTCAGCTTTCACTTCCTCAGGGAAGCCCTCCCAGCCTGGACCAGTGTCCTCTGTTACAAGCTAGGCTAGCTCTGTAACAGACATATTTCTCTGATGTGCCCCTCTCAGAGCCTAGACCTCTGATTGGTATATGGTGAGCTCTCAACAGATACTGATGCACGTATTAATATGCTTTTTTATTGCCTTTCCCTGTACTTTCCAATTCACAGCACAGATCATAATTTTTAGTTATGGGATTGATTGAGGTCTGTCTCCCTGTCCCCAGCCACTGGACTGTAACTCCATGAGGGTAGGAACTTTGTTTTGCTGACTGATCCATTCTCAGCACCCAGCCTGGCCATGAACAGAGGAGGCAGTTTAAGAATGCTAGTTGCGTAATGTAAATGAAGGACACTGAGTGGTCACGAGGTTTGGGTTCACCCAAAGTGGATTTCCATGCCTTGGGAGAGCTCACTCTACACCATTCATTGCTTTATTCATTCAACAAACTGTTGACCTATCCGTCTCAGGCAGTGCATTTACAAAATCGGTAAGAAATTGTCCCAGCCTCCATGTGGCCCTAGTCTGGTCGGGGAGGCAGGTGTTGACACTGGTAGTAATAATTCAGCGTGGTCAGTGCTGTAACTAGAAGCCGGCACCTGGATGGGGGCGACATACAGCAGAGTGCAAGTGGTCCAGGTGTCATGGGATCACGGAGGGCAGAGAGGGGGCAGCTCAGCTGAAGCCCGAGTAAGTGCACTGCAGAGGAAAGGAGGCGAAGGGCACGTTAGGCAGAGGAAAATGAGGGAAGGCCTAGAAGGGAATAGAACATGGCTGGCAGGGGGGAGGACAATTAGACTGCTTCCTGGCTCTGTAGTGTGGGGAGGGACGGCCTTTGGGAGGGGAGATGGGAATGCGGGGTGGGCCTCAAAGGATGGGGCCAGGGCTGCATGTATGCTCTTTGGAGACCTTTGCAAAAGGAGGAGGAGAGCAGGTTGTCATTCTTATCCTGCTGGGACTCAGCTTTTGTCCCTTGTCTGGGCCTCCCTCTCTTTGATCCCAGCAAGGCCATTGTTTCCCCAGTGCTGGCTTCTGTGCTTCTCAGGGGAAAATGCGGTCTTTGTTCTCCAGAGACTTTTCATCCAAGTCCTGCCCTGGTGGGGATCAGCTGGGGAGGGGCGCCGCGTGAGGAGCCGGTCCCTGGCAGCTGGGGGACAAGGGCAACCCCTGTCCCCGTTCTCCGCCTTGTGCGGGTTGCGCAGAGCTCTCAGAATCCTCTCACTTGGTACAAATCACATTGTGTTGGGGGTGGAGAGGGAGTTCTGGGCAAACAGTTTCAGCTTCTTTATTTTTAAAAATTGCCGTTGTTAACATTTTCAGCCTGGTCTTAATATGAATCAACTGCAGCAAGGCCTGGAGAGCCTAGGTTTGAATCTCAGCTCCACTGTTTACTGGCTAAGTCATCTCATTTCTTGGAATCTCAGTTGCCTCTCCGAAAAGTCAGGAAAATGATATTAGCCCTGCAGCATGGCCCTGCAGTTTTCTTTGTTCATTCGGTAGAATGTGAAACACCTACTATGGGGAAGCACTATGGCAGGTGCTCGCGGATCACTGGAGAAGGAGGGAGACTTGATCCTGCCCCTCACGAAGCTTCCCCGGGAAGAAAGACTCAACACAGCCTTGTACATATTGCTACAAGAAGTGCAGCTTGCTAAGGGAGTGTGTAGCAGGACTTCACAGAGTCTGGGGGGGCGGGTCAGCGGAGGAGCTGCCAGAAAGATGATTCCCCTGCTGAGATGTGCTGTGCATATAAGGAGCCTGGGATGTGGGGGATGGCCCACCAGTGTTCACTCCTGCCCCCCCCCACCTTGGATCAGATCCCTCACCAACACCTGCCAGGTTTCTGTGGGTTTATGAAACCCCCTCCCCTCCAGGGAACTTACTCAGCTGAAAAGAAGTGGAGGCTGGGGGGCCTTCCAGGAGCCTGGAAATTGATGAAGACACATACAAGGGAATGACCATGGGGCCAGCTGTGATACTTTCTGTGTGCCCTAATGAGAAGTGCTGGTGCTGTGCTACTTGGAGCTGAGCTCTTGGCTCAGCTCACCAGGCTGGAGAAGGGGGGTAGTTCCCAGACCACAGTGCTTCGCGAGGGGAAACATGGATCTGTAACTTGATCGAGGTGGCCAAGGAGGCTCTGAGAGCTGTGAGCATGAAGAATAGCTTTCAGAAGTGTGTCAGAGGGAGCAGGCAACCTCCTCTCCTCCAATGAGGGGATGTGTAGCACAGAGCTGACGCTTGGAGTGGCCTCGCACTGGGGGCATGGGCGGTGCCGCTTTGGGCATCTTTGGGCTGCAGTGCTTACCTGGATGGAGGCACCTTCTAAAGCCCAGGGACATTTACAGAGAGTATGTGTTCGTCCTTGTGGCAGCCTGTCTGCGCTGGGGAGCATTTCTACCCCTATTTTGCAGATGAGAAAGCTGAGGCTGAGGGAAGTGAAGTAACTTGCCTGAGGTCACACAGCCAGTAAGCGGTGAAGTTGGATTTATATCCATAGTTCTTCCACTGTATTATGCTGTCAGGTAATTTTTTGGACAATATTTCCTTCTGAATTATCTATGTATAATAATGATAAGAAGAATCCCTTTTATGTGATATGTATTACAAAGTAGTGTTGCAGATGCCATTTCACAGGGTCTTCATAGTGCCTTCTCTGGGAAGTGCAGTGTTATTACCATATTCGAGATGAGGAAATAGAAAATAGAAGCTCAGCTAGGCCGGTGGATCCCCCACTGGATCCCCCACTGCCACGCAGCAAGGAAGTCAGGGAGCTGGGGTAGATGCTAGATCCCATGCACTTTCTACTATTGTCTTGAGACCTAGGTGGGCTCCTCAGGTATCCCCTGATATCGAGACCATCTCTTGATCTTTAAAATAAAAGCGCAAACACAAACTGTGTATTTTTCTAGCAAACTCAAAGCCTTCACTTTATTTCTAATTCTTGATAAAGCCAGCTGTCCAAATCCCCTTTCCTGGGGCCCCTCCTCTCTAGAAGGGATGGTTGGCCATGTGCATTTTTCACTGGGGCTCCCACAAAGAATGTTGTGTGTAATATGAAACATGTGTCATTAGTGTTTGCTGGAGTGCCCCATCCCACCCATCGCCCTTCCCTGCACAGCTAGGAGCCTCTTCCGCCGGAGCCCTGTGCAGAGTGGACCGAGCCATGCACACCTAGGGATTCCCCCTAGAACAGCCCCTCCTGCAGGCAGAGCTGGGGACTGAGCTTACCCAGCCCTCTTGACTCACCTCCGCACTGGAGGCCTTGCTCCACTCAAGGCTCAGATGTGTCTGAGTTCAAGCTGGAAACGTGCAGAGCATGGGCTCAATGGTATCTGTGGGATAAAGTGCAGAATAAATAAGGGCACGAACCATTCTGCCTTCTGTGTCCACGCAGTAGGTGTGCTGTGCTGTTCGTTGGGGGACGGAGTAAGTTCACTGCAATGGTGACCCTCATGTAGCTGTGTTTCTGGAGAACTCTGCAGCTTAAGGAAGGACATTGTTATTTTGTCCTTTCCCTTCTTAGAAGATCAGGTTGTCTGGAGCACTGGTTCTTGAACTTGAGTATGCATCAGAATCACCTGAAGGGCTTATTAAAGCACAGATGGCGGGGCCCCATCCCTGGTGTTTCAGATTCTGTGGGTCAGGTGTGGCCTGATAATTTGTATTTTTAACAGATTCCCGGTTGATGTGCTGCTGCTGGTTCAGAGCCGCACCTTGAGAACTACTGGTGTGCAGGAAGAAGGATGGAGGTCATGAATGAGAGTGTGTGAAAAGAGAGGGTAGGATATGAGGTTGTACTGTGCTTAGAGATTTCATTCTAGAACTCAAACGTGGACACATGACTAACATGCTCAAAGGTCTCCATGGCTCCCTGCTGCCTGCAGGATCAGGGCTCAGTTGCATCACCTGGCAGTGCAAGGCCCTTCCCACATAGGCTCTGCCTTCTTCTCTAGCCTCATTGCCTCCTCTTCCCTCATGGACTCCACAGCCCCATCACCCTGGGCTTCTCAGCCTGAATCTAATGCAGGGACTCTTTCTCCTTCCTTGTCTTTACACATGCTGCTACTTCCACCTTGGCCAGCTCAGTCCTCTTTCCTCAACCTAGCCAACTCCTCCTCATCTGGAAGGTCCCATCAACTGCCACCTCCTCTGAGAAATCTTCCCTTCTTCTCCCAGATGAAGTTTTGGCTTCCTTTCCTGTACTGCTACAGCGGTGGGGTTGTCTCTCTCCCATGGCTTCATCCCCTACCCTGCAGTTGTCTCCTGTCCCCCTCAGCTTGGGATCTTGTGAGAGCAGGGGTTGCCGTATTTATCATTCTTTCCTGGGACCTGGTCCAGTGCCTGACACCTAGTGGACAGTGGATAAATGCTGGGGACTGGCTGGAGCAATGATGACATTGAGTGTAGTCAGTGGAAGGTTGGTTAATTCAGGGTAGGTCGTTTGTGCACCTGCCCCATAGAGGCACCAGGCTAGGTCCTGGGGATAGAACTCTAAAAAGTGGGAGAGACCAGCCCTAGCTCTCATACAGTTTATTGTCAAATGGGGAAAAAGGCATAAACTGTTTCCTTTCAGCATTGGTAAGAGGAGTCATGGGGGAAACAGGGTGCAAAAGGGGCCTTTGGTAAGAATACTTAGTCTGAGTGGGGTTAGAGGCAAATGCCAAAGGAAGGCTTCCAAAGGGGGTGACATGTAAACCAAAGCCCGAAAGCTAATGACAGGGAAGACGATCTGGGGCGTGGCCCATTTAGGAAATGAAGTCATCGTATCGGAGGGCAGAGATGAAGGGACATGGATTTTCAGTGGGCAGTGGTGGGGCAGGGGGAGGCCCTCTGAGAGTGATGAGGCAGGGGGAGGCCCTCTGAGAGTGATGAGACGGGGAAGACCAGAGGGCCTTTGTCCAGGTGAGGTGAGGATGGAGCAGAACAGAAAGAAATGGAAGAAAGAGAGCGACCATCTGATGGCGCAGTCTAGTCTGGAGACATCTTGAGGGCACCAGGTCAGTGCGGACCGGCGCCATCAGAAGGGGCTTCCTGGAGACATGGTTATCAGGGATGGGCAGGATGTGGAAGGTAAAAGGAAGAAGGGAGAGCTCTGGGTGGAGCGGAGCCTGAAGGAAGGCACAGACGCAGAACTAGCAAACAGCACAGAGGTGAGTCGCCAGGGTTGCCTGGAGTTTGGAATCTACGGTGCCCCTGACAGCCAATGTACACAGCCCAAACAGCCTGGCAGGGCAGAGATTACACTCTTCCAGAGGAGGCAACCAGCACACGGAGTCATGGGAATTGCAGGAGGGGTCACGGCTGCAAGGCTTGGTGGTTCTCTTCTGAGAGGTTGACCTCCTCCACCCCCTGCTGTGGGAGGTCTTTCAGCTGCTTTACCTGGGCGAACAATACAGTTGGCTCTGTGGCATGCATTGTGGTTTCTCTTTTATCTGAGTTTTTCCTGTTCCATGATCAACACAGAAACCATTCTTGTTCTCCTTAAGCTGTTTGCCAGTGGCTCTCTCCTCTTCCTGGTTCACCCTATAGCCATGGGGAAAGGGAGGGAAGAAATAGGGATTGAAAGTTCACTGTGTGTCAGGACCTGGCTAGGACATGCATGTATGATAATAGTCCCCACCACTAATGACTGATGGCGTTTATGGACAAGGATACGGAAGCTCATGGCGATGGTAAAGCTCAAGTCCAAGGTGAAGCCCCTTGCCTGGACTCATATTGTTAGGTGGTAGAGCTGAGATCCAATCTCTGAACTGTCCAAATTCAAGCAAGCAGAATAAACAATACCAGCTGGGACAAAAAGCTCAGAAACCAGAGTCATACCTTAGGGTCAGTGTGCAGTGGGAAAATGTTTCTGGAACATGATACACTCTTCCATAGGTTCATACCTGTTCACATGCCATCCTTCTGGTACTCTCCAACCTCCTCTCCCCACAAGCTCTTCTTCGTCTTGTAAGCCTCCTTATGATGCCTGGGTTAGGTGCCTCTCTCCCAGCTTCCTGTTTCTTTGTGCTTATCCTTAACATAGAATTTAGCACAGTGTATCATAATGGATGTTTTCCTGGGCTTTATTCAATTGACTATAAACTCCTGGAAGCAGGGTTGAGGATGAATCTCTGAATCCTCAGTGCCTAGCACAGCTGTTGGCATGCATGAGGAAGATGTGTGAGTAGATTCTTATCAAAGGAAAGAATGAACAAATGAAGGAATGAACCCTGTCCTCAGATTCCTTTGCCCACAGTCAGCCTAGAAGTTCCACCCTCTGCATGAGGAAGTTCAGGGAGATGTGGTGACATGTCTGGAGTGCCACAGGGAGCCAGATAAAAGCCAGCGAAAACAAAATGAAACAGACAACCAACAACACCACTGCCCAGTGTCCCCTGTCCTCCAACAGTTTGCAGGGATCAACCACCCACATCTCCTGTCCAGAACTCACGTTACTCCGATGATCATCCCTGGAACCGTAGCAGAGATTGAGAGCTGCCTGCCCAATGTCCATTCTCTTTGTGTTGCTTACTAATTTAAGTGACTTGGGAGTTGTCATATGCCCAGTTTAAAAAGGATTTCCCAGCCTCCTTAGCAGCAAGGTATGGCCCTGTGATGAAGTTCTGGCCAATGAGGTATAGGTTTTGGGATGGGATGTATGGGAAATCTCCTTAAAAAAGGGAGAGGGTAAGGGGTGCCTGGGTGGCTCAGTTGGTAGAGCATGTGGCTCTTGATCTCAGGGTTGTGGGTTCGAGCCCCATGTTGGGTGTAGAGCCTACTTAAAAAAACAAAACAGAGAGAGTAAGGCAGATAAAGGTTTTTGTGGTGGTGGTTTGACTTTTCCCTTTTCCTTCTAGAATGTTAGCATAATGATAAAGATAGTTGCAGAAGTGATTTTGGACCACAAAATAACCAG
This sequence comes from Ailuropoda melanoleuca, assembly GCF_002007445.2. Classification (NCBI taxonomy): domain Eukaryota; kingdom Metazoa; phylum Chordata; class Mammalia; order Carnivora; family Ursidae; genus Ailuropoda; species Ailuropoda melanoleuca. Next base: position 30,900,314 of record NC_048219.1, on the reverse strand, counting down.
AGAGATGGAAGTAACTTGGATTCTTAGAGATGATGGGGCCCTGGGTTGTTTGTTTCTAGACTCCTTATGTGGGGAAAAAATAGACTTCTATTTTGTTCAAGTCACTCTTATCAGTTTCTGTTTATTTATTAGAAGATGCAGGAAGGAAAGGAAGGGGTCACTGGCTCTGGGCCTTGTGGACTAGGCTGTTTCTAGAAATAGAATTTAGAAAGCTGCCAGAGGTGCACCTTGGCTGAATGGGTGTCCTGCAGGCCAAAGGAGAGGTGTGGTGTCTGGGTTCATTCACTGGCACCACCTGCCGCCCAGTTCCATCCACTAGGAACAGGGTAGGGCTTGGGGCCGGGGCGGGGGGAGGGTGTCTCAGTTCCTCCCATGGGGTTCTGTGACCTTGGGCTGATCTCATCATTGCACTTTGGGGTTTGAATGGACTTCAGAGATCCAGAGCCTGTGTCAGACACTGAAGGTTGCCTGCCCAGCAGCCATTTCTACTTTGGTTCTTGTTATTAGAACACTGACTTTGTTGCTCATAATGGTATTTGCTTTTACTTTTTCCCCATTGTTTAGTTAAGAGGCATGTGATCACCCTCTTGCCCCCCCCCCATCATGAAATACAAGGGGCACATCTGGGAAAGTTTTCCTTATTTTTTTTTTTAAGAAGAGGCCCAAGTAAAACACTCACCTCCTCTTGCCTTTGGGCATTACTGAGTGAGGATGTGAAGTTTGCAGCTGCAGGAGCCGTCTTGACACTGTTAAAGAATCACATAGAAACTGGCTTGTGGCCCTGACCCTTTTGAGGCCCTGTAATAGCCAGCCTGGGATTTACTGCTGTAAGATAACAAATCAAGTTATTGATTATCACCTTTTTTTCCCCCTTGTAGCCATAAGCCTCTTAAAAAGAATCTCCTCTCTTTATCTGACAAATGTAGAGAATAAGGCTCAGAGAGGGAAAGCGACTGGCCCAAGGTCACACTGTAGGTACAACAGTGGCAACCTGAAATCCTATTCTATCTTCCTTCCTATTAATGGAAAAAAACCCTCTTTCTTGCATAATACATGGGGTCACCTCAAGAATCAAGTGAGATTCCACATGTGTTTGAGATACATGGAGACCATTTAATGGTTCTTTTCTTTCTGTCTGGATAGGTGAGAAATGGATGTGGACCAAGTCCAGTTCTACCACAGGGAGCATAATCCCGCATGACAACAAAAAGAACAATCATTGTTCAGATTTACAGAGCACCTTATCATTTATACAACATGTCGACATTTCCCAAAGCTTTTCATATCCATAATTTCATTAGATTTTCACAACACTGTGGGCTGGGCCAGACAGGGATTATTGTTCCCATCTTACAGATGAGGACCCTGAGGGTCAGAGAGGCTAACTGATTCCCCTGAAGAAAATCCTGGGTGAGTGGATTAAGTACAGGCCCACAGCAGGGAGTTCAACGTCTGTGCTCTCTACCATTTACAATGCCCTGTGGCCTTCTGTGGTCTAGGTTGAGACCACAAGGACTCTGGGAGGTAGGCCAAGTGAGTATTTATCCTACATTACAGAGGAAGAAGCAAAGGCTTGGAGGGGTAGACAGAGGTCACAGAACCAGCTCATTGTGGCAGTAAGCTGTCATCCTTCCTGACTCCACAGCATTTTCTAGAATCATTCCCAATATGAATATCTGCCCTTGTGGTGGGTAGGGCAGATATGGCCATCCTGCATAAGGAGCATGTCATGGGGCAGAGAGAAGCTACGTGACTTGGCTAAGATGACTGTGCTGGTAGCCAAAGTATGAATGTGGGATTCCTGGGTCCCTGTCCAGGGCTCTTCCTCCTCTTCCTCTACCTGCACAGTGACAGGTGATACTGGCTTATGTCACCTGTCTAAGGAATCATATTTCCTCTTGTCTGTCTTGGGAACATGCTTGTCCCATCCACTGCTGTAACTTGTTGCTTGGAATGGTGTCTGGCTCAGTAAGTATTTCTTAAATGAATAAAGGAATCTCTGCATTCCAAGCAAATATTTATTGGGTCAGATGCCAGGTGGGCCTTGGGAGGAGTGAAGGGGCAGGCTCAGCAGTAACAAGTACATGTGGGAGTCTGTGTTTTAGTTCTTGTTGCCCCACCACTCCATGGCCTCAGGAGCCCAGTGTGATATCCTAGGCATGGTTCAGACCGGAACCACTCTGGGCAGCTCCAGCCGTAGCCCTAGTGGGGCTTAGAATAGGCATTGCTGTCAGTGTAGCCTGAAGGCCTATTAATTCACTTTATTTATTTATGCCTTCTTTCCTTCCATCTGTTCATTCACGTGTGCAATGAATAGGCCTGCTCTCGGGTCCTGGGGATACCAAGGCAGAGAGAGTTTCTGCCCATGAGTTGCTTCGTGTCTAGTTGGGCCACAAATAATGAGCAGATATTAAAACACTCAGATGAATGGCAACTACAGGGATAAGCACGGGGTGCTATTGGGGTCCAGAGAAGGGGCACCTAGTCTGGTCTGGAGCCCAGGGGGGCCTCCTATGCACCCACAGCCGCTGCTAACTGAGCGTGTTGCACATGCTGAGCTCTATGCCGAACTCTTTATGTTTACTACTTCTCATAGCAACTCTGTGAAGAAGGTATCATTCCCATTTTCCAGTTGAGCAAACAGGCTCAGATTTAGGAGGTGACTTTTCCAAAGTCACACAGCTCATTAGTGCTAGGGCTAAGATTCGCCTCTAATGCCTGGCCTCCTGGCAGTTGTTCTGCATGCCTGCCATGCACATTGCCTCTGTGTCTGTCAGGTGACACCTGAGTCATATTCATAAGGAGAAGTATGAGTCAAGTAGGCAAATTGGCTGCAGCAAGTGTGGTGGCTGTAGGGATCTCCGTGTGAGGGTGTGGTTTGGGGAACGGCTAAAGGCATTGCAGAAAAAAGGGAACAGCACCAGCACAGATGCAGAAGTTGGAAGCAGCAGCTTGTGTCTAAGTGGGGCCAATGAATGGCAGGTGGGTCCTCCCCACCCATGTTTACGGACAGATTAACCAGGGATCTTCCTGCCTGATGGGGCTGGGGATAGGTTGTCTCATAACCCTGGCAACCCTGTAATGACTGTAACCTTTGGGTGACTGGTTGAGTTAAACATCTTCATACAGGAAAGTCCTGCCAGACAGAAAAACCACAGCCAGGTTTTTGAATTTTGTAAAGATTTTGGCCAGGAGGACTAAGAGAATGTGTGGGCCTTGCGCTCACAGGGAGGAGTGAGTGTGGGTCTGCCTGGCGGCTGTGTGGCTAGGATAACTGGCTGGGTGAGCTGCTCTTGGGAAGAGGGGTCTTTCTTCTTGTTTTCTGCGTGTACTCACTGAATACCCACTGTGTCCAGCATAGTGCCATGGTGGATACACGGGTGAGTCAGACCTGGTCACTGCCCTCAGAGCACCTACAGTTTAGGAGGGGAGATGGGGCATACTGATAGATATGCCAGTTCATGATCACAGAGGGGGCACCAGCTACAAAGTGTTTTTAGTTTGATCTATGTTTCTAGGCACCCATGTGTGGCCTGCTGTTGGAGAGCAAAGATAAATACCAGGGAACCCTTATTTCTGAAAAGCCACCATTAAAAGGAGAGAAACTCAAAAGAGTGTAAAGATGGAAGCATGGGCAAGGCACCATGATGCATGGGTGGAGGAAGGAAGATGAGTGAGGGAAGCCACAGATGTGTGAGGACATTTGAGCCAGGCCTTCAGCCTAGCCTGGGGAAGTCCCATTCATGTTTCATGCACGTGATCTTTGAGGAAATGAGTTTTTCATATTATCTCAGGATCCTTCAAGAGCCTGTGAAATCCATACAATGAACTCCGTTTTTCTGTTGAGGGAACTGAGGCCCAGAGAAGTAAAGTAACCCACTAAAGGTCACACAGCTGGCAAGAGGCAGAGCTGGGAGCAAACCCAGGCCTTTTGGCTCATGTTCTTTTTAAGACACCCTGCTGTCTCTACAAATAACAGAAGGGAGAGAGTGACAAGTGCCATGTGCCCATGCGGCATCTACTTTTAGCCCATTCATTGGACCAAGGCCCAGAAAGTGTCCCATTGTGTCACATCTGTTCAAGGCTGTGGGTGATCTGTGGGCTCAGGCTTAATCCGGTAGGAGGATTTAGTAACACAAGTTGCCAGGCCTCTCAGTGGGAAAGCTGGTTAATCCTCCAAAACCCCTGTTCCAGCTCTATCCTTCAGTCATGCTGATCAGGATGGGGCTCGGAGCCCCATTTTGGAGTCTTTGAAATGTGAATGTCAGTGGTCACCCCAAAGCTTTCCCTGAAGATGTACTGGGGTTCAGGGCATAAGTGGGGCATGGAGCACAGCTGCTTTGTCCCAGGCAGTGGGGCATGCAAAAGTGGGTGGGGGTGCTTTGAAGCTGTTGCAAGAAAAGGGAAGGAAAGTTTTAACACTGACTGGCTTAGCACGTGGTGCTACATGTTTTAGATAGAGAGGAAGCGTTTGCTACCTAAAGGACCTGAAGTTTCTGCAGCAAGCTTTCAAGGCCAGTCTCAGCAACATGGTCACCTTCTTGTCAGTCTTTCTGCTGGAATAGCAATCTCTGTCAAACCACGAAGGTGGAAGCATCCCGTCCAGCCCCACCTAGAGTCCTGTGACTCCTATCGTGCAGAAGAGAGAGGAAAGTGGCCCAGAGTGGGCAGGCAGGAGCACAGAGTTAGTCATGGGTACAGCAGAGACATAGATGTAGGCCTTGGACTCCAGGACAGCGTGTGGGAAAAGGGAGACACTTCCAGGGAAGTTCTGGGGCCACGAACCCTGGGGAGGAGGGTGGAGTTGGGGGTCCATGCCTGCGCACAGCAATGTTTGCTGAATGCATGAAATCCAGATGGGGTGTGTGGGGAGCAAAGAGGCTCCTCTGCCTGGTGCCGGGCTCTGAAAGCGCCTGTCACAGAGAGATGCCAGCGGCCCCCACTCCTTCCAGAGGAGCCAGTCGGATCCTAGCTCTGGAGGGCAAAGGCCATTCCTCTGAGAGAATGACCTCTTTCTCTCACGAAGCCGCTGCTTTCAGAACTGCGGCTACCCCAGCCCCAGCCACTGAATGCAACTGCACCAAGAAATCAGTGGTTCTCACGGCCGGAGAGACGCTTCTACACAGCTTAATTTGGCATAATTATAAGTTTCCTCAATACGTTTTATTATGTGCATTGTTGTTTCAGCAAAAATTGGTTTTGACATAGAAAGTTTTTTATTATCGGTAATTTTTTTCAGGTTCTTTATCATCCCCTAAGGCTGGTTCTCCCCGCCGCATGTACATGCTTCAGTGATAGGCACATCCTGGAATTGCTCTGTCCCTTTCTTTAGTTTATGCTTTAAAGGGGAAGGGAAGCCTAAATTACATGGTAGGATTCTAGAGGCTGTGAAGGCCAGGTCAGCAGGGAGCGGGGGAAGGCTGCCTCCTGGAGATGGAGGTGACATCAGCCTTCCTGAGTCAGACTGTCTGTGGCCAAGGACCCTGTAGCCCCCAGGCTCCGGGAGCACTGCTTTGGGAGTCTGCTCATTCAGGAATCGAATCCTGGCTCTGTCATTTGCTAGCTGCATGACATAGGACAAGTTACTTAACGTTGCCCCTTCCTTCAGTCCAGTTTGCCTTCCAAACTAAGGTACAAATGTTCTTGGAAAGAGCACGTCATTGTGCTGGAGGACACAAAGTCACCCACTCAATGAACACGAAATTTCCTAATGAAGCACAGGTTTTATCACAATGGTGATCGCGGTGGTGTGCGTGCGTGGGTGTGCGCGTGTGTGCATGCACCACTCCAGCAACAATAATATAATGTTTATTATTAAAACAAACTCAGCTAGGTAGTGGAGGAGAGAGCCATAAGCTCAGATTTTAAGGCTGAATAGAGAACTTTGAAGATATTTAATTCTTGTCTTGGCCTGCTTGTATCTACCCACTCTTTCTCAGTTCTTACCTGTTCTCTCTCTTGCCTGTTTAAAGATACTTCAGAGAAAAGTGTGGCAACAGTCATTCCCTCTGCAAAATGTATGTAACACCCCTCGCCTCAGAGCAGTGCAGTATCAGGATTACATAAGGGAACATTTTTTTTTTTTAAGAGAACATCATTTAAAATCATTCGAGGCTTGGCCTTGAGTTTGTGGATACAACACCAAAGTCATGTTCTTTGAAAGGAAAAGGTGGTAACTTGGACTTTATTAATATTAAAAACTTCTGAAATTTTTTTAAAAATTAAAAAAAATTAAAAAATTCTCTGTGAAAGACACCATTAAGATAGTTAAAAGACAAGCCATAGAATGTGAGGAAATATTGGCAAAACACATGTCTGGTAAAGGACTTATATTCAAATATACAAGAAGATTTAAAACTCAACAATAAGAAAGTGGGTAAAATCTATAAACATACCTCACCAAAGAAGGTTTACAGAAGTAACTAATTACATGAAACAATGATTAACATCATTTTCATTAGGAAATTTCAAGTTAAAACAGTAACAAGGGGGGTGCTTGGGTGGCTCAGTTGGTTAAGGGTCTGCCTGCAGCTCAGGTCATGATCTCAGGGTGTGGGATCAAGCCCTGCCTCGGGCTCCCTGCTCAGCGGGGTATCTGCTTCTCCCTCTCCCCCGCCCCCACTCATGTGCTCTCTCTCTTTCTCTCTCTCTCAAATAAATAAATAAAAATCTTAAAAAAACTCCAACAGTAGCAAGGTAACACTACACACCTATAAGAATGGCCCAAATTTGAAATGCTGACAACACCAAATACTGGTGAGGATGTGTAGCAATAGAAACTCTCCTTTATTGCTGGTGGAATGCAAAATGGCTTGACCACTTTAGCAGACAGTCTTGCAGTTTCTTATGAAATTGAATATAATCTCACAAAATGTTCCAGAAACTGCATTCTAGGTATTTCTCTGATGTGGAAACTCATGTGCAAACAAAAACCTGCACACTAGTATTCATAATTGCCAAAAACTGGATCCCTCCCCCCACCACACACCCAAGATGTTCCCCAATTGATGGAAAAACTATGGTACATATGTAAAATGAGATATTATTCCACATTAAGAAAAAAAGAGCCTATTAAGCCTTGAAAAGATACAGATGACTCTTAAATGCTTATCACTAAGTGAAGGAAGGCAGTCTGCCAAGGCTGCGTACTCTGTGATTCAAGTTATATGCTCTTCTAGAAAAGGTGACATTAAAGCAGGGCTAAAAACATCTGTAGTTGCCAGGAGCATGGGGGAGGGTTAAATAGGTGAAGCTTAGGGGTTTGTTTTAGGGTATGATACTATAACTGTGGATACATGACATTATGCACTAACAAAACACATCAAACTTTACAGCACAGAGTGAACCTTAACGTATACACATTAAAGGAAAACCATTGAGACATCAAGCGATCCAGGATGGGGAGAGAATGTGACAGAACAATCTAATTGTATTACACATGTATGACACAACTTTAGGGAAGGGGGTGGAGGAAGAAGTCACTAACTAAAAGTAACTTTGGAAATGAGTGGAGTTTGTAAAACTAAAAGCAGAAAGGAACTGTATATTAGCACTGCACTTTTGTTAAAAAGTTGGTTCCCATGGAATATAGGTCAACAATTCTGATACCGCTTTACAAGTACAGTTCACCCCTGAACAACATGGGTTTGAACTGTGTGGGTACACTTACATGCAGATTTCTTACAATACAGTACTGTAAATGTATTTTCTCTCCTTATGATTTTCTTAATAACATTTTCTTTTTTCTAGTTTACTTGATTGCAAGAATAGAGTCTGTAATACCTATAACAGACAAAATATGTGTTGTCTTTTATTGGTGAGGCTTCCAGTCAACAGTAGGCTAGTAGTAGTTTAGTTTTTGGGGAGTCAAAAGTTCTGTGGGGACTTTTGACTGCATGGAGGTTGGTGTCCCTAACCCCTACATGTTAAAGGGTCATCTGTATGCTGGAATTGAACAATTAAATAAATGGATGCTGGGAGCCAGCTTTCTTCCTATTGAAATAAGAGTATTTAGTTGACCAAGAGGAGGAAGCTAAAATGACGCATGTGGTAATGGGTTAGATTTGAAGACATCAGTTTCAGTGGTGTTCAGCTTAATATAGATACAAATGGTTACATATAGAAATATGTATAGGTATGTATAAATACATGGGTTACCAGCTATCATACACACACATATTTCCTAGCTCTGTCAGCTGAGAGAGCCCAAAAGCAAGGACACTCCAGTCATAGTGAGCATGCTTAGTGTCCAGATCTTGGTTGCTAACACCATTGTACAATAAAAGGAATCAGTTCTCCTTAGAGACATGGCTGAATCTAAGACTGGGGCAGGAAATTTATAAGATGAGTTCAGGGCATCTCATAGTACCAGAGAGTGAGGAAGTTCCAAAAGTAAGACAAAACAAAGCAAAACCATGATGGATTATGTCAAAGTGATGCAGGAACCAAGTGAAAGAGCTCACAGTGACCAAAGCTGGAGTAACCTGAACAACAAAATAAGTAAATTAAGATTTTGATTGTAACACAAAATACAGGACAAATACTCAGGTGCCCATATTGGTATAAACAAATGATTCAACAAATAAATCATACAAATTTATTTTGAGAACATACAAATTGCCCATATAGGAGAATTCAAAATAATTTATGTAGATACTCTGCCATTAAGGAGGTGAAGTACATCTCCCTACTCAAGTGTGGACTGCAAATAGTGGTCTCCTTCTAAAGAGTGTGGGATGGAAAGGGAGGGGAAAAAAGGTAACTTTACAGTGGAGAAACCTGGCAAATACTGCCTCAGCCAGGTGTGTGAGGTCAGTGTCAACAATGAGAGGTCATATTGGTGTGTGGTGAAATGATATGAACAAAATGGCACTTTGCCTCTGCAATTTCCCTTCCCAAGCCCCAATCTGAGTTATAAGAAAAACATCAAAAGCTAATTGAGGGACAGTCTATAAAATACCTGACCAGTTCTCCTCAAAATGGTGAAGGCCACCAAAAACAAGGAAAGTCTGTGAAACTGTCACAGCCAAGATGAACCTCAGGGAAAGACAACTAAATATCATGTGTTATTCTGGATAGGATCCTAAAACTGGAAAAGGACATTAGATAAAATATAAAGATGTCTGAGTAAATACAGATTTATCAGTTAATGATGATATATTGGCCTTGGCTCATTAATATATATATAAATACATATTTAATTTATATAATATATATTAATATATATAATATGATTATTAATTAATTATATTAATATTAATTAATATATAATGTACCATATTCATATACAATGTTAATAATTGGGGCATCTGAGTGTGAGCTATACGGGAACTCTGGACTATATATTTGCCCTTTTCCCATAAATTTAAAGCTATCCTAAAATATGAAGTTTATTTTAAAAAATGGAATAATATAATAAAACATCATTTGGTGAGTGGGTGCTATTAAATGGTAATAAATGATAATGAGATTGAGAAATTTGTATTCACTCAAATGGCCTACAGGGAGAGCGCTCAGAGGAATGCCCTGACAAGGCCTATTCCCATAGAAGCTGAAATTTCAAGGGCTTGTATACTGGCTGATGCCAAGGTTTCAGAGAAGGGGTTCCATTATTCTTCATGAGACAAGGAAAGGGTTTTTTTTTTTTTCCCCCTTCTAAAAGGGAGGAGGAAGCAGAATAAAACAATAATGAACATTTATTGAGTACTGAGCTGTGCCAAGTGCTTTATCTGTTCTAAGTGCTTTATCTCATTGAATCTTGATGAGGTAGGTACCATTATTCCCCTAGAAAGAGAGAAAGATCGAAAAAACTGAGGCCTAGAGAATTTGACCTGCCTAATAACTTATAGTTAATAAGGGATAGGGAGTGTGAGGTAGGATTTGAATCCAGGAAGCTTGGCTTCAGAGCCGTCTCCATGAGTCTACTTGCCAAGAAACATGTCGGTGCCCTGTGACCACTCAAATTCCACTGCAGTGTTTTTAAATTCCTGGAATGTGTGGTGTGAGCTTATTTTCTGTACAAACAAGAAAAGGACTGAATTTTCTATCTTTGATGACTTTGGACTATCAAAGGCCAGTGAGAGTTTAGGTTAAGTTTACTTAGATCTCTGAGTGTCAGGACAAGGGGGTGGGGCGGGGGCTTAGTACTTAGCTGACACTGGATAATACTATTATTATTACTACTGCTCATTGCCTTCCTGCCCCACTGCCTCTCCACCCCTCACTCAATACCCCAGAGACTCCTTCAAGTGGGGCTACTTCCTTAGGGGAAACAGGATGTCTTCTACAGGCTTGGGCCAGGTCTCTGGGGGCTTGGGGTGGGAAGAGGCTGTCTGATTGGTTAACACGGAGTTAGGCACCAGAGAGGAAGTAATGTTTCCGGGAGCTGAGGAAATTGCCATTTCCTCCTCCAGCAGGAAGCGGCCTTGGCTATTCTCAGCACCCCGTGGCCATGTGGAGCAATGGAAATCACAGCCTGGCAGCGTCTCGGATTTGCCTCCTGCAGTTTAACAATCTCCCAGTCAAAATAAACTGGCTCCTTCAGTCTCCAGGGCATGGTTAAGGTAATAATTGAGAGAGAGAAGCCAGAGACCTGGCTATAGCACAAAAGCGTGGAAAGACTTTTATATCAGACTGGTATTGGCTGCTTGTGCCTCATTAAAGTGGTTTAATTGAAGCATTGTGAAGACAAACAAACCAAGAGATTCAGTTATGGTTTCTCAAATAGCTAGTCTCCACCTCAGGAGAGTCTGTATCGATGGGGGTAAGGGAGATTGTTGCTCCTTTAAGCACGTATGTAGATAAGTTCTTAACAGGAAATCGGCATGATTCAGGAGAAGAGGAATTGGAAAATGGATCAGAGAGATTTGGGTCCAAATTGGAACTTCAGCAGACATGCTATTTTGAGACAGTCACAACATGGCTGACCTGTGCTTTCTTCCTGTAGCAAACCCTGCCCTGTTTACCTCACAGAGTTACTCTAAAATCAACTTTGATTCCTTCTTTGCGTTATCTCTTCATGTCCACCAGTTCCAAAGCCTTGGAGACTCCCTCCCTCCCTCCCACCTTCTGTCATTCCTTCCATAAAAGTTCACTGAGCACCTACTTAATGTTTGGCAGTGATCTTGCCTTTGGGGATTCAAAGGGAATGATACAGAGTTTGAAAAAGCAGATGGCAGACAAGTAAATAAAAACACATGAGATAATTGTATAGTGTGATCAGAGCTATGAAGGAAATACACATATGTCTTGGCAAAAAGCGGTTCTGGGAGTCGAGGTCACGCTCCATGAGGGGGCGGCCCCTCCCTGAGGAGGTCATATTTGAAGGGTGCCTAACTCATGAGACAGAACCAGCCCTTTAAGGAGGTGGGTTCCTGGGCGGGGGCAGGCCACATGTTCATTGATAATGTGTATTTACTGGGGGGATTCTTCATACCAGAGATGTGGTGGTGAGGCAGACAGTCAAGGTCTCTGCTTTCATGGAGTTTATATTTGGAAGAAGGGAAAATAAACACATAGGTAAATAAAATCAGTTATTGATAAACACTCTGCAGAGAATTAAGGCAAAGGTTGGTGAGAGGGTAGAGTAGCTGGGTGATCAGGCAGAGGAAGCCACAGTGCAGAGAGCCTAATGCAGGAAGGGCTTGCTGGTTAGATAAACAAAGGAATAAACTGTGCTTCTGACCTGCGCCTGGACGTTCCCTATGCCCCACTGGCTACGTTCATTGCTACCCAGTTCATAATGGCTCTGAGTCTCCTCCCCATTTACTTGTGGGAATTCCAGCCTGTTCCAGAGGTTTTCCTTGGGCAAGAGGGGTTAGAGGGGATGGGAGGAAGGTGGGCTCACACAGTCTACAGCTTAAGCGTTGCTGGGACGCTGCCCCCTACTGGAGTGTCTGACCATCAGAGGTACTGCTTGACATCCTCCCATGCAGAATGGCCAAGCCTTACCTGATGGTGGTCTTCCCAAGGATACTGATGGGGGAGTTGAATGTCTAATAAAACTGATGTCTGGCAAAATGCAGTTGATTTGCAGAAAGGTGGGTCCAGCATGTGATGCAGCGGGACCGCAGCCAGACACCCTACCTTTGAGAAGTAAATGATGTACTAGAGAGAGACCTGTGGGTTCAGGGCTCAAAAAAAAAAAAAAATTTTTTTTTTTTTTAATAGAGTGCCTGCTATGTGCTAGACTGATGTGAGGGGCTGGCAATACCAGGGTAAATGAAAGTCTAGCTCTTGTCCTCACCACTCATTGATCTTGGAGATTAGTGGGCTTTTAATACCAACGTAGGGCATCTGGATGCAATTCAAAGTACACTGGGAGGCATTTGAACCACTCAGGAGACCTTCTGTGGCAGGTTATAGGGAACCTAACCCACGCTGGCTTGAATAATAAAGAGGGTTTATTGGTGCACCATAACTGAAAGGTTGAAAGGTAGAGAGTCCTCAGATGTGGCACAGTCAGGGCTCCAGCTCTCTCTGGGATTACTTTGGCTCCATTCTCCTCCCTTGTAGGCCAGTGCCTCCCTCTCAAGGTAGCTTCCAGCAGGCACAGAGGCTGTGCTCTTTCCTTCATGTTCTGGAGAGAGAGACAGTGACAGAGGCAGACACAGGGACAGAGAGACTGACCCAGAATGAGAACAAAATATCAGTTCAGAGCTTCTTCTTTTTTTTTTTTTAAATTTTATTTTATTATATTATGTTAATCACCATACAGTACATCCCCAGATTCCGATGTAAAGTTTGATGCTTCATTCGTTGCGTATAACACCCAGTGCACCATGCAATACGTGCCCTCCTTACTACCCATCACCAGTCTATCCCATTCCCCCACCCCCTCCCCTCTGAAGTCTTCAGTTTGTTTCTCATAGTCCATAGTCTCTCATGTTTCATTCCCCCTTCTGATTACCCCCCTTTTCTTTATCCCTTTCAGTTCAGAGCTTCTGACTAATGACTTCTCCTCACACCTTGCCCAATCTCTGAAGCCAAGAGAATGCAATGCCCGGATTACCAATTCCTGCAGCAGCGCTAATGGGACTCCCCAGATTAGCTAACTAGGCTCACCAAACCACAGCTTTACGAGCAGTATGGAAGCTGGGAAGTAGCAACAATGCCTGTTACAATGGAAGGATTTCAAGCAGATTTCAAGAAGGTCCATATATAACTGATTTGCATTTTTAAAGAACACTCTGCATTGGAAGAAGGAAAAAGAGGAAGCAGGGAGAACCATTTGGAGCTCTTCCAAAGAGAGATGATGGTGGCTGGGGCCCCGGGAAAGGGATGGCAGGTGAGACAGAGCACAAAGGACAGATGTGAATCCTGTCTCTGTCACTTAGCAGTTGAGTGGCAATGACATGGATCTTAACTTCTCTACGTCATTTTCCAAATTCATAATATGGTTGTATAAATTCATAGCTTTTGGGATTATAGAGTTACGTTAAATATATCTACCACAACGAAGGTCTTCAGTAAGTGGCATTATTAGTATCAATATCCAGACTCCTTACATGACATACAAGTCCCTTCACGTTCTGGACTGAAATAACTCTGGGTGGGAGAGTGAAGGGGAGAGTCTCCCATGTTTAGCTAGTACACATGCTCTTCCCATTTTGTGGTGAGACCTCCCCAAACGGGAAAAAGTTATCCTATAGCTAGTCACAAAACTTATTTTTTGTTCCCAGGGGATTTTTGTCCCCAGTCCTATCAGTCAGTGTCCACATCTTGACCAGCACAAAGAGCAGTTTGTCATGTTTTCAATCTGTAAATATTGACAAAAGAATGAGAGTTGGCTCAGGGTACTTTAATGAGTAAGAAACCAGCTTGCTCAAATTTCCAGGAATTTTCTCCTGAACTGAGTTGCAATGTGGTTTTTGCCACTCCCCAAAACCAATGTCCTAAACCCAGGAAAGCCCCGTTATCATTGTCACTGCAGAATGTTTTCACCAAAATCAGTGGGTTGAGTGTTGTCCTCGAGAATAATAATTTTGCGCAATACAAACAGAGCCTTCGTCTGCAAGAGGGACTTGCATTCCTGGTGGAAAGTGAGCACACACCTAGTAGTGAGGCTGTAGAATGTGTTTGTGGCAGAGGGTAGTGGAGGGGCTGGTGGGAGGGGATCAGTGGGGCAGAGGGCATGGCACTACCTGTCTTTAGTTGGGTTTTAGTGGGGATGGGGGAAGCCATGAGTTTAGGAGTTAGACTGACCTGGGTTTTAATTTCATTTCTGCCATTCATTAGCTGTGAGATTGTTCATTCGTTTAAAACAGGCTAGATAGTGGGGACAGAAAGAACAAAACCTGCTAAGAAAGGACTATCTAGTGATGGATACAGAGAAGGTGATTACAAGAGAGTATGACAATGGGGAAAATGTGGGAATGGGGTAATGGGAGGACAGAGAGGGGGCACCAGCTCCAGTCTCGCTGTGAGGGAAGAGTCATGAAGAGCTTCCTGAAAGCAGCAGAAAAGCATAGAACATTGGGAAGGAGAGCATTAGCCTGAAGAAGGAGAGAGCCGGGCAGCAGGAACTGTGTTCCTGGCGGAAGGGAAGAGCATGCGAAGTTCTAGAGGCAAAAGTGAGTTGGAGTATGATTGGCCAGTTGGGAGCAGATCAGGCTGGGAGGTCAGCAGGGCCAGATGATGAAAGCCCCAAGAGCCATTGCTGCTTCAACAGTGAGGACAAGGGAAGCTATTGAGGGGTTGAAGCAGGGAAAGGGAGGTGCACATAGGCACCTAAAAGCATTTTGAGCGGCCGAATGAAGAAGGGGCGGAAGGGGAACAAGACTGGAAGCAGGGACAGAAGTGCCGAGGCTGTCCTGGAGTCCAGGGGAGAGAGGACGGCAGCCGGATTGGGTAGTGGCATTGGAGAGAGATAGTAATACATGCAATTGAGGGCTGTTTGGGAAGTGGATACTTGATCTCAGAGAAAGAATGTGCCAGACACTCGAAGTGCTTCATTCTATTTCTTAGAATGTCTCTGTGAGGTAGGTATGGTTCCAGGAGGTTAAGCAACTTTTCCATAACTGGTAAGTGCAGACACAGAATTCAAACTCAGGTCTATCTGCTCTCAGATGCCTCGTTTTGTACCACTAGATTATGCAGCTTTTCTAAGTCAAATGTGACCATTTATTGCTTATCATGTTTAAATTAAGGACCGTAGAAGTTATACCAATTCTGAAGGATTGAAGTAGACCAAAGAAAGTTGAGGACTGGTATCTTTGGGAGTATCATGCTGGCCCTCAACATCCAGCTCTGTCTGTTACCCTTTCCCCCACCCCCACTGCTGTCCTCACTGGGAGTTTAACTAGGTCAACTGCCATCTTCTTGAGGAAGCATCCTGGGTGGACCTCCTTCCTCATCACAATTAATAGCACTGTTACCTTCCTATTCTTGCCTGTTCACATGTCTGTTTTGCCCACTGGCCTGGAAGCTCCTCGAGGGCACAGACAGCATTGTCATCTGTGAGATATTCCCAGTGCCTCACCAAGGAGAGTAGACTCATTAAATATTGGATGATTGCATGATTGCGGGAAGATCGTGGTCACATCATGAGAGTACAACCTATTTGTTACGGTAGAATGTGTAAGTGAAGGCAACTGCTTTGCCCTTCTTTATGCTGATGCCTGTTCTCTTGTCCGATGAAATCATGGTTTCTGTTTGTGGCCCTGCTTCCCCCTAGGAGCCAAGACTGCAGTGTCCTTTTGGTACGTGCTCCCTGCACTTCTTCCTGAGCTGTTGTTCTCTTGGTTCTTTTGTACAAATTACATGTTTCTTCCAGCCTGGCTTTAATCATCACAACCTTGAATCCTCATCAGACTCTCTGCCCTATCTCAAACCAGTGCTTAAAGGACACTCTTACCCTCAGAAGAAATGGTATAATTTTCATAAACATGGGTCATTTCCCCCTCGCATCAATGTCAGATATGAAACCACCACTTAACAAGACGTACCAGAAAAGCAGAATGTCTGAACAAAGGCTGTGGACAATAGTATTTTTTTTTCCCATTCTCTAGTTCTGTGAAATTGCTCTCCCAAAATAATCCTAATGCTTTATTTACTTCAGCTTTGGGTTTATTTTGAGATGAATTTTCCTGAAGCTGAGTCTTAGGATGTGATTCTTATCCCGGTCACATCCTGGGGAGTTGTTTTGTGCCTTGTTTGAATGGGCTCTGGCTTTTCCAGGGAGCCCCTGGCACTGAGGAAGAGGCCAGAGGATGCCAGCTCCCGCGTGCCGTCTGAAGACAGAGATGACGGAGCAGCAGCTCGGGTGGAAGTGCTCCCCGAGGAAGGGCCGCGGCTCTGGGGCTCACACGCCACACACAGAGGCGAACTCCGCTCAGACGTTATCAATGATCTAGTCCGGAGGCTGATGTGTCTCACAGTTTCCAGCATGTGAGTGATTTGTGAACGTTAGGAATTCAGACACTGGATGATTAAAACTGCCAGTGCTGGGAATTTTCTCATTTCAGGAAATTTTGGTTGTGAGGCATGCTGGAACCTCACCAGCAGGCGGACCTGAAGGGCAGGAAGTCCAGACTGGGGGTGGGAATGGGGCTGTGAGAACTGACCAGAAGGCAGCACAAGGCCCTTCGCTATTGGGTCAGACAGATCTGTGTGGGAATCCTGCTTCCCTGAGCCTCAGTTTCTTCATTGGTAAAATGGGTATGATAACATCTACCTCGCAGGAGTGCTATGACAATGAAGTGAGATAAAGGCCTGCCTGGCACGCAGTCAGGGCTCGGGACAGGTGAGTTCCTCTCGGCTTCTGTAGGAGTGAGGGGAGCTGAAGTGCAGTCCGGGCTGGATTGATCTGGTTGATGACAGGTGGTGGTCAGTGGTCCATCCAAGTCCGATCCTGGAGGTGAAGGGACTGGGTCTGACTCGTAGAGGTGCAGGAAAGGGGCTGGCCAAGGCCAAGCAGGTTGTTGCAGTCATGAGGTTCAGGGCAGGGCTTTAATCCAAACTTTGATCTGTGGGAGGGAGCTCCTGTAGCCGCATGTTAGTCCTGGTAGTAGCGTATAAAGCAGCAGTTCTCAAAGTGTAGTCTGAGGACCCTGGAGGAACCTCACACACTCTCAGGGGTCCATGAGATCAGAATTATCTTCATCCTACTACTAAGATTTTACTTTCTCTTTTCATTGAGTTGGTGTTTGAACTGCTGGTGCAAAAGTGACAGTGGGTAAAACTGCTGGTGTCTTAGTACACATCAAGGCAGTGGTACCAAACTACAGTAGTAATCATCGTATGACTCACCACCACACGTGCACAATAAAGGGGAAAAAAAAGCCAGTTTCACTTCAGGGTGTGCTTGGTGAAGCAGGAAAGTGACCAGATTTACTAAATTTCAACCCTCGAGTACTTATCTTTTTAATGTTTTGTGTGATGAAATGGGAGGTACACATAAAGTATTTCTGCTGCCTACCGGTGCACTGGTGGTCTCGAGGAAGTGCGCTGGCATGGTTGTTTGAGTTGGGAACTGAGCTAGCCACTTTTTTCTCAGAATACTATTTTCCCTTAAAAGAATGACCGACATGCTCCGTAGTTATCAGACTTGGGCGGTTGGCAGATTTTGGGGGCTGTCACTTCACAGAAGACAAGTGATCATGTTTGCTGCCAGTGATCAAATGTGAGAGTTTAAATGAAAACTGAGAATTTTGGAAGACTGGCGTCCCCCATCCTGAGCTGTCAGATTGCACACTACAGCTGCCCTTTAAGAAACCACCTCTCATCAAGTGTTGGTAGAGTATCAAAGAAGAATATCCACAGTTACCTGAATAAGCTATTAAAATAGTCCTTCCTTTGCCAACTCCACGTCTGTGTGAGGCCCTGTTTCTTCATCTAGTTCAACTTTTAAACTAATTAAACAAGAAGGTGATGATAGTTCTAATGCCTTAGTAGCCTAGGCAAGCAAACCAGAATTTAAGCCTGAAAATGCCTCAAGTTTAAGAAATCAAAATCTAAGAACAACCAGTCACAGCCAAATAGGCTTTCCGAAATAAGGCAACCACTGCTTAAGTACCAGCCAACCCAGTAATTGCCTTGCTTTGCTTCCTTGTCTTCTCCAGAGTCTTGCCCCTAGCTCCTGCCAGGGAAGCAGTCCTAACCACTACTGGTTTGGTGCTGCCTGCTTCAGATTGATTGTTGCTCAAATAAGCTCTTAACATTTTTGCCGTGCCTCAGTTTATCTTTTAACACAACCAAATACCATATCACCATAGACTGAATGCCAAAGAGGATACAGAAATCCACCTGTATGTTAGGAAGTCAGATATTAAAGAGATTTGCAAACATGTGAAGCAAACCATTCTTCTCACTAATATTATGTAGATTTTTTTCATTTAAAATGTTATTTATGAACATTCAGTGGGTTTGTTATTGTTACTTTAAATAAATTAATAAATGTTCTTAAAAGCATAGAACAAGTACGATAAGTATTATATTCATAGTCACTATCCCACAGCATTATAATTTTCCTGCCAGTGTTCTCCCCAGATTGTGGGGCCCCCAGAGCAGGGCCTGTGTCTGATTGATCTCTGTATCCTACCACAGAGCTGAGTATGCATTGGGTAGGCATAAAGTTGGAGAGTGAATGAATGAGAAGCTGGAAGAAGATGGTAGATCCCAGCCAGATTCCTGATGGGTAGGCAGATTCATGAGCCAGGAGGCTCAAGTCCAAAGTGGTAAGAGTGGAACATGAACAGGATCTGAATCAAGGTAGGAGCAGTACGGGCGAGAGAGGAGGGTCCCAATGCTTGCAGTCGGCCTGGTGGGGTGGCCTTCCATGAGCCCTGCCTGGTGCTGGCCAGTGGGCATAGGAGGCTATATGTAGACACGGAATGGAGACACAGCAGGCCTAATGCCACCTGCATGGCAAGACAGACTTGCCAACCTATGGCTCTCCATGTGTGTGCCGCCGCGTGGGCTCGGGGAGATCAGGGCCGAAGGAGTTAAGTCTGGGGCATTAAATATGAGTCTTAACTAAGTTTTCAAATTACATTTTACATAATTAGGTGCCTGTGTGACCACCTTGTCTTTGTGAATTGTTGTTCTGAGGTATTTTTGGACATCCAGGAAGGAAGGGAAAAATGTCATCAATGTCTGCTTGGTGCCAGGCGCTTTATTTATATTTCCTCGTGTAATCCTCACAAATGCCTCATGAGGAAAGTGCTAGTATTGCCATTTGGGGTATGAGAAAAATGAGACTGAGAGAGTGTGAGTAATGTCTCCGTGGTCACAGTGCTAGTCAGTGGCCTGGCTGGGATTTGAACCCAAGTCTGTGTGAGTCCCAAGTCCATACTGTTGAAAAAACCAAATTTTATTTTTTAATTAATTAATTAATTTTACCACTGATGTAATGCATATTCACTGTCTAAAAATGAGAAAATACTGAAACAGGTGAAAAATAAGAATTACTGTCACATTGGTATGTCTTCTCTGACGTTTTTCCCATGTATGTATTTGTAACCTGCTTTTCTGTTTAACAGTATATATTGTCAACATCTTTCTGCATCTATAAATATGTTTCTATGTGATTTAAAAGGGCTGCATATATGGAACATAAGAACTAGAATGATCGGTAGGGGAAGAAAGGGATCAAGAAAGGGGGGGTAATCAGAAGGGGGAAATGAAACATGAGAGACTATGGACTATGAGAAACAAACTGAGGGCCTTAGAGGGGAGGGGGGTGGGGGAATGGGATAGACCGGTGATGGGTAGCAAGGAGGGCACGTATTGCATGGTGCACTGGGTGTTATACGCAACTAATGAATCATCGAACTTTACAGTGGAAACCGGGGATGTACTGTATGGTGACTAACATAATATAACAAAAAATCATTAAAAAAAATTAAAAAAAAATAAAAGGGCTGCATAGTAATTAATTATATGCATGTGCCATTTATTTAACCAATCCTCTATTGTTAAATAATGTAGTTGGCATCTGGTTTGTCACTAGTATTAAAAAATACTGCAATAAACATCTTTGAAGTTTAATCTGTTTGTATCTTTACTTCCTTAGGATAAAATCTTAAAAATGCAGTTGATGATTTAAAGTACATTTAGGTTTTAAAGACATTTCAATATAATGAACTTTCAATATAATATAACTTTTTCCCCAGGAAAGTTGTAAAAATTTTAATTCCCATTACTGGTAGGTAAACAGTTCTGTTTCCCTGCTTCCTCAACAAGTGATATCAAGAGATCTCTGCCGGTTGGATAACCAAACACAAGATGTCTGTTTTAGTAAATCTGTGTTTTTCCAGTGCCACCTTCTTGTTTCTTGATCCAGTTTGAGTAATGCTCTGTACTAGGATATGAAATTTTTTACTACATTAGTTACCCAGGGAGACAATTTTCTTCTTCCTGTATGAGCTGGGTGGGGTGGCAGTGGCCAGGGAGCTAAGTGGGAGTGACTTTGGTTAGGCAGTGGGACAGGTTGGATGACGAGGGATTGGTTACTGGCAATTATACTCACCAGCAGAGTGTTGGCTGGTGGTTAGAGTCTTCCCAACTACACAGGGGAAGTGTAAGTTCCGCCAAGGTGTGCTTGCTCCCCAGGGACTATGGTGGTGGGCAGTCCAGACAGAGAACAGGTGCCAAGAAGTCCATCAGGATGAGTGAGTTCTATGGGGAGAGGGGTGGACAGGCATCCCACTAAGGGGCAGACAGTAGGGAATACAGACCTGACTCTTGTGGATGGCAGCTTTTGGAGAATCAGGGAGAAGTGGAATTTCAAATGTAGGAAAGAGTGCTCTTTTTGGCTGAATGTCCTACCCAATGATCTCCAGTGGCTTGGCCACCAAAGAGTCTCACAGTTTGTCATTCACTTCTTTGGTGAATTCTCCACAGCTGTGCTGGTTTTCAGATGTAGACATCTACTTTGTGAGGTCTCTGGCGGTGTTTCTTTGACTCAGATAGACTCTGTTAAGGAGATTGAAGGAGGTCTCAGAAGCCAAATTGTTCCTATAACTTGCTAATTCAAGGTTACAGGAATGGAATGTTCCCATTGGCATAATAAGCTCATGCTTGTCCTGAAAGCAGACCTACCAGTAAAACTAACCCCTGTATGCAAGGCTGTGTGGTGAGCATGAAATAGGAACAAGGAGAAATAAATACATCTGACAGCCTTGTAAGACTTGTCAATTATTTCCCACGCAGTAGGTGCAGCACCGCCAATGAGACTAAGTGCTACAGATGGTTAGGCTGAATCCTCTCCATAGGCAGTGCCCCTTGGTTTGACTTTATGACCTTCTCTCTTTTTCAGTTGAAATGGTTGCCCAGCTCCCTTGCAGTGTGACTTGCTTTCCTTTAAGAGTCATGGGGGTTTTCAGCCTCTCCTGGCTGGGAACTCTTCTAGCTCTTTCAAGTGATTTTGTATTTTTCTGTTCTGACCCACTGATTTTAAAGGTCAAATCTGAGTGCAGTCTTAGTGCCTTACTTCCAGGTGTCCCAAATTGTGCTCACACCTAAAGGCCTTGGGGTTGGCTCCAGAACGGGGTCTGACAAGAGCAGAGGCCCAGTCCCAGAGGAACTTGGGGACTGGGCGGGAAACCTCAGCCGAGGGTAGGCACAGGGACAGATGGGGACTGAGGCTCTGACAGTGGCCAGCAGACGCACCATAAGCACTTTCACTGAAATTGGGACCACCCTCTGAGTGAGCTCAGCAGACTGACCTGCTTGTGCCCCCAAACCCTGACTGCCCACATTGGGGCTCCCCAATGTCCCTAATTAGTGAACCTAGAAGCAAAGCCGGAGAGGGTGAAGTGGTTCCAACTGCAGGAACGAGAGGGCTGTCAAGGCAGGGGCCTCACAAAAAGTGAGGATTGAAACCAGTCACTGGCCAAGAGGTGTCTAAACTTGGCCTGTCTACACTTTAGTAGGGGTAGAGCAGGCAACTGGCCCATCCTCAGCCTTGTTGCAAAATATATGAAGGTGGCTTACTTACACAGATACGCTCAAATCTGCAAGATAAAGTACGCTTCAAGTCAGATGGTAGCACAGCGAAGGGAAAGGTGGGAAAGAAGTAGGAAGCTGTGGGCAGGTGAGTTCACTGCAGACAGCACAGGCGTTCACAGGTCCTTTCTGCTTGCTTCTGGGGGGCCACTAACCCGGATCAGGTTTGCTGGCACTTAAGGGAAAAAAGGGCATATCAACGCATTCTTCAAAGCCCAGCCCATATGTCTCACCTGGCCTAAGAAGTCTCTACTGAATCTCTGCTGAATATAGATGGGGACAAGGCACATATTTTTCGATGTAAACATAACTTCTGTCAAAGACTTGAGTTTGCTCAAAGCAGAAACTATGTTTACTTTGGAAGGATGAGCCTTGGGAAATATGATTTGGGAATTAGACAGAACCGAGCTCCATCCAGGTTCCAGAACTTTAGCTGTGTGACCTTGGAAAGCTCTTTAACTTTCCTGAGCTTCAGGAAGTTGCTGAGAGAATTTAAGGGATCTGGTTTTTATAGGTGAAGAATCTTTTTTTTTTTTTTTTTTAGGAAAATTCTTTTATTTTTTTTATTTTTTTTTATTTTTTAAATTTTTTTAATTTTATTATATTATGTTAATCACCATACGGTACATCCCCAGATTCCGATGTAAAGTTTGATGCTTCATTAGTTGCGTATAACACCCAGTGCACCATGCAATACGTGCCCTCCTTACTACCCATCACCAGTCTATCCCATTCCCCCACCCCCTCCCCTCTGAAGTCTTCAGTTTGTTTCTCATAGTCCATAGTCTCTCATGTTTCATTCCCCCTTCTGATTACCCCCCTTTTCTTTATCCCTTTCTTCCCCTACCGATCCTCCTAGTTCTTATGTTCCATAGATGAGAGAAATCATATGATAATTGTCTTTCTCTGCTTGACTTATTTCACTTAGCATTATCTCCTCCAGTGCCGTCCATGTTGCAGCAAATGTTGAGAATTCGTTCTTTCTGATAGCTGAGTAATATTCCATTGTATATATGGACCACAGCTTCTTAATCCAGTCATCTGTTGAAGGGCATCTCGGCTCCTTCCATGATTTGGCTATTGTGGACAATGCAGCTATGAACATTGGGGTGCATATGGCCCTTCTCTTTACTACGTCTGTATCTTTGGGGTAAACACCCAGTAGTGCAATGGCTGGGTCATAGGGTAGTTCAATTTTTAACTTTTTAAGGGACCTCCACACTGTTTTCCAGAGTGGCTGTACCAACTTGCATTCCCACCAACAATGTAGGAGGGATCCCCTTTCTCCACATCCTCTCCAACAATTGTTGTTTCTTGCCTTGTCTATCTTTGCCATTCTAACTGGCGTAAGGTGGTATCTCAGTGTGGTTTTGATTTGAATTTCCCTGATGGCTAATGATTTTGAACATTTTTTCATGTGTCTGTTAGCCATTTGTATGTCTTCATTGGAAAAGTGTCTGTTCATATCTTCTGCCCATTTTATGATTTGTTTATTTGTTTCTCGTGTATTGAGTTTGAGAAGTTCTTTGTAGATCTTGGATACCAGTCCTTTATCTGTGGTGTCCTTTGCAAATATATTCTCCCATTCCGTGGGCTGTCTCTTAGTTTTTTTGACTGTTTCCTTGGCTGTGCAGAAGCTCTTTATCCTGATAAAGTCCCATAAGTTCATTTTATCTTTTATTTCTCTTGCCTTTGGCGATGTGTCGTGAAAAAGGTTGCTCTGGCCGATGTCATAGAAGTTGTTGCCTATGTTCTCCTCTAGAATTTTGATGGATTCCTGTCTCACATTGAGGTCTTTCATCCATTTGGAGTTTATTTTTGTGTATGGTGTGAGAGAGTGGTCAAGTTTCATTCTTTTGCATGTAGCTGTCCAATTTTCCCAGCACCATTTATTGAAGAGACTGTCTTTTTTCCACCGGATGTTTTTTCCTGCTTTATCAAAGATTAGTTGCCCAAAGAGCCGAGGGTCCATTTCTGGGTTCTCTATTCTGTTCCATTGGTCGATGTGTCTGTTTTTGTGCCAGTACCATGCTGTCTTTGTGATCACAGCTTTGTAGTACAGCTCGAAATCCGGCATTGTGATGCCCCCAGCTTTGTTTTTCCTTTTCAACAGTTCCTTGGAGATTCTGGGCCTTTTCTGTTTCCATACAAATTTAAGGACTATTTGTTCCAGTTCTTTGAAAAATGTCCTCGGTATTTTGATCGGGATAGCATTGAAAGTGTAGATTGCTCTGGGTAGTATGGACATTTTAACTATGTTAATTCTTCCAATCCATGAGCATGGAATATTTTTCCATCTTTTTATGTCTTCCTCAATATCTTTCAAAAGTGATCTATAGTTTCTAGGATATAGGTCCTTTACGTCTCTGGTTAAGTTAATTCCAAGGTAACGTATGGTTTTTGGTGTTATTGTAAATGGGATGGATTCCCTAATTTCTCTTTCTTCAGTCTCGTTATTCGTGTATAGAAATGCAACTGATTTCTGGGCATTGATTTTGTATCCTGCCACCTTACTGAATTGTTCTATAACTTCTAATAGTTTGGGAGTGGATTCCTTTGGGTTTTCCATATAGAGTATCATGTCATCTGCAAAGAGAGACAGTTTGACTTCTTCTTTGCCGATTTGGATACCTTTGATCCCTTTTTGTCTTCTGATTGCTGTTGCAAGGACTTCTAGTACTATGTTGAATAATAGTGGCGAGAGTGGGCATCCTTGTCGTGTTCCTGATCTTAAGGGAAAGGCTTCCAGCTTTTCCCCATTGAGAATAATGCTTGCAGTAGGCTTTTCATAGATGGCTTTTATGAGATTGAGAAATGTACCCTCTATTCCTACACTCTGAAGGGTTTTAATCAGGAAAGGATGCTGTATTTTGTCAAATGCTTTTTCTGCATCAATTGAGAGGATCATATGGTTCTTGAGTCTTTTCTTGTTGATATGATGTATCACATTGATTGATTTGCGAGTGTTGAACCATGCTTGCATCCCAGGTATGAATCCCACTTGGTCATGATGGATAATCCTTTTAATGTACTGTTGGATTCTATTAGCAAGGATCTTGTTGAGGATTTTGGCATCCATATTCATTAGAGAAATCGGTCTGTAATTCTCCTTTTTGAGGGGGTCTTTGCCTGGTTTGGGGATCAAGGTAATATTAGCCTCATAGAATGAGTTTGGTAGCTTTCCTTCTGTTTCTATTTTTTGAAATAGCTTTAGGAGAATAGGTATTATTTCTTCTTTGAATGTTTGGTAGAATTCCCCAGGAAAACCGTCTGGGCCTGGAGTTTTATTATTTGGAAGGTTGTTTATCACTGACTCAATTTCTTCATAGTTAATTGGCCTATTTAAGAAATCTATTTCTTCCTGTTTCAGTCTTGGTAGTTTATAGGTTTCCAGGAAGGCCTCCATCTCTTCCAGATTGCTTAGTTTTTTGGCATATAGCTGTTGATAAAAGTTTCTAATAATCCTTCCAATTTCAATGGTGCTGGTCGTGACCTCTCCCTTTTCAGTCATAATTTTTAATAATCTCAGTCCTTTCTCTTTGTTTTTGGGCAAGTTTTGCCAGTGGTCTATCAATTTTATTGATTCTCTCAAAGAACCAGCTCCTCCTCATGTTTATTTGCTCTAGAATCTGGCACTCAGTGAAGGCATAGCTTCTCTGGTTCTCTCCTTGGCTATGTATGTGGCATATCGTATCTATCTGACCTCGTATTAAACTGATAAGAACAGATACTGCACTTGATCTTAGCCAAAAGGCCGAGAAGGAATTCTATCTGACCTCATAGACCCTTGCTTGGCAAAGGGGGCTCCAAAAGCTTCAGTGGCTTAGAGATCCCACAGCGGGATGCAAAGACCCAAACCTGGACCTTCTGGGTTTGTAGCCCTTGCTTTTTCTACTATACATACTGCCTCTCCCCAACACCCTCAGTTCAGCTGCCTGCTAGAGAAGTTTCCTTTCACAAAGGGTCCCAAGTTAGCAGAAATGTCAGCGGGTCGACAAGACAAGTGCCTGCTTGTCCTTGGGGTGCTTCTGACCTTTGCTTCATGCCTCCATTCTGGGCTATTTTGGGCCTTGGAGATGTAAAGAGGGTCTGTGGTGGGAAGACAGCTAGTACAGCTGCTTCATGCTGCCAAGAGTCCTGGAGAGAACCCTTGAATTGAAGCCTGCCGAGTGCACTGAAGGATGCTGGCTTTGCTGAACAGCAAAAGGATCCCGCATTCTTGGGCGAAAACTTTGAAGTAGAACCTTTCCATGAGGCATTCTGGAATGGAAGGGAAGGGGGAGCATAAGCTAGACCGGGCGCCAGGAGACCTCATTGTTGTGGAACGTGGTGAGGGAAGTGGGCGTCAGACCACCGGGTGCTGGGGAGTAAGACGGGGGTGGGCTTCGTGTTGGGGCGGCCTCCGTGGGGAGTCGAGTTCCTGTGTAAGTGGACGTTCAGTTGCCCTCAGGATCTCTCGGGACTGTCTGGGTGTGTGGGTTCAGACTAGAAAAACATCTCCTTGGCTGCAAGCTCCCAGTGGCTACCAGCTATTTTCCACTTCTCCAACCAGGGCTCCAACCAGGGCTGGCTTAGTGCTCCAGGACTCAGCCTTGCAGTGACTGCAGAGGGAGTCCCAGTCCAGCCACATAATCCCACAGACACACAGACTGCTTTTGCATGGTCCAGGACCACTGAGGTTTGGTGGCTGAAAACACGTGATGTCACTTATTTTTTTTCCTTTATAGAAAGATGAGAAATGAAATAAGGTTAGGTCCCAATCAGGAGCACTTTGTGATATGAATTAGTTAATCGATAAGGTCACTGTTTATGCAGTGTTCACTATGGCCGTGTGACTCTGGGTGATAGGGACACAAAAATGAAGAAGATATGGGCCCTGCCTTAAAAAGAGTCTTGTGATGGGGACAGGTATCTAAACAGGTGAGTGGGCCAGCCCTGGTCCTGCAGGGCCTTGTGTCCAGACCAAGGACGCATTGAGCTTCCATAGTGGTGGAGCACCCAATGGGTTCTTAGCGGACAAGTGGCAAGATCTCTGGCTACTGGGGGGTGAATTTGAGTGAAACAAGCCTGGAAGCCAGTAGACCCCCAGATTTCAGAAGCATTCAGGAACTTAAGAAAGGTATACATATACAGGCAACCTAGTCCCAGAAGTATTAACTGACAAATCAACTTTAAGAACGTATAGTAATTTTTCACTTGACATTTTATGAAATGTATTTACAGCTCTTTTGAGCCTCCTAAAGCTCCGCTTGGGCATCAGTGAGTTTTTCTCAGTAGTCTGCCAGTATGGAGTTCAGACTCTATTCCCGAGCGGTTCACGACGCCTTTCTTCACAAGTGGGTTGGGTGGGTTTTCCCCTCGTGAAGGAAGGGCCCCTTTCTGTTCCAGATTTCACTGAGTTTCACCTTAGTTCCCCTTCCTTTACTCTTTTCTGGTTCCTGAGGTTGGGTGGCCTCTTGGGTATATAACTCATGAGGGGTGGGGTTGATGAATGTGTGAGGCCGCAGGGCACAGCCAAACCCATAGACATATTTACCCCAACAGTTTAGGCTGGGACAAGGGAACCGCAGTGTTGTTAGCTGCGAGGTGATCTCAGTATCTTCAGCTGGCGGGAGGTGGTGGAGGTTCAAGTTCATTAGGCAAGGTGAAGACGTAAATGGAAAAATGGGCAATGAAGTCAGAATCTAGGAGCTTCAAGAGCAGGGTGGAGTGAGGTTGGGGGAAGAGACAAGGACAAATAGTCCAGGACTAGGTACGTAAAAACCAAGACTGTGCTTTGCATGCTCCCTTTTTGTGGTTCCACGTACTAGATAGAGGTTCGGACACTGTGGCTCAGCAGAAGCGTGCAAAGCAGTGAGGCAAAATATAAATGAATAGGAATATAGGTCTAATAGTGTTTTAGACAAGGACAGAAGCAAAAAAAAAAAAGCTTAATCAAAGAAAAACAGATTCTAGTAAAGAGCAGAAAGGGACAAATAGGGTTAACACCCACTTATGTTTATGAATCCTAGTGGCTGAGAATATGTGGCTCATACATGATTTTAAACCCCAAACTTCTACTCATATTATATAGACATGTAATGGAAGGACCTGTAAGTCCAACTTTATATAGTATGATCTAGGAAAGAGGATGCTGGAGGGAGTTTTGTGAAAATATGTAAATTCACACCAGCCAGTTTGAAGCTTCTATAAAAACTTTGGTTTTTCTTGACGCTGCAGACGTTTCCATGTAAGTATGTCAGTGAAAGCATATTTATGACTCTCTCCTCTGCCTTTCTCCATGGGTGCGAGGGTAGGTTTCGAGATGGGGATTGCTCATTCTGGCTGTTTTTAACTTGGCTTGGGAGGATAGTGGTTACGGCTCCCTTGACTGCTCTCCTTGCCTCTTGCTGTCACCCAAGCTGATCGAGGCCACTCTGTGGCCCTCTGAAAGGGGGCCCTCGTGACCCAGGGGCCACTGTGAAGGCGGTGGAGGTATTCCCTGTGCCAGGGTGCCTAGCCGAGGGGAAGAAATGCAGCCTGTGCTCAGCTTGCTAACCCATGCATGCTGGCCTAGGAGAAGTGGTGCCTTTTTCTAATTTACATAAAAACATCATACATGCCAGGGGTGGCCTTGTCCTGACCTCATGTGTGATAGTCTCAGCCGATCACATTTGCTATTCATAGCAGCCTAGTGAATTAGAGGGACACAGATGGTTATTTGGCCCAATTTCAGTTGACGAGATGGGAGGGCAGGGAGTTTAATTGACTGACTTGGGCTAGTCTCTCAGTTTGCCAGAGTCAGAGGTTGAACCCACTGAGGATCATAAATCCAGTGCTCTTCCCCCGTGCCTGCCGCTGGCACCTGTCCCTCACCATACTCCGATCATGGGAATTGCCAGCAAGCAAACCTATGACTCTGAAGGGCAGCCAGGGCAGGGATCCTTGCTCTGCAGCACACGGCCTGGTGGCAGCGCGAACCTTCCCCGAAACATGGCACCAGGCTGGTGTGGGTGCCTGCATGGGAAGTCCTCCTTGAACATCTGACCCGGTCCGCCTCAAATTCTGTCTCAACCCTTTTTAGCAACTTTAGGCTCTCCCCTTGCAGGGTGGGGTAGAGAGGAGAGGCCAGGGGGTGGTGGTGGGGGGGGACGGTGGGTTTGCAAAATATTAATGAATGTAATCTGTGCCTTTTCCCTGACCCAACTTGGCCAGCTGCACTGGTCTGAAATTCCACATTCCATTGTTCTCCTTCTAAGAAAACAGAACTGGCTCTTTTCAGCCTTAGGAATTGTCTGTGTAGACTGGTTTAGGAGAATTTGCAAACCAGATGGATTTACTGTTTACTGTCTCTTCTAGTCCCAGGGAAAAACATTATTTCTGAAGGCCCTCAGCAGGCTCTTCTAAAAGGTTTCCCAACCACTGTTCATGTTCTGGTTACTACTGAGGCTTCATACAGCTTTCTCACTTCTTACCTGTCTGTATGCACATTTATCACACCCTAGCCGTGGTGGTCAGCTCTTGAGTTTATGACCCAATTCCCTTCTCTGCAAACTAGCCTTCTTTGTCACTCTGTGTGGTGCCAGTGATGGGCCTCTGGTAGCCACTTGGTACAACACCATCCACACGATGGTCCTGCTCACAGATGATGAGGCCAAGTGTGGGCACCCCAACTCAAGTGAGTCTTGGGAACTTTGGGACTGCGACAGTGAGGAAGATTCAGTCTTTCTTTCAGTTGCTTGCTCTGCATGGCATAACTTGGAAGATGCTGCCCGCCATGTGGTCTATCACTAGACAGGGGAGCAGATTCAGGAGCTGGAGTAAAGAGAGGGAGAAGAAGGAAGCACATTTCAAAAAGAAGCTGAGGATAAAAGCTGGAGGCAGAGGCTCCAGACCTATCTGAGACCCAATCCTGTTCCTTCCTTTGGGTGTCAGTACATGCCCTGATATCTATGTGATAAGATGCTCCTTTTTTACTCAGATTATCCTCAGTTGGCTTCTATAAATTGCAGTTATGAGTCCTTTCTTTTTTTTTTTTTTTTAAAGATTTTATTTATTTATTTGACAGACAGCCAGCGAGAGAGGGAACACAGGCAGGGGGAGTGGGAGAGGAAGAAGCAGGCTCCCAGAGGAAGAGCCTGACATGGGGCTCGATCCTAGAACTCTGGGATCACGCCCCGAGCCGAAGGCAGACGCTTAACGACTGAGCCACCCAGGCGTCCCGTTATGAGTCCTTTCTGATACTGTAGCCACATGTTTCTCAAAGTGTCAGCCGTGGACCAACATCAGCATCTTCACCAAAGAGCATGTTAAAAGGGCAAATTCTCAGGCCCCATCCCAGACCTAGTGAATCAGAAACTATGGAGGGGAGGCCCAGCAATCTGGGTTCTAACAAGCCCTGCAGGTAGCTCAAGTTTGAGAACCACCCACCTAGCCATCTCTAGTAGTGGATGGAAAATCATGGACCCAGAGGCACACTGACTTGGATTTGGATCCTGGATCTGTGAGCTTGTGATGATTCTGGGCAAGTCACCTCGTCTCTTGGAGACCCTACTTTCTCAGCAATAAAATGAAGAATAATGATGTTTATACTATATTGCAGCTGTAAGAGAAGCAAACACTTCTGGATATTTGAAAAGCATCATTTTCAATCTTGTCTCTGTGGACCCTGTTCTGACATGAGAAGACAAGTGACAGTGACTCAGGTCATGCACCATGGAGACACAACTTGAGATTAAAAAAAAAAATCATCTTAACAGAATAAGTTACTGTTCAGAGTTTATACCAAATCTGTGCACGTAGATCTTAGCACTGGTGCTAGACTCCCCTAGGCTGTCACTGGATGGTTGAGAATTAAACCCCATCAATCTGAAACTCAGTTTGATTCCCCAGGTTTCACTGACTCGTTTTTCTGCCGTGTTATGAAAACCATGCAGGTTTTCATAAAACCTAGGATAAAACAGAGAAATCCACTGGTTTATATTTGAAGAAGGAAGGCAAAGGCCTCCATTCATTAATTTATTCCTTCATTTATTCATCCACTTACTCATTCACTTATTCACTCACTGACTCATTCATTCATGCATCCAACTGACACTCACTGAGCTACTTCTCTGTCTAGACACCATGCTAGATACTAGAGACTGACAGATAAGGCCTTTGTGTGCCCTCACCCCCTGCACTAATTGTTGACAGGTTACAGTATGAGCAAAGACTCAGAGGCAGGAAATGGTCATGGTATGAGGAGATCATAATCAGGAGATATGTCTTGCTGAAACAGAGGGGTGGGTGTTAGGAAGTATTGAGGCATGCGCATCAAAGCCGGTAATAGAATGGGAGTCAACATCTGCTTTGGTTTCCACAGCCCACTGTCCTGTAATTAACAGTGGTGGATGTTTTGCAAGGACCTCCCAGTTCTTTGGGCCGCATTTGAGCCAGTCCCGGGTGGATGACCCCACAGTAGGTAGATTCCTCTGCCAAATACTGCTCATGCTGTTCATACTCTATGAGGGGTGGGCTGATTAGGGCTCATTAAAAAGGAACCTTTGTGTCTGCTACTGCTTGATGGCTGAATCAGTCCAACCCCAAGTGAACGCCTTCTGGTATCCAGAAAGTCTGGCTATTTTCTGGATGAATCTCCACCCAGTTCTTGGCTTTCATATCACTGGAACCTCCAGTTATATGCAAAATGGGGCAAAAACATCAAACCTCTCCCCAGACGGCTCTTCTGGAAATACATCCAATTGGATGCTTCCTCAGACATGTCCTTTAGGGAAGTCTGGGACCAGGAGTTCAGATGCAAAAGAGATGTGACTGGTCTGAGAGGGAAGATGGCTACTCAGTAGTTGAGTGTTAACCCTGCTTCCTATGTGACAGGTGGTTTTTCTGTCTGTGTCAACTACAGAATGGCCTAATGAGAGTAAAATTATATCTTGCTTATTCCCAGACTTTGTAGAAAAGAACAGAAATAATGACTAGCCTGTCATGTGGGGTTGATAACGTCCTTGACCTCATTTGACCCTTGCCACTACCCTAGAGGAGGAGTTACTAGCATATTATTCCCACTTAACAGATGACGAGATGAGGTCCATTTCAGGCAAGTGTCTGAGCCTGTTCTTAACCCCAGTTTCTTGACTGTAGATTTTATGCTCATTCTACTGCACCAGGCTGTTCTCAAGGAACACCATTTTTGCCAGTACATAGATTACAAGGGACTTCCTGGGGGACCTCAGAAATATGGCAACAAGATTATCCTTTGAGAGTTAAAGTTTAAGACAGGCCCAAGAGGATTAGTGAGGAGACAGGATGGCTCCCAGCACTGTGAGAGTCAACTGATCTTAATCCAGCCATTGATCTTAAATATATCTGAGGAAGGGAGGAAAGCAGAGTCACAGAGAGAAATTTTGGCATGCTGTCTGTGCTGTGTGCTAGGAATCACATAAGACTATCTTAATTAGGTGCTATTAGATAGTTTATTCATGTAATTCCTCTTGTGCTGATATGTAGGTCACGCTGCAATCTTCAGCACATATGATGTGACATTGCAAGCAGTGTGGCCCAGGGGGAGAGAATGTGTTAGGCGTAACCATGTGTGGAGTCTACTTCGTATTATGGTACCTTCTTCCTCTCACTGTCCAATAACACACGAGCAGTCCGGTTTCCACATTAGCTCTTGGTGTGAAGAAGAGAAGGATCAGCTCTTGGGGGCTGACAAAATCAGGTTTCTTAGCCTTTGGAACTACAGGATAAATCCAAAACTTGGGCAGATTCAGTGAGGATGTGAAGAAAACTCTCCCCTGGAAGTCCTCTTGGAAGACTGAACTGTGTACGGCCTTCCCCTAACCATGTGTCTTCTTTGCTTCACAGACACAAGCTGGTGTTAGGGCCTACAGCTGTTACCATAGCCTTGGCCTTATTCTTACTAGAGGCCAGTGGTGCCAACACATCCAGGCCTTATATCCATTTCTGCCCAGATCATTGGCTATCACCCGATCAGTTCAAGAGGACATCCTAGGAACTCTGAGAAAGGCAGGATTAGAGAGACAAGTCTCTCTAATTCAAGTGCCTAATCTTGCAGGAGAGACAGGTTTGTGCATAGGTAACTTTAATTATTTCAATGGTGTGCTGTATTCCCTGAATTCATCAGCTATATACAAAACCTTATTTTATGAAGTTTCATTTGTTTTTCACAAGTAACCCATGAACAGATACAAACATGCAGTCTCAAGAAGTGAAGTGGTTACAGAGCTAATATGTGACCGAACGTAGCTTTGACCCCCAAGACATAAGCTGTGAGAAAGGCTGTCACTGGCATTCTAAATAGATGGAAGTACGAAGCATGGGGCTGAAATTGCTCTCCTGGTATATTTCCACACTACTCTGGTTCTCTCTTAGGAGCTCATCAAAAGGAGGATCCCTAGGCAATTTGAATACCTTCATTGGTATACAAGAGACCCAGGCAAACAAATGGATCCCCAATCTGGAATTCTAGTCTAATATGAATTAACAAAGGGGGCCTAGGAACCATTCTCAGTAGCAAAAGTTATCATGGAAGTTAAGTCTTTATCTTAGATAAAGATAAAGATGTTGCGCACACTGATGAAACTGTTTTGGCTGGGGTTTTATTGATCAAGTCTAGGTGCAATGGGTATCTCATCCTCTTCATAAGTTCCTATGAAATGGGTACATATTAGTTCATTGAACTGCAATAAGCACATCTTGAGTACGTACCTACAATGTTTAGGGCACTGAACTGTGTTCTAGGGATAGAGAGACAGAAAAGATTTTTTTTTCCTTCAAAAAAGTTGCATTCTAGGGAGGGAAGCATATCTGTGAAATTTTTTTTTTTTTTTTTTTTTTTTTTTTAAGTAATCTTCACCCAATGTGGGGCTTGAACTCACGACCCTGAGATCAAGAGTTGCATGCTCTGCTGATTGAGCCAGTCAGGTGCTCCCTTGCATATCTAAATAAGCATTTTAAAACATTTTCTTTCAAATTTATAACAATAATACATTCTCATTGCAAATAAGAGATACAGTAGAGAGTATTCATTTTTTAGATGCTGGAGAGCCATAGAAGGATTTTATGCTGGGGCCTAATGCAGGAGGATTGGCATTTGGAAAGATCCTCCTGGCTGCCATGTGGAGGTTGGCCGTGCTAGCTGGAGGCAGGAAACCTGGGAGACCAGCAAGGAGGCCACAGTGTGATTTCAGCCAGAGATGGCAGCAGGGCTGAGCCAGGACAGAGGCTGCTGAGGTGGGTTTCAGAGATCATTGGGTGGAAAAGTATGTGTTGGGTGACTGAAGAATAGGGAAAATAAAGCAACTTTGACTTAAGAAAGGAGCCTTGCTAGACAAGCCTTTTCACAAACTGGTCTCCTGGAAAGGGCCTTGAAGGCACAGCTAACCAAACAACCGTCCCTCCTGGGCAAGGGCTCCCCACTAGGTGAATGGTTTGCCGTATTTCCAATTCCAGGAACTGGCTGGAATAACACTTATGCAATGGGAACACACGAGGCCCACCTCCAGGAGCCTGGCTGGTGCAGAACTTGGCAAGGCTGGAATCCTCTGTGCAGTGGAAAGTCCTGCTGATCTGCTACGAGTGAGCAGCCCTCGGATGGCTGACTTCAGGGGACGCCAGAGCTGGCTGAGTGGATGGCTGCGTGGGCCTGGAGCCACTGGCGAGGAGGAGCTGGGGGCGTGCATCTATGGTAGAACCAACAGAGGATGATTCACCAGGCAGCCGGAAGCTCTGGTGTCTCTTCCATAGTGTGAGTGGCTTGGGAGCCAAATTAGCCTGCCCCCCTCACTTCAGCACCTGTGACCCTGGGCGAGTCACTTAACCTCTTTGATTCTTAGTGTCCTTGTGTGTGAAATGGGGTACACATTAGCAGCCATCTCCTTGGGTTGTTGCAAGAATAAGAAAAATGAGGGAAAACTGCGAATCCTGTGCCCAGCACTTTGCGTAAAGTTGGTAAGTGGTTGTTACTGGTTGAAAGATCACAACTCTCTAACAGATGCAGCTCCCAGGAGATTGAGGGGCAGGGGGCAGGGGAGGCAGAAGGCCGTCTGTCAAATCAAAGAACAAGTAAGGATAAACTTGTAACAATAAAGGCAGACTCACTTTGTGCATGCGGGGTGGGTAGGCTCCTGAATATTTGTCCGCCTTCCAAATATATGCAAACCAAATCATTCTCAAAGCCTCAAGGAAGTTTCTTAAGTGCAGATATCTCAGGGGTGTCTTTCTGTAAAGTTACTGCTGCTGATTATTATAACACTTTTCTACTGTCTCACCTGGAGCTCTTGGAAGAGAGAGACAACTCATGTAGCTTTAGCATCTCTTTGCTGCACTTTCTTCTTTATTAAGCCAAATCGTTTGTTGAAGTCCATATCTGGGTAGTGTTCCTTGAGCAATCCAAACCTGTAGGTGAAGGCTGGAGTCAGGTCCGTGTTTTATGTGAGGAAGCCGAAGCGCAGCGGGATCGTGTGGGTTGCCTAAATTCACTCGGGAGAAGGGGCGGAGTTAGAATCCAGACACATGTCTTCTCTCAGTCCAGTGTTTATCTCTCTCAGCTGTTGGCTCTTTCCAGGGAGGTGATGAGCCCTCCTTCTCCTGCACACATGTAAAAGGCATGACATGAACAGCCTTGGTGGGGTGGGGGATGGGTGGGCAGGAGATGAGATTACACCTCCAAGCATGGTTGCTTTATGTCTGAGTGCAAGCATGTAGGATAAATACTCAGATGAGGAGAGTCCCTTCCCTTGCTCTCCATCCTGGCTGGGTATGTGGGAGGGAAATCTGTGTCACCACCGCCAATACTGTCTGAATGTTAATAACATGTTCTTCAGGAAACAACCTTAAAGTCCTCCCACCCAACTCAACACCAAGTTCTTGGTCAGACAAAGGGTTCTGCCATGATTAGGCAGAAAATTCTTCACAGATCTCCTCCTAAGCCTCTCCTAGCCTGGTTGCCTCTCCATGAGTGACCTCCAGTGCTGGACAGGAGCACCCAGGGAACTTACTGTCCCTGCTTCATTCAGAAGCAGGACGTGCTTTCACCTGTCAAAGCACCCAATGTTAGTGGTCATCATAGATGAGCTCTTCTCAGATTTTTGTGACAAGTAATGAGGGAGTTCCCCTCATATTCATTCCTATGTGTGCTCCTCACTCGGTCCCTGCCTGCTAGTTCTAAGATGACTCCAAAAAGAACGTTCTTGCCAAACCACATGCTTTGGTCTTGCTATTTACTCACTTGCCTATTGGGTGATAGGAAAATCAAGAAAAGAATGCAGCCCACAGCCAACCTTCTATGTGAGTATTCCCTGGCCCTCAGAGAAATAGTACCATGAGAATATTTCCTAGATGTGGAATAGCGTGTCTCAGTTCGCAAACTTCTTTCAACCGTCCAGTATTTTAGTGAGAGGGGAGTTATCTGCACTTACAAATGAGAAGACCAGTGTTCTGCAACTTCTGCCCCCACCTGCCCTCAGGAGTCACTAGGTACTTCTCCTTGCCTCACTTGGTAGGTACTCTTTAGCTTCCCCCCACGGACCTTCTTTCTGTTCCTCCAGCACTCCCAAATCATCCCTGCCTCCAGGCCTGGCACCCACTGCTCCCTCCCTCTGGAATGTGCTTCCCCATCTGCTCAGCATCTTCCCTTCATGCAGGTCCCAGCTCTGATGCCACCTTCCCTCAGAGCCTTTCAGGCCGCCCTCAACCACACACAGCCCCATTTCCCTGAGACAAGTGCACCAGAATCAGGAGCT
Source organism: Ailuropoda melanoleuca (assembly GCF_002007445.2). NCBI lineage: Eukaryota > Metazoa > Chordata > Mammalia > Carnivora > Ursidae > Ailuropoda > Ailuropoda melanoleuca. The sequence goes on along the minus strand of NC_048219.1, from coordinate 30,863,625 downwards.
GACCATCCTTCTTCTGAGGGCCATGGGAAGACTTCTTTTTAGCCCTTCTTAGTGTTATGGTGAGTGTTACCTTCAGTACCTCTGTCTTAGCTCTGACAGAGCTGGGAGGGGTGGGGAGAACTCAGCCCATAGCGAGACCTTTGTCCCAATGTCACGCTCCCCACACTGTCTTCAGAGGGGTAGTCTCCACGTCTTCAGCATTCCCTGACACAGTGTGTCCTCTGACTAATGCAATTCTCTCTTAGCTCTAATTTTCCCAAAACCCATAAGGTTCCTTTCCAATAAATCCACGGACGGTGGAGGGGAAGACCTAACCCTTGTTTCCTTTGTAAGGCTGACTAGGGCCTAAATCACCTAAGATGGAAAATGCCACAGCTTTGCTTTGTCCTTATCCCCAGAGCTTAGTGTCAGACTCATGTTTGAGCTCTGGCTCATAGGCTAGTGCACATATCTCATTGAATAATGATAGGCACATTTCAGAAACATGCTAAGTGTCTCCCCTGTGGTCTCTCTAAGGCCAGTCATGTCCCAAGCCCTACTTGAAGGGGAAATCACATGTGGCTTCCCTCTCATGGATGGCCATATGTGCTGTGGACTCCTCTCCAGAGGACTTTTGGTTCACACTACTTTTAAGTCCATTGCTTTGGTTTTCATTTCTGGACTTGCCTTGCCTTTTGACCCTGATAGCTTTCCTTCTTCTGCCACCACTGGGGCTCCCTCTCCACCCTGAATGCTAGTCCCTGATGGTTTAACTTGTGCCTGGGACCCCATCAACCTCGGCATTCTCCCCTCAGTGGGCAATCCTAACTGGGCCCCTAGGGGCCCCACAAGCTAGAACTAGCATGCAGAATTACCCAGTTGGCACTCAGTCTGCCCCATGACTCGTTTGATTCCTACTCCAGGGTGTAGTATATTCCTCTAGCTCGAAGGAATGTATTCGTCAACATCCACACCCAACATCTGCTCTCAGCACTTACAGGGTGCCTGGCACTGTGCTGGGTTAGGCGTCCAAGGAAAGGGGACTGGCTTGTCAATCAGAGAGGAAATGGACTTTGGAGTTCGAGAAATTTGAGTTCAAAATAAAGCTGCATCAACTATCCATGTGACCTTGAATAAATAACCTGGCTCTTTGAGCCTCAGTTGTCTCATGTGTGCCCCAGAGATGATTACTGCCTCATCCGTGGCAACAAGGGATCTGGAACGTTCAGTGGGATGAAGTATTTAAAATAGTTGGTGTTCAGGAGATGCCGAATAAATGGTAGCTATGCGCGAATGCAGGCATTCCAACAACACACTGGTATATTTTGCAAAGAAAAAGACAAAGCATTAGCCTCAAGTCCTGAAATATTACCTAATGCTTCTCCTATTTATTTTTCCTGTGCCATCTTCTCCCTCCTCCCTGTCTACTAGCATGTAATTTGTGCTTATCAAGCGAGGCAGCCAATAATGGACTGTTTATTTATTTGTGAACAGGTTCCTAAAGTAGGGTTCCAATGTGCTGCTTGTAAGTGTGAACAAAAGAGCACTGTTTGTACTGCGGGTGCATGTGCTCGTGTGTGTGTGTGACAAAATCAAGCACAGTATGTGTGCCACGCTATGTAGTACCCTTTCACGTGTATTATTTTATTTGCATTTATTTTTAAAAGGGGTAAAAACCCCACAAAACTTAAATTCACCATCAGAACCATTTCCAAGAACACAGTTCCATAGTGTTGAGCATATTCTCATTCTCATCTCATTCTCATAACCCATCTCCAGAACTTTTTCACCTTGCAAAACTGAAACTCTCTATACCCATTAACAACCCCCAATTTCCCTCTCCTCCCTGCCCCCAGCAGCTTCCCTTCTGCTTTCGGTTCCTATGAATTAGACTACCCTAGCTACCTCATGTAAGTGAAAGCACACAGTATTTTTCTTTTTAACTGGCATGTGTGTTCTGCTATTTAGCCCTCACAACCCCCTTGGAAGATATGCTGCCTTATTATTTCTGCCTGATGGGATTCAGACCTCAAGGACATGAAGAGATTTGTTCGATTCACATGGATAGGATGTGCCACAGGCAGGATTTGAACTCAGGTCTCAGGGTTCCATGTCGGGCACTACCGGCACACGTGCATTGGTACATACTGAAAAACTGCCGAAAACGAGTCGAGTGTATGTGTGTGTGCACATTTAAATCTCTCCCTACTTTTAGACACTTCTTCATAAGTATATGACCATAGGTGGCATTATCTGAAGGAGGTCAGAAGTGTTTAGCTCTGAACCTGTCCTGGATGGTTGTTGGGAGATGGAAATGGGAATGCGAAGTTGCTCCTGGTGACCCCACAGTCTGGAGGCGTATTTGGGGAAACCTGTGCAGTGATTGGAAAGAGCTGAGGCTCCAGGGTAAGAAGGATAGGCTTCAAACTGCACTAGCTGGGGGCTCAGTCCTCTTGCAGCAGAGAAGACTCCGTGTGCTCAGGGTGTTCAGAGGGTCCAGGGAGAAGGCGTGTGGGAGGGCCCCACTCTGGTCTACAGCATCGCCAGCTCTAAACCACAGCGGTCTCAGAAAGCTCCTTCCTGCCTCATGTCTGTGTCCTGGGTTCTAGCAGAGGCTTGTTTTCCGTCCCTCCCCTCTCCGAGTCCCTCCCCCCTCCCTCCCTCCTTCCCTCCTTCCCTCCTGTTCTTTCCTTCCCTCTCTTCCTAGCTTTCCCAACCTCTAAAGGCTTGAGCGCATGGGGGAATTCACTAAGAAACCAAATTCTGAGTTCAGGCTGACTGCAGAACTCCCAGTCCTCGCTGTCAGGGAGATTTCTGGGACTTTAATGAGGGGAGAATTTGATCCTCAGACTCCTTGTTAAGATAAAGACCTGGCTGGTTTATTAACTCTGTGCAGCTGGGGTACAGGCTCACAGAGAAATAATTAAACACTCCCTGCCTAAGAATGGTTATGGTCTCAGGGAAAACCCGGCCTGGATCTTGAGAGAAAGAAGGAGAAGGGCTACCCATCAACCCTGGGGCAGGAATCATTACTTGAGAGCCTAAAGCTTGAGAAGGGGAGAGTCTCTTCCTCTCGGGAAGAACTCCCTTCCTCTCCCCTCCATCTTACAAGTCAGAGTTCATTTATTGAAATACCTGCTATGTGCCAGACACTATGCAGAGTTTGGGGTGGAGATAGGGGTGCTCAGAGGACAGCCGGCTCATTAATACCATTCTGTATTGAAAGAGACTGAGCCCAGAGAGAAGTGACTTGTCTAGGATGGCAGGTTCATTTGGGACTTGGCTCCACCCTCACGGACATGAAATGCCCTCTCATGCCAAGCAGCTCTTACTCCCCTGCCTGCCTCTTCAGCCAGCCCTCCCTCATCTCTGATGAGTCTGACCCTCTTTGGGGTTGGCACTTCTGAGTTTTAGCTGCTAGATTGTCAGCACTGTGCAGGTGGAACTCTGCAGGCCCACCACTTCTCAGCTCCCCTTAAGGCCAAATCTCAGTACTGCGTTTACTGCAGGTGAACCACCTCTTAACGTAGATGGACTTCAATGAATAAGGTAGGGTAAGGGAAGGCTAGGTAAGAGGAAGGATTTAAATGGTTTTAGAGGGAGGAACTTTAGAGTTCGAGAGAGAGAAAGGATTAGGAAGGGATATATGTGTGTGGTATGCACGCATGCGCACTCACGTGGGTGAGAATGTGTGTGTATAGAACATTCCAGAGGCCATGACCTAAGGGGTCCCAGAGGAAACATGGCATGTTTGCAGAATGGTGGTGCAGAAGACCTGAACTGGAGGCTGTGCTAATGAGGCAAGCGCGCAGGGAGGAAGGCAGAAGGACATAGGCCCTGGGGTTGCTGTTGGGGGTAGGGGGCGTGGAGTTCAGACCTCTACTCTGCAATGTACTAGCTGCATGCCTTTGGGCAATTCATTTATCTCAGCCTCTTTCCTCCTCTGTGAAATGATGGTAGTGCTAACCGCTGCAAGGTGCTCGGAAGCATGAAGTACATGATGCGCGGGACCCCTTCCCAGTTTATTTTTGGCCTGCAGGATAAATTTGCATTCGCCTTTCAGCAGCAGAAAGGGCTGTCTTGTGCTTGATGATGCAAGTCTATAAGGAAACTTAGGGCTGATCCTGAAGCATAACATGATAGACTGAAGTGTTTGGATAGCACCTCAAAGCTGGAAGATGTTAGAGGTTTGTGAGAAGTGATGTGAACAATCTTTGTGTTTGCTTTTAGAAAGTTGTTCTCAGGATAGGTAACAAATCTGAAGTCTGAAGGCAGGTCAGGTAGGGGGTGCATAAAGGACCTAAGTGAGAAGAGAAGTTATCTAGAATAATGTAGTAGAAGGGGAATGGGGAAGGCTAGTATGCATTGAGTATTTGCTGTGTACCTTGTATTGTTGGAGCACATCAGGGACTCCTCTCATTTAATGGATCACATGTGTTAACTTGTCCTACACCCACAACACATCTGAAGTAAGCACTGTTTGGAGGAAAGGAAACTGAGGCATGGAGAAGCTGAGGTACAGAGAAGGCATGTTTCCACCCCAATTTAATTTAGAATGGATTTTAGAAAATCCTTAAGGAAGCATACCCACACTCTAGAAAGTTCAATAAAAACACTCATTTTCTATCTCTCTTTCATATCCAATATGAGTAGGTCGTTATATTTCCTTTTAAAGTGTTTTAGACTCTTTCATCCATGACTTACATGTAATAACAGTGACCATTTGTAAAAATTATGAGCATATTGCCCCTTGTCTTCAAGATGATGGTTTTAAATGGTGGTTTAACAGTTTATTGTGTGGATAGGCCAGAGCTATTTTTTTTTTCTGTTAATATGAACATCTTGGGACATAAATCTTTGACAGCACCTTTTATTATGTTTTAAAGATACACTTCCTGACGTTGAACTACTGAATGAAATACAGCAACCAATTTCATGGTTTTTTTTTTTTAATTAGTTTCAGAGGTAGAATTTAGTGATTCATCAGTTGCATATAACAACCAGTTCTCATTACATAAAGTGTTCTCCTTAATGCCCATCACCCAGTTACCCCTTTCCCCCACCCACCTCCCTTCCAGCAACCCTCAGTTTGTTTCCTAGAGTTCAGCGTCTCTTATGGTTTGCCTCCCTCTCTGTTTTCCTCTTATTTTATTTTTCCTTCCCTTCCCCTATGTTTATCTGTTTTGTTTCTTAAATTCCATGTGTCAGTGAAATCATAGGATATTTGTCTTTCTCTGACTGACTTATTTTACTTAGCATAATAACCCTCTAGTTCCATCCACATTGTTGGCAAGTGGCAAGATTTCATTCTTTTTGATGGCTGAGTTGTATTCCATTGTGTATATAGACCACATCTTCTTTATCCATTCATCTGTTGATGTACATCTGGGCTCTTTCCACAGTTTGGCTGTTGTGGACATTGCTGATAGAAACATTGAGGTACAGGTGCCTCTTCGAATTGCTATGTTTATATCCTTTGGATAGATACCTAGTAGTGTAATTGCTGGGTCGTAGGGTAGCTCTATTTTTAACTTTCTGAGGAACCCCCATACTGTTTTCCAGAGTGGCTGCACCAGTTTGCATTCCCACCAACAGTGTAAGAGGGTTCCCCTTACTCCTCATCTTCACTAACATCTATCATTTCCTGACTCGTTAATTTTAGCCATTCTGACCAGTGTGAGGGGGTATCTCATTGTGGCTTTTATTTGTATTTCCCTGACCCTGAGTAATGTTGAACATTTTTTCATATGTCTGGTGCCCATTTGTATGTCTTCTTGAGAGAAATGTCTGTTCATGACTTCTGCCCATTTCTTAACTGGATTTTTTGTATTTTGGGTATTGAGTTTGATAAGTTCTTTATAGATTTTTGATACTAGTCCTTTATCTGATTAGACATTTGCAAATATCTTCTCCCATTCTGTAGCTTGCCTTTTAGTTTTGTTGACTATTTCTTTTGCTGTGTAAAAGCTTTTTTATCTGGATGAAGTCCCAATAGTTCATTTTTGTTTTTGTTTCTTGTGCCTTTGGAGATGTTTCATGGATCTTAATTCATATTGCCAGGATTGCTTTTTTCCCCAGAGTTGAACTTACAATGTCCTCAACAAATGCAGACTGCTGTCCATCCCACTGCACCCTTGCCAGCACTGGGTATTATTAATGCTGTCGTGATTGTTGTTTGCTGTTATTAGGAGAAATACGGTTCAATCCCTATAACTTCACATTGTATCTCTTTACTTATCATTGGGATGCATCATTTTCCCTCACATAGGATTGATGTTTGCAGTTTCTCTTCAGTGATTATTATTTTTTGGTGAAGGCCATTTTTTTCCAAGCAGAAATTTGCATGTTAGGATGAGTGAAGTACACAATGGGTAAAGTTGAGGATCACAGGGGAATGCTTGGACCGTCTCACTGCTGTCTTGGAAACGGTGAGACTTGCTGTCTTCTGGCTAGTATCTTCTTTTTCCTTCTTACTACACAAACATGTTCATTGGAGGAAAACAAATAAAGATAAGGACAAGAGATAAAAATCATCCATGTTCCCACTGTTCAGAGATAAGTCCTTCAGCATTTCATTATATATGTTTACGGAATCTGTCTCTTAATACACAAAACATTATATGACAGGTATGCTGTATACGCACACTCCTGTATCTCTGTATAATAGTATCTATTTTGAGCTTTTTTTTTTTCTCCTAATGCTGTGCTTCAGGCTCTTCCTCCCTTCCCTTCCTCTTTCAATCTCTCTTATCATTTCAATGCCTGTGATTTTGCAGGTGTTGTCACTTTCTTTCTCAGAGCAGCTTTAGAGGCCTGATAGGTGGGGTCACGTGTCAAGATCCTAGAGGAATCCCACATCTGTGGTTCTAAACCAAGTGACACACTTGGCTGAAGTTATTTTTTTTTTAATTTTTATTTATTTTTTATTTTTTATTTCTTTTTTTATGCTTTTTTTTATTATATTAGTCACCATACAGTACATCCATGGTTTTTGATGTAAAGTTTGATGATTCATCAGTTGCACCTAACACCCAGTGCACCACGCATACATGCCCTCCTCACTACCCATCACCAGTCTATCCCATTCCTCCATCCCCCTCCCCTCTGAAGCCCTCAGTTTGTTTCCCAGAGTCCATAGTCTCTCATGCTTCCTTCCCCCTTCTGATCACCCCCCTTTCTTTATCCCTTTCTTCCCCTACCGATCTTCCTAGTTCTTATGTTCCGTAGATGAGAGAAATCATATGATAATTGTCCTTCTCTGCTTGACTTATTTCACTTAGCATTATCTCCTCCAGTGCCGTCCATGTTGCAGCAAATGTTGAGAATTCGTTCTTTCTGATAGCTGAGTAATATTCCATTGTATATATGGACCACAGCTTCTTAATCCAGTCATCTGTTGAAGGGCATCTCGGCTCCTTCCATGATTTGGCTATTGTGGACAATGCAGCTATGAACATTGGGGTGCATATGGCCCTTCTCTTTACTACGTCTGTATCTTGGGGGTAAATACCCAGTAGGGCAATGGCTGGGTCATAGGGTAGCTCAATTTTTAACTTTTTAAGGGACCTCCACACTGTTTTCCAGAGTGGCTGTACCAACTTGCATTCCCACCAACAATGTAGGAGGGATCCCCTTTCTCCACATCCTCTCCAACAATTGTTGTTTCTTGCCTTGTCTATCTTTGCCATTCTAACTGGCGTAAGGTGGTATCTCAGTGTGGTTTTGATTTGAATTTCCCTGATGGCTAATGATTTTGAACATTTTTTCATGTGTCTGTTAGCCATTTGTATGTCTTCATTGGAAAAGTGTCTGTTCATATCTTCTGCCCATTTTATGATTTGTTTATTTGTTTCTCGTGTATTGAGTTTGAGAAGTTCTTTGTAGATCTTGGATACCAGTCCTTTATCTGTGGTGTCCTTTGCAAATATATTCTCCCATTCCGTGGGCTGTCTCTTAGTTTTTTTGACTGTTTCCTTGGCTGTGCAGAAGCTCTTTATCCTGATAAAGTCCCATAAGTTCATTTTATCTTTTATTTCTCTTGCCTTTGGAGATGTGTCGTGAAAAAGGTTGCTCTGGCCGATGTCATAGAAGTTGTTGCCTATGTTCTCCTCTAGAATTTTGATGGATTCCTGTNACGTCATTTGCAAATATATTCTCCCATTCCGTGGGTTGCTTCTTAGTTTTTTTGACTGTTTCCTTAGCTGTGCAGAAGCTTTTTATCTTGATGAGGTCCCACAAGTTCCTTTTCTCTTTTGTTTCTCTTGCCTTTGGAGATGTTTCATGAAAAAAGTTGCTTTGGCCGATGTCGTAGAGGTTGCTGCCTATGCTCTCCTCTAGGATTTTAATGGATTCCTGTCTCA
>NC_048219.1:30853546-30854916 GCF_002007445.2 Ailuropoda melanoleuca | reverse complement strand
TTCCATACAAATTTAAGGACTATTTGTTCCAGTTCTTTGAAAAATGTCCTCGGTATTTTGATCGAGATAGCATTGGAAGTGTAGAGTGCTGTGGGTAGCATGGACATTTTAACTATGTTAATCCTTCCGATCCATGAGCATGGAATATTTTTCCATTTTTTTATGTCTTCCTCAATATCTTTCAAAAGTGATCTATAGTTTCTAGGATATAGGTCCTTTACGTCTCTGGTTAAGTTAATTCCAAGGTAACGTATGGTTTTTGGTGCTATTGTAAATGGGATGGTTTCCCTAATTTCTTTTTCTTCAGTCTCATTATTTGTGTATAGAAATGCAACTGATTTCTGAGCATTGATTTTTTATCCCGCTACATTACCGAATTGCTCTATAACTTCTAATAGTTTGGGAGTGGATTCTTTTGGGTTTTCCATATACAGTATCATGTCATCTGCAAAGAGAGACAGTTTGACTTCTTCTTTGCCGATTTGGATACCTTTGATCCCTTTTTGTCTTCTGATTGCTGTTGCAAGGACTTCTAGTACTATGTTGAATAATAGTGGCGAGAGTGGGCATCCTTGTCGTGTTCCTGATCTTAAGGGAAAGGCTTCCAGCTTTTCCCCATTGAGAATAATGCTTGCAGTAGGCTTTTCATAGATGGCTTTTATGAGATTGAGAAATGTACCCTCTATTCCTACACTCTGAAGGGTTTTAATCAGGAAAGGATGCTGTATTTTGTCAAATGCTTTTTCTGCATCAATTGAGAGGATCATATGGTTCCTGAGTCTTTTCTTGTTGATATGATGTATCACATTGATTGATTTGCGAGTGTTGAACCATGCTTGCATCCCAGGTATGAATCCCACTTGGTCATGATGGGTAATCCTTTTAATGTACAGTTGGATTCTATTAGCCAGGATCTTGTTGAGGATTTTGGCGTCCATATTCATTAGGGAAATCGGTCTGTAATTCTCCTTTTTGAGGGGGTCTTTGCCTGGTTTGGGGATCAAGGTAATATTAGCCTCATAGAATGAGTTTGGTAGCTTTCCTTCTGTTTCTATTTTTTGAAATAGCTTTAGGAGAATAGGTATTATTTCTTCTTTGAATGTTTGGTAGAATTCCCCAGGAAAACCGTCTGGGCCTGGAGTTTTATTATTTGGAAGGTTGTTTATCACTGACTCAATTTCTTCATAGTTAATTGGCCTATTTAAGAAATCTATTTCTTCCTGTTTCAGTCTTGGTAGTTTATAGGTTTCCAGGAAGGCCTCCATCTCTTCCAGATTGTTTAGTTTTTTGGCATATAGCTGTTGATAAAAGTTTCTAATAATCCTTGCAATTTCAATGGTGCTGGTCGTGACCTCTCCCTTTTCAGTCAT